>NC_068296.1:10042248-10359521 GCF_025860055.1 Xyrauchen texanus | reverse complement strand
CTATTTTATAATTTTTTTTTTTTCAAATGGGGCATAACCAAACACAATTGAGAACCACTGCCATATGTTCAAATCCAAAGAGAAAGCTCTTATTCCTCCACTTCAACAATATTTTCTTATCTATTGAACTGAAATTGAGAAAATTTAAGACACAGTAATAACATCTCATTGATCTAAATACCAATACTTTTAAAAAGATATGGCTTACTGTAATTCAAGCATGTGCTTAATATATTGATCTACCTGTGTGAAGTTATACCTGTTCTTTATGCATTTATGCTTGTCAGAGATTGGAACAATACATGTTCTAGACAAACCCATGATTCTATTCTCCTGGAAGGGTGCTGTTTAAAGTAAACATATAGTCAAATTAAACTTTCTTAATGCACATTCCTGTTTTTCAGCAGTGCACAGTATTCTAAGTAAGCAAATGTTTGTCTTTGTATTCAAAGTCAAAATGAAATAACTTGTTCCTGGTTTAAAACAATTTTCCTTTTCGACTGACAATATGCATCTCTCTTACATTTAAACCCCTCCCTTCCAACCACAGGCACTATTCTGGCAAGTCCCACTCTAAATGTGTTCATTTGATATCTTATTTCATTTGAAAATATGTCAGATAACTGATGTAAATTGGGTTGTGAACAGTGTTTTTATGTGGACTTTAAGTTTTATCAAATAAGAATAAATGTACAGAATTTAATGTACAGGAAGTTCATCATTCCATCACCTTTCTCCAATCCTTAGTCTGTATTTCAGTGTTGTGACTATTAAATCAATTTTATAAACACTTAGTAATTTAAACTTGAAATACATTTTCTGGTCTAAATGTGAAGTATTACAAACTTGACTTATGCTAATGCTTTGACCTGTGTATCAGGCTTTGTCTAGATGCATTCTGCTGACGTTGGTGTTTGTTTGCTTATAGGTAGATCAGGGACAAGGAGGCAAATCTATACAACCTTTGCATGTTCTGGCCCTGTTTAGTCTCCATTTGTCCTCATGGTTGAATGGAAATGTTAGTCAAATCATGCTAAATACCAACAGTCTTAGTTTAAGGGCACCTGCATTTGCAAAACCATCATTTGTAACCAAGTTGTTGGTGTTTTGACATTTTAAATGCAGACTTTACCTAAAAAACAAAACAAAAAACGGCATTGCTAGTCCAACATAGTCTCATGACAAGTTGTAATAATTCCTTTATGATGGCAAAATCATAAGATATCGCTTGACTTGGCTTGTACAAAAAGGTATGTTTTTATTTTAAAATTTTATTCCCAAACAGACCAACCAACCGACAAACAGAATTTAAAATCAATAAGATACAATGCAACCCATACAATGTTTGCATAATGCAAGCATAAAACCAGCCTCCTATCTAACACTTTATTTTCAGAAAGGAAACATTTGTGAATACATTTTGATCTAGTTAATTTCGAAGCTGCATCAGAAGCTGATGCAATGAGAAAACCTCCAGGTGGTCACTAAAACCTGAAGCCTTATAGAACAATGCCAATGTATTAGCTGATTGAGCATGATCAGTGCTCTATGAAGAGCTGTGTCATGTGCTTCTTATAAGTATCCGCTTGGTGCCATCACCTAAAGTTTTCTTCACTACAAGTGCACAATCAGTCAGCATGTGTTCTAGCAACTCACGCCAAAGCAAGCATTATTTTTTCTCCCTTTTGAGTGGTAACATGTTAGAACATCATTGGAACCAGTGTGACGTAAAAGAGAAAATTCATAAGCGGATTCCCGCATTGCCACGGCATTAGGATGACAACGTTTCAATGCTTGACTCTCTCCCCCCACCCCACACACACACACACACACACACACACACTTTAATGGGCCTCCAAAGATTATAGCCATATGAGCATAGAGTGCAAAAAGAAACACATTTCCTAAAATAGTGATGCAACTGTACTGTTCTCCCCTGTCTCCTTTAGGAGATTGTGAGGCTGTGGAACTCATCTGGACCGTTTCATGGATGCCTTTGTTTTGTGGGAGAAGAAATGCGAATTGCTCTCTCTATCCTCTAAGATGGTGGCATGAATCATCAGAGACTCCAGTCACCTGAGTCATGGGCTGCTCTCACTGCTACCATCAGGCAGGCGGTATCGCAGCATCAGGACCTGCACCAGCTGACTTCATGACAGCTTCTTCCCCCAAGCAATCAGACTTTTGAACACTTGATCTCTCACGATCAATATACATGTACACTGCAAATTATTAATCTTATTATCTCACACTGGTCTGTCATAAATGATATTCTCTGCACAATACAACTACTGTATATATATATATTTTTTATTATTGTATGTGTATTCTATATTGTGTGTATTGTTTACTGTACATTGTATATTATTATTGTGTTGTGTAATTATGTGTACATTTGATATGTAAATTGTGTTGTGTAAATATGTTGTTTATTGTAAATTGGTATATATCTAGTCACTGTCATGACTGCTAGGTTGCTCGGAACTACACACAAGACTTTCACCCAGTGTCGCACTTGCGTGTGACAATAAAGTGAGTTGATTTGATAAATGTCACACTCCTAGTTTCTTTAAGCAGTGTGGGTTCCACACACACTGGTTTTGTTGAGTTATTGTTTCCATTTTGATGTATTGGAGTAAAAGTTGTAATTTTTGTACAAGCCAACTTACTTCCACAAGCCTTAAAAAATGGGCATCACCACAACTTACCAGTACTTACCGACAAACACTGAATACAATGCCTACTGGCTTTTTCTTGCAGCACACTGCAGTACATTGCGAATATGGAGGCTCAAGTGACATAAACAGACATGTCACTTTTTATTTGCCTCAATGTGTGACTGGCCTGTCATTCATATTTAAATCTTTCTTTCTGCTGGGGAAGATTCCACAACAGGCTTTACTTAATTTAACGTCTAATAGAAAGACAGCATTACCATTTGGATCGTGATGTACTGGAGGAACAAGTCAAGACTCACATGGCTGTTCCCTACCTCTTTTTTACAATCTGTTTCATGCAATCTTCATGGATTTCATTCTCTATGTCCCAGTATCATTGGAAGAGCCAGAATCTGTGTTTATTAGCACCTGTTCTCAGCAAATTCAGCTTTGCCCATACGTTTGTTTTTTTCTAAATTATATTATCTCTTCAAGAACGTCTGACATACAGCTATGCGTTGCCCACCTAATTCTACTCAGAATTACTCTTCTGACTCTTACTTTACCTCTTTCTCTTTTTTTTTTTTAGGTTGATGCTCATTTTGTTCCAGGTAATTTTTTTAAAGGTGTAGGCTTCAAAAGTAACTTTGCAGCACTCAGTCATTAAGGCAGTGAGTGGAGAGAGAAGGAACAGTGTAAGTGTTGAGATGAAGGCGTGAGAAAGTTCAGCATAAATGAGATTGATTGCCTCACCCTCCCTATGCGAAAACACTTCAGCTAACATCAAGATCAATCTAGCATGGCAGCGTTCAGGGCTTTTGGGTTTTAGGAACTTCACATTTAGAGCTTATAAATTTTCTTCTGACACATTTATTTGACTGTTGCTAATAGAGGGAATTTCAAAGTGAATGGAAGGGTGAGGGGATTTTTGTTGTATTAGGACAATCCCTTTAATATTGCATTGCATTTCACAATTCCAAAATTATAAAATGAATAGATCTGGTCCTGTTTGCTGATTGGTAAATGCAGTGTTCCAGCCCTGCTATAATCCATGTTATCGTAATTACAGGAAACAGTTATGAAGTAAACAACCTTTTCCAAACCTGGCCCTAACCAGCATCTCCCACATGAGGACATGTGGTAACAACTAGGCCACAGACCAAACACTTTAGAGTTCAATTCAGTATCTGAATTTTCAAACAATAAGTCATGATTGCTGCGTATTAAGAACTTGCAAAGTTTTGCTTCGCTATGCGCTATGTTAGACTGAACCAATAATCTGATCTCAGGGGAAACACATCTGTAGCCTGCTTAGCTCATATGTTCATCTTTTTAACCTCTGTCATTTTACCACGTGTTTCAGGATTTTCTGCTTTGCAAAGAACATATGCAAAGATTTCCAGTGGAAATGAGGATACCCGGACTGAAACACACTTCAGCTCTTGAGTCCACACCCGCTCTGTGCTGGAAGTCATATCTCTTGAGCACAATTCCTCGGAACACTCCAGTACTAAACACAGCGTGCGCCCAGCTGATGAGATTACATCTTTCCCTACTCAGGTACACGCTTTGCTCTCGATCTCCTTCTTACTTCCCACACCTTTTTACTTTGATGACTCCATCTTATATATACACTATCAAATCTGTTAAATATGTTCCCACTTTATCCAAGGGTCGGTAACAACAAAGGCTTGTTTGTTTACGTTTCCCAGCTCCGCCACAGTACTGTTTCATCTGTGTGTATTTTACCTGTTGCTGCTGGGGCCTAGCTCGAGTCTGTGTTTGTAGCCTGCTTGCTTTTTTAGCATCGCTTATATATCTGTTTTCAGCCTTTAATCATTAACATCTGCCATTTTTCAGCACGCATCAGGTTTTCCCCCGCATTGTTCTCTTATATCTATTCAACTGCATGCATTTTCCACGTGCTTCCGCTTTCTGTTTTTATCAAGATTAAACTGCGTGCATTTTCAGCACGCACCCATTTTATCCTCTGTGTTATACAGATTATTGCATCGATCTCAAAGCACGGCTGATCAAGAACAACCAACAACAACAAACAACTGCAGTAAGTCATGGCATCCGCTCATGTTATTTCTTCCTGCATTGCATGTCACATGTTTACAATAGCCTCTTCTGTCAGCAGTGAGGGATTCACATGTGATAAATGAAAGGAAGTAGTCAGGCTGACGGAGACGGTTAATGAGTTAGAGACATGCATCCAAACAGTAGTGGAGGTCAGTGAAAAAGAGAAGCCATATACTGTTTCGGATGTGGGCAGTACAGAGAGCAACACGCACACTTTGGTTCCAGCTTTAGATCCCCCACAGCAAGGATTTTGGCTGATGAATTGGTGGCATACTCCCTCAGCAAAGTGACACCACTCTCCCATTCCTGTAAGGGTTTCCAAATGATTCTCCCAACTCAGTGATGCACCCACTGAGAATTATGTCAAAAGAGCCCTTGTCATTGGTGATTCTATTGTAAGGAACGTGGAAATAGAGACTCCAGCTACTATTGTTAAATGCATTTCGGGTGCCAGAGTGTCTGACATCAAATCAAATTTACAAGTGCTGGCTAATGCTAAACGTAGATTTTCTAAAATTGTTATTCATGTCGGCACTAACGATGACCGGCTTCGCCAGTCCGAGATCACTAAAGATAATGTTAAAGAGGTGTGTGAATTTGCAAAAACGATGTCAGACACTGTAATATGCACTGGTCCCCTCCCTGCTCATCATGGTGATGAGGTTTATAGCAGATTAGTGTCACTGAATGGCTGGATGCCTGACTGGTGTCTGGAGAATAGAATAGTATTTATAGACAATTGGAACAGTTTTTGGGGTAGACCTGACCTGCTAAAGAGAGACAGACTCCATCCCTCCAGGGAAGGTGCTGCTCTCCTCTAGTAATTTGGCTCAAAGTCTTATTAATGATAGTATTACTAACTGGGGCCCAGGTCAGGAAGCAGACAAACTGGTTAAATCGAACGTCTGCTAGCTGCCTTGAGACATCACACAAGTCACATAAACTACAACACATAGATACTGTATCACCTAGACATCTCAAAGAGACTGTGTCTGTTCTCTGAACTAACACAAAACCCTCACTAAATCATTTAGACTAAAATGTTTAAAGGTCAAACTTAAACATAAAAAATTGGACCTCTTTCTACCAAAGCATAAAATGTAAATTTAATTATTACTGATCTTAGTTTGGATGTGTTCTATTTGACTGAAACTTGGCTTAAACCGGATGAATATATTAGTTTAAATGAATCTACTCAGCCAGGTTATTGTTATAAACATGAGCCTCGTCTGAAGGGTCGAGGAGGAGATGATGTTACAATATTAGTCTTTTGAGCTAATAATGCTTAATGTGACACCACCAGATATATTCTAATCAAATTACCAATGTTTGTAGAACAGCATTCTTCCACCTAAGAAATGTTGCTAAATTATGACACATGCTCTCTGTTGCAGAAATAAACTAATCAATGCGTTCATGACCTCAAGACTAGATTATTGTAATGCATTACTGGGAGGATGTCCAACCAGATCTATGAATAAACTTCAATTGGTTCAAAATGCAGCATCCAGGGTGCTGACAAGAACCAAGAAATATAATCATATTAGCCTCATTTTATCATTGTTACATTGGCTACCTGTTAAATTTCATATTAATTTAAAAATTCTGTTAACCACGTACAAGGTTTTGAATGGTCTAGCTCCACAGTTCTTAAGTGACCTTCTACCATGCTATATTCCATCACGTTCATTATGATCGCATAATTCTGGCCTGTTATAGTTCCTAGAATATTATAATCCATACAAGGAGGTAGATCCTTTTCATATTTAGCTCCTAAACTGTGCAATAGTCTCCCTAACACTGTTTGAGATGCAGACATGCTCACTCAGTGTAAGTCTAGACTAAACACTCATATGTTTAGCCATACATCTAATTTATCCTTCAACTCACAATTAGGCTGTTTTAGATAGGCCTGCCGGAACCAGAAACAGTGATCATTATCTATAACTTTGCAATAAATTGAATGACATCTATGCTAATATTATTTTATTTGTTTCCCAGTCTCAACCTTGGGAATCCTATCCTGAGGTCACCACAACCGGCTGGATCCAGGTCCATTCCTGCTTTGTGTTGGACTCCACTGCTACATGTTGCTGTGTGATGTAGTATTATACATGCAGAATATTTGAAACGACATGATTTGAATCTAGGATTTAGCCAATCTTAATCCTGTAATTCCACAACATCATAAATTGAAAGATGTTGGTGCCAGTGAGTCACACATCTGGCCAATAAAACTAACAGAGACTTGTCTAGATCCCATATGACTTGAAAACTTGCGAAGAGGCCCTAAGTTCAAAGGTCAAAGCAATAGAAGACAGAACACACACTCTTGGAGTTCCCAAGAGACTCTTTGAACGTTGGTAACTTGTATAACTGACAAATGAATGAGTATAGCCTGATATACTTATTTAACATGTGTGTAATGTTTTATCCATGTTGTATAACCAATTAATTAACCAATATTATTTGTAACCAGGGATTGTCAGGTTTTGTTGCCTACATGTATAAATCCATGAAAAAAATGTCATGTTTAGTATGTAAGCGTTCGCTGGCGTATGCAGAGAATGCTGGTGACAACGAATATCATGTCTGTTGTACCATTCTCAAGATATAAAAGTTCATGATTAAATATGCTAAATTTTTGAGCTAGTGATTTGTAAGAATCTGAAACAAATTACCATAAATCAACTTTCGGAAAAGACAGCCGAGTTGATCATGTGACTCTGAAAAGTCACTTCTGATTGTTGCAGGAAACCTTTGGGGATGAAGCCAATTTCAGTTCAAATATTTCCAAACAGGAAGAGCACTCTCTCTTCCTCTCTACTCTAGTCGTCTTCCCTTGCTGCTTTTCTATCCTGCTCTTCGGACTGCTCAGACTTCGCTCTGTCTCTTCCCTCATGGTCTTCTCTGAATCTCATCGGAACCAGATCCATGTAATGTGAGGTCCAAGGAAGGACTAAAAGTCCCGAGGAAACCTCTCACCCTCTATGGTCCATGAGAAGGCCTCGCTTCAAAGCCAACCTCATCATTCATACAGACAATAACTTTTCGATCTTACAGAGGTCCAAAACATCGACGGAACAAACATTTGACCAAGACCCAAGCAACACAATAAATGCAAGGAAACACCACAACACGCAAGTACATCTCCAATATTGTGCTCAAAGTGCTGGTGTATTTGTTAAAATACTTTGGGTAATCTGATAGCAAATCGATGTAGACTCAAATAAGGTTAATGGTTCTTAAGGTATTGTCAACTGTAGGGCCTTGCCCAATCAAAATGGCAGTGGAGACCACATGGCCCTTTGTTCTATGATCAAAGGTGAGACATTGAGCTCGGTTTCCCAGAGTCCTTCACAGTTTCACAGCTGGATGTGAAGTCCCACCCATGGACCCAATCTCAAACGCCATTGGTCTTTGGACCGATGACATCATCTTGTCAACAAAACTAGCGGACAGATTTTATTTCGGCCTCTCTACACCCAGATTCTAAGCAAACGGTTTGAAAAGAGACATACGAAGGAGTTCACCTCCTTCTGGACAAAGGACAAAGAGACCATGTTTTTCTAACCTCACCATTTGGCCACAGTAGATTAAGATTAACTTTGTTCCAGTCTAGTAGTATACGAATTACAACCAGATCTTTAATTTTCACTGCAAGACAACAGTGAATTTATTTAGAAAATGGAAAGTCGACCAGCTTCCATTCTCCCTCGTTTTCTATCAATGTTGACCATCGCCTGCATTTCTCTCCATCACCGGACCCGAGGAATAAAGCAGAGATGCGTCTTTTCACTACCAAATATCCGACAGTGATGTCTATTACGTGGTATTCAGAAGATTAACTAATGCCAATTCCAACCATTAGACATGGGAAACTTCATATGCCATTGCCTGAACCTCGGACTTAGGATAGACCTCACCAAAATTACCGGCCAGGTGGAACTGCGATGTACCTCACTGATCTCTGCCTGCATCACCTCGGTCTAATGATAGACTACTCTCTTGAAATGGAATACATCGACTATCAATTAATTGCCAACAAAACACTTCATCAGCCAACTAACAAGAACAATTGCATCTATGTGAACTTCTGCAGTTAATACAGGATGGACTTCAAAGACATTAGTCATTAATCTTAGTTCATAGAAAATCTTTGTTTAAACACTGTCTGTAACGTATGACCTTGTCTTGTTTTACTGTTTCCCCTTTTGTTTTCCATTTGTTTCACTTTTGTTACTCCATAGTCTTCACTTTTGACCCGTCTGTAACTCCACAGTCTTGTTAGCCCTCGTGTTCATTGTTCATTGTTTTCACCTGTCCTCGTTAAGTTTCCCATTGGTTTCTGTTCATCACCTTATCATGTTATTTTGAGTTCTGTTTGTTCATTGGTCCTTTCTTGTATTTATACCCTGCCTGTTTGTTCAGTCACTGTCGATCGTTGTTTGTTATGGAAAGTTTGTTTAAAGCCTGCTCTGTGTTCACTTCCCGAGTTCCTTGTTTATGTTTATTTCCGATCGTGGGTTTTCCTATGTGTTTGTTTATTTAATAAAGTTACTGCTTGTGGATCCTCAACCTTTGTCTCCCTCGTTGTCCTACCGCTATTCGTGACAGAACGATCGACCGCATAAATGGATCCAGCAGTTCAACGGGCTAACTTTCTTCTACTCAACCTAAGACAAGAAGACCGTCTGATTGAAGAACATGTTAGCGTCTTCCTCAAGCTGGCAAATGTCTCGAACTTCCCGGACTCAGCCCTGGTGGCCTTCTTCAGGGGTAATTTGAACACTTCCTTGAAGGAGCGGTTGCCACAGGACACGCGAGGCTGGACTCTCTGCGACTTCCTTGAGGAGACGTTACTGGTGTGCGGCTCGCCACTCACTGTGGGCGTTGCTGAGGAGGACTTTACCTCACCACCCACAGGGGAGACCCTTCAGCCATCCCTGGCGCTCCCAGTCACACCAGCTCCACGTGTAGCCGTGACTGTCCAAGAGCCAGTGCCAGTAGCCGTGACCGTCCAAGAGCCAGTGCCAGTAGCCGTGACCGTCCAAAGGCCAGTGCCAGTGGTCGCGCCCATCCAAGAGTCCGAACCCCCCAAGCTTTCGAGAGCTCCTCCTCCCGAGCTTTCCAGAGCTCCACCTCCCGAGCTTCCTAGAGTTCCGCCTTCCGAGCCTCCCGAGCTTTCCAGAGCTCCGCCTTCCGAGCCTTCCAGGGCTCCGCCTCCCGAGCCTTCCAGGACTCTGCCTCTTGAGCCTCTCGAGCCTTCCAGGGCTTCACCTCTCGAGCCTTCCAGGGCTCCGCCTCTCAAGTCTCTCGAGCCTCCCAGGGCTCTGCCTCTCGAGCCTCCCGGGGCTCCGCCTTCCAGAGCTCCACTCCTCAAGTCACTCGAGCCTCCCAGGGCTCCGCCTCTCGAGTCTTCCAGGGCTCCGCCCCTCAAGCCTCTCGAGTCCTCCGCGGCCTTTCTCCAGAGACTCCCGAGCCTCCTATGGCTCTGCTCCCCGAGTCTCCAGAGCTTTCTACAGCTCCACCTCCAGAGCCTCCTACGGCTCCACCTCCCGAGCCTCCTACAGCTCCGCCTCCCGAGCCTCCTACAGCTCCGCCTCCCGAGCCTCCTTCGGCTCCGCCTCCCGAGCCTCCTACAGCTCCGCCTCCCGAGCCTCCCTCGGCTCCATCTCCCGAGCCTTCCAGGTCTCCGCCCCTAAAGCCTCCTGAGGCCCCAGAGCCTCCCTCAGCTCCACCTCCTGAGCCTCCAGAACCTCCCTCAGCTTCATCTCCAGAGCCCCTCTCAGCTCCGCCTCTGGGACCTGTCCCTGTCCTGAGGCCGCCTCCCAGGCCTCCTGGACCTGTCCCTGTCCGATGGCCGCCTCCCAGGCCTCCTAGACCTGTCCCTCTCTTCTGGCCGTCTCCCAGGCCTCCTCGACCTGTCCCTGTCCTGTGGCTTCCTCCCAGGCCCCCTGAACCTGTCCCTGTCCGATGGCCGCCTCCCAGGCCTCCTAGACCTGTCCCTGTCTTCTGGCCGTCTCCCAGGCCTCCTCGACCTGTCCCTGTCCTGAGGCCGCCTCCCAGGCCTCCTGGACCTGTCCCTGTCCGATGGCCGCCTCCCAGGCCTCCTAGATCTGTCCCTGTCTTCTGGCCATCTCCCAGGCCTCCTCGACCTGTCCCTGTCCTGTGGCTTCCTCCCAGGCCCCCTGAACCGGCCCTGGCTCAACGGCCATCTCCCAGACCACCCAAACCTGTCCCTACCCGGTGGACGCCCTCCAGGCCACCTGACCCGGTTCCCTGCACACGCCCCCAGGGACTGCCTAATTGGCCCCGTGTACTGTCTCTTTTCCCTTTGTGCCCCCGTGGACTGTTTAACTTCCCCTCGTTGCCCCCCTTGGACTTCCTGCCTGTCCTCTGTGCCCCTTGGACTGCCTCCCTGCTCATGTGCCCCCCCGGTCTGTCTGTCTGCCCCCGGTGCCATCATTTTGTTTTCTATGGTTTTTTGTCTTGGGTTTTGTTTTTTCGTTTTGGATCGTCTGGGATCCGATCCTTAGAGGGGGGGATATGTAACGTATGACCTTGTCTTGTTTTACTGTTTCCCCTTTTGTTTTCCATTTGTGTCACTTTTGTTACTCCATAGTCTTCACTTTTGACCCGTCTGTAACTCCACAGTCTTGTTAGCCCTCGTGTTCATTGTTCATTGTTTTCACCTGTCCTCGTTAAGTTTCCCATTGGTTTCTGTTCATCACCTTATCATGTTATTTTGAGTTCTGTTTGTTCATTGGTCCTTTCTTGTATTTATACCCTGCCTGTTTGTTCAGTCACTGTCGATCGTTGTTTGTTATGGAAAGTTTGTTTAAAGCCTGCTCTGTGTTCACTTCCCGAGTTCCATGTTTATTTTCCCATCGTGGGTTTTCCTTTGTGTTTGTTTATTTAATAAAGTTACTGCTTGTGGATCCTCAACCTTTGTCTCCCTCATTGTCCTACCGCTATTCGTGACACTGTCCCTTAACACTTACTTAGTTTAATAATTTTAAACCATGACTTGCACTATACATTAGTAATATTGGCATTATATTCATGATGTTAGCCAGAGGGGAACTAGCCCCAACAGTGAGTCTGGTTTCTCCCAAGGTTATTTTTTCTCCATTAACAAACATTTTATGGAGTTTTGTGTTCCTTGCCACAGTCGCCTTCGGCTCGCTCACAGGGGTTATAATTATTATTTAATTACTTATTTTTTAAACACAATTCACAATCTTATTTTATCAAACTACACAATGATGACTCTAAGACATAATAGACATTAGAGTTGTATCTTCTGTTAATGTCTGATCTTCTGCAAAGCTGCTTTGAAATGATGTGTGTTGTGAAAGGCTCTATACATATAAAAAATACTTGACTTGACATCTGTAGTGATGACTTGACATTTCAGTCCACACAGTCATAGATGATAAATCCATATTGGTTCAAATTTAAAACATCTGATTCAGTGTGTACATTGTATGTATCCACTACATTAGTCCAGGATTTGAGCAAGCATGTTTGACACAGAAAGCCATACTCACAATTTTTGTTTTCACTACAATATTTATTTACTTAAAATAAATGTGAAAGGCTTCAAAAGTGAGGAATTCTTTAAAAAAAGGGATATTAAATATATATTTTAAGGAAATATATATTTAATATATTTCTTTACTTTTTAAGCCAATTCATGTGTATGTTTGATATCTAACCACATACAAATTTATATATATATATATATATATATATATATATATATATATACCTTCTACCTCTAAGAAGATCTCAAGGCCCACAATTTCAGTGAAGCTTACACATAGTCAGCTTCTCTCAAGGATAAGATGTGTTTACTGGCATTGCCAAGCCTTTTCACATTAAGCATTTTTTTTTTTTTTCAAAGAAAGATAGATTGAAAACAATTTTACTTAAAGGAAATAATATATAACCCACTTTTACGATTGACTAAACAAACTGTCATGGTGAGAACTTTGCATTGCCATTTTTTTACTGTACTAATGTTACTTTCTATCTCTTAACCCTACCCCTAACACCAAACGTAACCCTCACACAACCCTTTTTGATTTTTTAGATTCTCATTAGCTAAGACATTAGCTGTGTCTCAAATCACACACTATAAAATGTACACTTAAACCACTACACTTCTCAAAGTGTAGCATTGTCTCAAATGGAACACAAACTTTATTTTACTACATGGAAGCATGTGTTTTACTACATGGAAGCATGTATTTTACTACATGGAAGCATGTGTTATCTCAACTAATGTACATATCCACACAGTGTGGGCTAATGGAAAACCATTTAACTCACATTTGTAAGGTGCTGTCTTCACTGATGTTTTGCTAGTTTCTACAAAAAACATTTCAGACCAGCATCGTGGCCAGGTAACACTTTTGCTACATAGGGCAAATGTCCAACATGCTACACTGTTATTTTGGTTAAGAAGTACGTCATCCGGGTACTCGTACATTACATCTTGATGCATTTTTTTGCATTAACATTTTACTTAGCACAGCTATTATTTAGTATCTTAACAAAGCCATTTTCTCATTGGGACAGTTGGCTGGTCCCCACAATGTATGTGATTTCATATTTTACCATCCTTGAGGGACATCTGGTCCCAGCAATATCAGCAAAACCTGACCCACACACACACTTATTTTTTTGTGAGGCTGCAAAACAAACCAACATTACTACCTCTATATAATTTACATGTAAACTAAATAGAATTCTTAGAACATGTTGTTCTTTCCCTCTGTTTTTTCTGAATAAATGCACTTTTCTTAGGTCGAGTCGAGCAGAGGTAGAAGGGAAAAGCATCATGCAGTATTTAGTGTGTGAAACAGACTTGCTAGCAAGCCATGCATTAGTGAGATTAACAACAAGCGGCGGACTTGCCATAGGGAGAACCGGGACTTTTCCAGGTGGGCCAGCCACAAAATGGGGCCAAACGAGCGGCGATAAGCTGAAACGGGATGCTGCATTATGCTGAACGTGCCACAACTGGCTGAAAAGGACAGCATGGGCCGGTTTCATGAAAACATGAAAATATTTATCATTATGAATTCATTCATTCACTTCTATATATTGTTGCAAACTGTTTAAGAATAAAGTGGTCCAAGTAACAATGGCAATATACAGTTCAATAGTAAAACAGAAATGTATACACTACATTTAACTGTTGAGGCCGATGCAATAAAGTTTTTTTTAAATGATGTCCCAACTTTCAAGTCGAAGCTTTAATCTTTAATTTAACTCACAGTTTACCACTTGTAAATAGGAGTTCTGTGAGGACGTGGATACATTTTTACATGTTTAAATCTTGTAATTATGGTAATTCTGACCTTATGCAATTGCACCATAAATATAATTATTTTAATACAGAAAGTATAAAAAATAACAAACATAAAATAGTTCAATACAATAAAACAAATTTACTATTTTAGGCATTATTGCATTTTTTATGTTGATTAGAGTATTGCATAGATAACTTTAAATTCTTAATATATATGTCTATAAAGATTAATGGAGAGAACATCGTGTCTCCCATGTATCATGCTTGATGAATGATTTTTGTATGACGTACAAAGTTGGTGTCAATGTAGAGAGTTCCAAATCAGTCATTTATGTGGATTGTTGTCCTGCAGACCATTGACCATTTAACCATTGGTTTATTCTTTATGAAGTGATGACCCAAAGATCCAGTTCACCAAGTCTTTCTTTCTTTCTTTCTTTCTTTCTTTCTTTCTTTCTTTCTTTCTTTCTTTCTTTCTTTCTTTCTCCAAAGATTAGCTCACATTCCCAGCCTCTTTTTACAACAATGTTGTTCCTCTTGAACAGGTGGGTGGAGCTTCGGAGCAGCCTGGCCCCCACCTTCCCCCACTCCTCCACTGTGAGAAAGAGCGAGAGAAGTGGAGGGAGGGGCGGGGAGGACAGATAGCCAGACTGATTCTCTGAGCTGGAGAATGGATCAGCAGTGTGTGAGAGCATGAGAGAGAGAGAGAGAGAGAGAGAGAGAGAGAGAGAGAGAGAGAGAGCGCGAGAGTTTATGATCCCCCAGCATGCACATTATCAGAACAGTATCACTTCAGTTACCGTAGGACAACAGACCAGATTGCTAAGACAGCAGACAGACACTTAGCGACTGAAACGCAAGAAGAAGAAGAGGAAGAACAGACAGGCAGATCACATAGAGCCTCTCTTTATAAAGAGGGCACATCGGGGGACGGACAATAGCAGCCAACCAGAACACTGTGAAGTTTATAAGCCTCACTTCCTCTACTTGGTACCTCTGAGGTCACCTCCCCTCCAAAGTGCTGAGATGATCCTGGAGGTCTGCCTGATGCTGTGGCTAACAGGTCATGGTAAGCTGCCTGGTCTCTTCGCTCTCCGCTGTGTTGTGTTTTGTGTTAGTGGTCAGTGTGTGAGCAAGGACTCTTTGGGAGTTAAACTCTGTGACAGAGAGGGACTCTTGGGTACCAGCTCTGAGGTTTCGGCTTTGTCAAACAGTGGCAGAAGTGTGCTTTGAAGTAGTTGTGCTAATGCATGGCATCTTGCTTGTCTGTCATTTGTGAGTTTCATTGAACCCAAAATTACAAGATCTTTGAACTTAAATTGGTTTTGTAAGTGTCCCCCTAAACTCAAAGCTTGTAAGGTCACACTGTGTCAAGCCCTTGACCGAAGGCATGTCAAAGGGCATTCAACTCACAAAGACAGGCATTATGGACCGGTGAGCGGACACAACGGACTCTTTCTCACCTACACCAGAGCAGTGTGGCAGTTATTCTTAGACAGAGTCTGTAAACAGTCAGGCTTAGTATTGGCTGATTTTTTCTTGCTGCCAGGTGGTTGTCTTTGAAAAACAATTGGAATCGGAGGCTGACACAGAGACCCCTGAGAGGGGACGGCAGCTTGCTTGCTCCCTCTGTGAGGATGTGCAGGCAGTGAACAGCTCAAAGCAGAGCTCTGGCAGAAACTCGCAAGTGCTAAATAGATAGAGTTCATTTTTATGGAGTTATATTTGTGCCACAATTCTTAACGCACAACATTATATTTAAATCAAATATTATTTTGAGCATGCAAAAAGGTATTTCGCACACAGAGTGTGTAGAGAGGAAAGCAAAATGTAATAATTCTGGGAAAATTCACATTCAAATTAACTTTATTCAAGCACAAAATAGATTTTTGTTTGCTCAAAATGAATTTAGATGACACATTGCTTGATACAAAAACTGAGTTCAAGCGTGTGCAAAATAACTTTTTGTGCACTCAAAATATCATTTTGTGCATGTAGAAAATGTTTTGTGCCCTTAAAATATCAACTCGGGCATGCAGAAATGTTTTTGTGCACTCAAAATGTCATCTTGCACATACAGAACATTATTGTGCACTCAAAATATAATTTTTACTTGCAGAATTGTGGCACATATATAACTCCACATTATGTCCGCCTCTACAGCAAGCAGTGACCCAGAAATGGAAGTTCAAATAAATCCAAAAGCATTGAGCCCCGAGACTTTATTTGAGCCCCTCATGCTGGAAACCACCAGCAGCTATTGCGTAACAAAGTGCTGATTGCACAAAAAGTGTGAATTTTAATTTAATCATGTTGTGTTAGTGATTTTCTGTTCTGGCAGTCACGTAGCAATGCTCTGTTGACAGAAGTAGTCAGAGAAATGTTTTTCTTTTGAAATTCCCTTTTTCTCTCTCCCACTAATTCTGACTTTTTTATTCTCTCCACGGTTATCACTTATCGTACACAAATCAAAGCCAAGCTGAGATGGCACAGCAAACTTAATGACCTGCTTATCGCTCAACTTGTTTCCTCTTTCCGACTCTCATTAAATCGTAGCGAATAACCCTCACTCACAATCTGATAGCAAGAGTAGTGTGTTAGTGTTACCCAAGTGCAAATATATAACTTCACATGCATATACCCAAGCGAAAGCTCTTAGCAAGAGAGCATGGGACTACTTTAAGCGTGACAGTGGGAGAAAAGTATGGGGTGCTCTGGTTCTTGTTTAGTAGATCATGCCCCGGGAGGCTGTCAGCTTTATGATCTAGTTTTATAGCGGTGTTAGTGTGTCCTGCCATGTATCCAACAAATAGGATTTGTTTTTCATTTTGGATATTTTATTTACGTACTGTATCAACTGAGATTTTTTGTTTTTTTATTTCTGTTTTTGAAGATTGGATGGAATTATTAATTTAATGATATCTTTCACAGAGATAATGGAAACAAAAACTGACTTAAACCGTGACTATTTTACAGCCGGCATAATGAACTTTCCATTCCCCAGAGGTGTCAATTTCCAATGGTGAAATAAGTTAAATAATTAATGATGGATTTATGAAATAAAATATTTAATTAACTGGTAATGTGGTGGTTTAACTCATATGAAAGCTCTTAGCCTTTGACATCATCATTATAAATGCTGAAGATTTTTATGCAACATGTAAAGGATGCACACTACCGGCAATAGAAATGTAGTCAGACACTTGGTCTGATCCCCTTCCCATCTTTAAAGCTTTCAGTGCACAGAAAGCATCAGCAGGCGAAGTGGCTTTGTTTTGATTTGCAGTGCAGTTGAGCTGAGCTGAGCGAGTTATATAAAATAAAAGCAGCCCAGACAAGTAAATAAGAGAAAACTACAGCCATTCCTGTTGCCCTGCTCTACCCCAGGGGGGTGGCAGTTTCCCCGAACCTAAATTGTGTATTACCAATTATTGCTGTTTATGGAGCCAAGCAGTGGCAGCAAAAATAAATATAAGAAGAAAAGAAAAAACTAGTGGAAAAACATGTTATTTATATTTATTAAGGAGACAAAAAGAAGGATGAGGAGTTGTGCTTGTTTGTGTGTATGTTTGTGAGGTTGACAAAAAGTTAAATAGCTGCACCGGAACCTTAGAGAGGCTGTATTGAGTTTTTGTCAAGAGTTGAGGGTATATGTAGGGCACTCTCGCTCTCTCGTGAGCACATACATAAACTCACACCTAGTGACAAGCCCTAACTGATGGCGCACAGCCGGACAGAAGCTCACCCTTGTGAGGCACAGAAAGCTGTTGCACCACAGGCAAACCTTCTGTCTGCAAGCTCATCTCTTTATTTGTCTCTGTCTCTCTTATTTTTGCACATTTACTTGCTCTCTTAGTCATTTTCTGGGAGGCATCACTTTGTCTAATTCCCTAACTCGTTCTATTTCCACTTTTTAATTTGTCCCTTGGATGGAAATGTTGTATTTGTATCTGTTTTCTGTGACTGTGCTTGTCAGAAGGAAAATCAAAGTGTTTTTTCATGGAATTTCAGCAAAAGATCTTGTAAAATACATTATTTTTGACAAAGGACTCAATAACATTACAGAGTCTCATTATATGTTAACCAGTTTTTCTCTTCCCCCTCATGCTCAAGTCCACTGGGGGCAGTGTCACATAGATGTAAGGACGTATTCAGTATCTGTCTTTGACTATCCATATTTCTCTCTTCCTTCATGATTCGCTCCCTCCAGCCTTCCTATTGCAGTCTTGTTGTGATAGATGAGGCAGACGCCCTTCAGGAGTGTCAGGTGTTTAGCCCCACTGCAGCCAAGAGCGTAAGCTGTGTCTTAACCCTAGGCAGAAGGTTTTAGTGTGTCCGCTCTTTCTCTCTTTTGCTCACTAAGCCGCATCTCAGCAGGCTGGAATTTAAAATGTCACTTTTGGGTGTTTTTAGTCCAAATCTCAAGTACAAAAGGAATCAAACATCCCTTATGTCTTTCATTCTCAAATGTCGAACAATTTTCCCTTGACTGCTTACTGGTCAGACTTAGCAAATCATTCTTTGTAACATCGCAAATCCTTTTTTAACATGGATGTAAACCAAATCTGATCAAATGTAATGGATTTTTAAATCTCAGTCTATTTCAGGATTAATTAATTTCATATTTATTCATGACATTCATATTTTGTCTTAGGCAGGGAATTGTTCACCCTTGTATTAAGCTTTATGTACATTGTTCATGGTTGCCCAATTCCAAACTACTTAAAAGCACAGTCAACCCAGAAAAGCAAACACATATCAGTATTCTTATGTCCTTCTTGCTGTCATACTTTATCAACAGCCGAAGCCGAAACATTGATGCCAGATCTGTGTACTGATACATTCATATATGTAATTCACTGAGCTGTAACTGCCTACTTTTTTTATTGTTCCTTGTGTGAGGTCTGACCCACTTACTATAGACCAAAAGGCTCTGACACATTTAATATCACCTCTGGCTAGATTACTCCTAAAGTAAACCCTGACTACTGCATTTCCTGGAGAGAGGGATGTTATTTTATTGAAATAATAATATTGTTAATGAAAACAGAGATAAAATGCAGTTTTTTTTATTGTTATTATTTCATGTATACTTAGTCTACATTGTATCCAAGATTTCACCATTGGGAAAGAGCTTTAGATTTTTAAAAAGTGTGATCTGGAAATGCAGAAAGGAATGGAATCTTTAAAAGTCATGGAAAAGTATATAGTGAAAATCTGTTGTTCTATTTATAAGCTCCGAAATATAGCAACTGCTAGAAATTGCTCTGTGAGAGCAATTCCTATAAAAAAAAAATTGTTTTAATTAATGTCCAGTAATCATAAATGGCTTGGAAAAGTAATAGAGGAGCCATGAAAAACTCATTGGTCAAAATGTATGAGAATCCTGAGATTTACTTTAATTCCCAATAAAAGAAATGTGATGTACTGTAGTGTGTAGGTGTAATTATATGTCTGTCCAGTGATTTGTGTAAAAAACATTCTTTGAGAATTGAGAGAGAGTGTTTTCTCTCATTTCAGTTGAGTTGTTTGTACCTCCCAGATTCAGGTCAACAGA
The DNA here is from genome assembly GCF_025860055.1 of Xyrauchen texanus. NCBI lineage: Eukaryota > Metazoa > Chordata > Actinopteri > Cypriniformes > Catostomidae > Xyrauchen > Xyrauchen texanus. The sequence goes on along the minus strand of NC_068296.1, from coordinate 10,339,900 downwards.
AGATGTCCATTAATTTGGCCTTGATTCCTGCAATCCAGTGAGAGCAGCTTTCCTGAGAAGCTCTTTGCATAAACAAAATGTGTTTACTGGACTTTATTAAGCTGCACCAATGAAATCGGTGCTCTTAACCACAGCCAAAGAAACCAATCCCCCCTTCATCCCTCTCTTGATGAACCTGTGTCGGGTAGAGAGAGGGTCAGAGGGCAGGGAGGGTCAGCCTCTCAGGAACACTACAAGGATTATGCCACAGATTATGGCAGAGATTAATGCCATGCAAATTGTGAACTAATGTGTGGACACAACAGTGAGAGAGATGTTTTTCCTGTTTTAGCTGGCTGCACACTTTACTGCTAACACAGAAAAAATTGAAGCTAGATTTGCATTTTCAAAAGGAAATGCCAGTTCTATCAGAAAAACTTGCAGGCTTGGTAAAGTTTACATATTTATTTGATGAAATGATATTGAACCACAGAATAGATATTATCTTTTGGTTTAAACCCCGACTGGTGGTCCTATGAGATTTCTATTCGAACTGTCAGATCCTGGCAGAGATATGAGGCAGCCTACCTTCTGTGCAGGACGGGACTCAGCTGATGGTGGTGGGGAGGGAAGGTTGCCATGTTAGCACACTGAAATAGCAAAGAGGTAGATTAAAAACAGGCTTTTAAAGCAATGGCTGATGTATGATTGGCTAGGAGCTAACTAGATAATGGCGTGATGATGTACAGCTGTGAGTCTCCAGCTAGAACTATGCTTATACTTACATTGATTTTAAAGCAGCAAAAGAATAGTGTTAATTGTCATTACATTCAGTGTGCATCTTGTTTACTGCAGGCTTGGAATTAACACCGTGTAAAGGTGGCTTAAGATGGTTAAACAGCTGTAAGAAAGACCAGCCCAAATGAATTTCAGTATGCAAATTGGTATAAGAAAGAAGACCAATCAGAATTTAATTTCAGATCTTGGAGATTTAAGTAAAACTTTTTCAAACGTTAATTTAAAATTTCATAGAAATGTAAGCGCAGCGTATTTCTAGCGGAAAGACTAGCAGCTATACATCATCGCACCATTGGCTCCTAGCCAATCACATGTAAGCCATCACTTTATAAGTCTGCTCATCAAAATGCTGTTTTAGTGTGCTAACATGACAACCTCCACCACCCCACCACCACAAGTTGAGTCCCATTTTGCACAAGGTTATGCTCATCACACCTGCCTCCTATCTCCGGCAGGATCTGATGGTTCCGAGTACAAATTCTTCGGACCGCCAGACGGGGCTTTCGCCAAAGAGAGACATTATATTCCTGTTTTAAGTTCATCAAATAAATGTAATTTACTCAAGTCTGCGAGTCATCCTAATAGAACTTATGAAAAGTATACAATAATTATTTTTTTAAAATCTCTTATAAGGCACACATCTCGCACAGCAAATTTTGTAAAGTGAAATACAGCCATCTCAATGTGTATCTGCGCAATAGTGAATTTCGCACGATGGACTTCCAGTGGAGAAAAATTTCCCCTCACAGATTTTGCATGGAGTTCAAGTTTTGTGAACTTTGTAAGGTGAATTCTCAAAGTTGACCAGTCAGAAGTTGCTTAGTTTGGCTGTGTGTTCAAACAATATTCACCAGGGGTGGACTAGCCATCGGGAGCACTGGGCATTTTCCTGGTGTAATTTGGGTCAGCCCACTGCAGCGCAAGAACTAGCCCATCCTACAGGCGACATAGGCATCCGCCCTGGGCTCGAACATGGTCACGCAGAACCTGTAACAGAGTGAGAATTCAATAAACTTAGTAAGGTTAAAACAACACAATTGCTTTTATTTTGAAATCATACAATTCATTTTATTTTGAATTTGCTTACACAGTGGCACGATATCCATATGCCCGTGTTTCCTTTGTAACTCACATAGACTTCATTATTTGACATAAAATCACAATAATGGTGACACCCAAAAACAACATATTAGGGATAAGATGAGCTCTCAATAATCACAAAATGACAAATAACTGCAAGTTACAACAATTTCAATAACAGCAACATAAATATAATCGGCAAACAGTAAAGCTATGAGCAGTACATAGTAATTTGGAAAATGTATTCATATCGCAAAGCATTACTGGTAGCTGAAGTGCAGTTTGCTGAATAATGCTCACACCTGGTAAAAATGCAGAAAATAAGTCAAATAAAAATATTACTTAGTGGCTATTTGAGTCTTTGAAGCTTACTTTGTATATGTGTGTAAATGTAAGTATGTTTGTCTGTTAACTGTGGGGGGCTGCCATGCAGCACCAATTACAGTAGTGAGCCCTAGCATGCCAATATAAATGCTAATAAGTCTTTAAACTTGTACTCTGGGAATCATGGATTGAGAAAGCACTTGAACATAAGGTGTGTACCTGCCATTACAATTATGAAACCGCACCGTTATGCACCCAATATTGTACAATGGGACCTGGGACATACTCTCCAAATTACTACAGACAGCCTGGTTCCAAATATTCTGGATCCAAATGATTTTCAAGAGTTTTGATTCTGTGAATGGTTCTCTAAAATGTTAGCACATTTGTGAGCTTGCAGTCTGAATTGAATGTTATGAAAGTGAAACACTGAATTGCATTGCAAACTATCCGTAAATGAAATACTCTTATTCTGTATGAATAAGTTTTAGAGTTGGTAAAAAAGATTAACAAATAACTTTTTTTCTTTCTTTCTTTCTTTCTTTCTTTCTTTCTTTCTTTCTTTCTTTCTTTCTTTCTTTCTTTCCCTCATTCTGCATCTGTCTGTATGGGAAATATTCCAAATGTGTGGCAGGTTAATTAGAATGTTGATCTATGAAGCTTCTGGCGATTTTCAGTGATTGTGGTATTGGCCTACAGGGGACATCAATTCAACTGTGAATTACATCTCATGGTGGTGATAGTAACAGTAACAGACATTTGGCATTTAATCAACCAAATGTCATCAGTGTGACAAAATCATCATAATGTTAGTATGACATCTTCATCTTGAACTATATCTAAACAATAAAAGATTGTCAACACTACTTTAGATCTTTGGAAAATCAGGTATTTATCTCGAACACCCCTTAACATTAATCTTTTTTTCATTTTAATTCAAAGAGGACAAGGATGGGTTGATAAATTATAAACTATTTTGTTTTATAGGTTGGTCCAATGGAAAAAAAAGAGGATTTATCTGCATGCTCTGAACCCAGTTTTGAATTCAGTGAATGAAGGACTTGGTTCTCCATACAACTACATGTCCTTTATTCTTTTTTTTCCTGTTTTTGGTATCATTGTTGTGCAGGAATACATTTTACCTCAGTTTTTTCTTTGTCCTTTTGAGTTTCAGAGTGCTTCTCTGTGAAAGGGTAAACATTGTAAGCCATACTTTATTTAGCCAAGGCTTTTCTGTGCATTATGATTTGTATCCTGTTGAATTCCTTTAATGTGTATATCATTTATCTATCTTTTTATCCTGTGATGTATTTATACATATTTTACATTGGTACTCTGAGAGCTTTGACTTCAAATGGAGTTTAATTGTGTGGAGTTATTCCATGCCAGTACGGTGGTTTGAAAAATGCTAATGTGCCATCAGAGTGACTAAATGATTTGCTACCTTTTCAAATGTGCTGGCAGGGGTTTCAATCTTGTTGGCTCCTGGGGCCAATTGACAGTGGTCTCCGCTCGGTCCTCTGAGGATATTTGCTCGAATCAGTGAGTCGGGCAGCAGGCGCTGGCATGCTGTGCTATTGCTTGGCCACAACCCAGCTCCCCGTGGACCTGCCCTTGCTGGGCTGCAAAAAAAAAAAAAAAACAAAAAACACCCCTCCGAATAAAAATCACCCCTTTAAATGGATTTAATCAACTCCTCAAAGGCTCTTTTGGAGCCTGGCTGAACAGAGAGGGGCTAAAATTGGGGCACAGAAGGGCCTATCTGTTATTGGAAATGGGGATTTGAGGCACTGCTAGGGTCTCAGGTGCTAAAGTTCAGCTATTGGATTAAGAGCAGAGTGCCCCTAAAAGAAAGTGCAGTATATTGAAGCCTTATCTTAAGTGATAATGTTACCATGAAGAGCAGTATAATAGCAGAAAAGTGGACTGCAGCCATATAAAAGATATGGGTCTGAAGTAGAGGGGGAGATAATAGACTGTAAGTGTTTTTGCGGTCAACACATTACATGCACAAGCCTTACAGAGTGCTAGGTTGGGGTATTTTTATTAGGATGTTGGGGTGAGAAAAAGAACATGAGAAGGAGAGAGGGAGACAAATGCTGGGCCACTGGAAACAACCTATCAACCCACATTTTTAACCAGAGAGCAGTGTGACTAGCAGTTTTAGACTGTTTTTGTCTTACTCTTTCTTTGTGTGAGTATGATTACTCTGGATAGTACGTGAGAGTAAATACATGAACTAAAAATATTCCTTTGTAAGCCTTTAGCTGGGCTGAGGTGGAAATATGAGGAAAAAAATGGAGGTAAAGAAAGAAAAGGATATTGTTCCATAGAGAGCTGGCTTTAGGAGGGAGAAAAATAAATGCTTTGAGGTATTTAGGAAAGTCATCCTCTCTAGTTTTCCAGCACAACTACAGATCATTTTTTTTTTCTCCCTTACATGGCTATGTTATCTAAATGTTTTCTGCTTAAGAACACCAAAACACAATACCTATTAAGGTAAACAAACTATTCCTTCACAAAGCTGGAAAAGCTCAAAGTGAATGTGATTGCTGTCACAAATGAAAGGTAACTGAAAATTGCAAAGATAATCCATTCCACTGACACGCCTGTCTTTTTGTGTGTTGACGTACCTGTAAAGTGTGTGTATGCCACATGGTGCACGCGGATTTTACTACCAAAGTTTTACAGAAAAGTTTGTGATTTATTTTTACATTATCTCCTGAATGAAGATTAATTTACTGTAGTTACTAATTTAATTTGTAGTTATGAAATTGAGTAATGTTATTATTTTATTTTTCCAATATGTTTTCCTATCCCTGTTTGAAAACATTATATTATTTTTGTAGTACCGTTTAGTGGCACTAGAGGCTCTGAAGTGATGCTTGAGTGAGCAAGACATTCATTTTTACAAATATATCTTGGTTGGATTCCTCCGTCCTAGATTCCTTATCTTGTCACCTTTCCTCATTTCCCAAGAGGGTGGAGCTAGCAAACGAGGATAGGATGCAAGGAAAGGAAACGAGGATGCACAATTTTAGAAATTAAAAGCACCCCATGTTTCTCCAAGTGGACTAAAGAAGTTTCCTGAAACCTCCAGGATTTACCCAGTCGGATACATTTTATCTGGCAGTTTGTTAGTCTGATGGTATTAATGGAAAACCACGTCAGTGTGACTTTTTGATATGAGCATGGAGGCCAATTTAAAAATGTAAGAGGGAGATTACATAAATCACGATGTTGCTAGAAAGTAACCAACAACACCCATGTTCTCTCACTGGCTAGAGGAAGGTCTGGATTGGCTCAGAAACAATCCCCATGTGTGTCATCAATGTATGGAGTAAACTTTGATTTATCAATCAGTTCTAGTAATTTTTACTTGTATAGTGCCTTTCACATCGTTTCAAAGCAGCAAAAAAAAATACTCTTTTGGAGTTATTTATTTATTATTGTTTATTGATTATTTTATTTTCGTTTATTTATATTTTTATAATAATGGTTGACAATCAGCTTTTTCCTTGAATTATGAATTCCAAACATACAATAGGCGCTGTTTTGGTGGCACAACGGGGCCCTACATAATATTAGGCAGGTGGTTTTAATGTTGTGTTAAACGGATCAGAACACTCTGCCTTTCAGACATGGATATGGTATACATACAGTGATAAAGACACATGCTACAAGTGCTAGAGGACACTTTGATGTGTCAGATACAAAAGCGACTTTCAAGTCTTCTGCTTGGTTTCCAAACATGTGACTGTTATCTTGTAAACCAGCAGACAAGGCAAACAAAGGCAGAGAACACTTTTAGTGTCCTCAGTGCAAGATGAGAAAGAAAGAAAGAATGAAAAAGATAGAGAGAGACAGAATTATGGGGTCTTTTTATGTCTGAGCCTGTTATGATGTCCTCAGTGAAAAAGGCATCTACATTCTATCACCTCTATCGCGCTCATCATTCTGGCACCGCTGAGGTAAAAATGAAAAACCAGACGCCATCAAAAGGCTCAGGTGCAATTAAGGGGGCAACCATGCTGGCCATGTTCAGGAGAGGGGCGGTACCCTGGTGTTCCTCAGCTGTTATGAGAGAGGATGATGAATAGGAAAATGAGCAAACCGAACCCCAATCCTGCTCAAAGGAAAAGTAAAATAGCTCAAAGTATGGCAAATTTAAAGATAGCAGACGCTTCCTTTTAATTGCTTTTAGAGCTTTTGCCTAGCGGTAAGCGCACATAATCCAACATTTCTACTGAAAACATTGCTGGTGTGCTGTATCCACCAAACTTCTTAACTAGCTTAACCAGCAAGAGCTCCCTGGTCAACCAGCTCCATGAAAAAAACTTTACGCTGGTCTAACTGCAAAAAAACAGCTCTAACTAGCAAGGGATTTCATGCTGATTTGCTGGTGTCCCCACCAAGCTTCTTAAATTGCTTAACCAGCAAGAGTTCCCTGGTCAACCAGCTCTGACAGAAAGAGCTCCTTTTTTTAACCAGCTTCATTAGAAAAAACATTCTGGTTGACCAGCATTTTTGCAGGTTTGGAAGATAAACGTGTCTATACTGTCACAAGCTACACCAGAAATAACCAATCTAAACCCACTTGGGAATTCCAACTGGTCTAAGCTAGTCGATCTGCTGTGGTGTGATGTTGTTCCTTAAGTCTATTTCTTTCAATACCCTTTGGTGATCAAATTTCACAAACGTAAACATCATAACACAGCATACATAACATAACATAACATAACATAACACCATAAGCAAACGTGTGATATTCATGACGTAGCTGCTATTCCCTTGACACAAATGCTTAAACCAGATAGCGGAAAGATAAAAATAAGGGAGAGCTAGAGTTTTAGATATATACAGGTATATATATATAAGATGAAGATGGTGGCGAGATAAGGCAGCAAACAAACAGAAGTAGGCAAGATAAAAAGTAAGAACTGAAGTACAGAGAGATCGAGAGAAAGAGGGACTGGTTTCAATGGCTGATGGAATTCTCAGAGCTGAATTAATGATGTAGCAACAGAAGAGCTGGGCCCAGTGGAGACCTGAACCAGATTTCAACCTGAGATCCCTAGAGGTAGCAGCCACACAGCATGACAGTGGAATGGGCCACAGCGTCATTATCTAGCCCCTAGCAGGACTGCCGGAACCCTTTTCATCACCACGCTTGCTCTAGTGCTCCCCTGCTCTGAAATTATGTATCTCAGCTTGTGAAGGCTCCTTTCCAAAACCTTGTGAGTTGTATTGCAGTCTAAATGCCTACAAAGGCAACACTCTGACTGAATTAAACATTTTAAGTGACCGTTGTTAAACATTCTACTGAGGCAGCAAGTTCGAAATAGCGCTTCTCGTGCAAACTGCATGTGAGACTCGAGTTTTCCGTTTGCATGTGGCTAAAGAAAAAAACTTGATGCTCTAATAAGCAGAAAAATAACATAATGCTTTATTAAAAAGGTTGTTTTCATTGAGGTAAATTATTACACAGCTGTCTAGAATACTTGATTCTGATGGTGAAAATTGTCATAAGCAAAATATATTTGATATTTCTGAATAATGGCCACACTATATTATTATGGAATAAAGTGATGTTACACCATACTTCTCAAATTACAACACAATCTCTACAAGTAAGCTAATAAGATCATTTCAACTCAAATCAATATTTCACGCCAGTTAATTTATAAGTAGTCTTGTAATAAGCGGATAATCAGCAGACAGACGTTTTCGCTATTTGAACACCAACAGATCTGATTCAAACAGAAGCAGGAATTCAGCTTTTTCTAGAGACTTCTTCTCATGTGATAATTTCAACTCAAATCATGAAATGCCAAAAGAAGGTATTTTAGACCATTCTTATGCTGCATATATTTTAGAATAGCCTTTACAATAGGAAAATGTCTATTATGACTTACAGTAAATGTTGTTAATTTTGGAAGCACTTTGGAACAGAGTTAGAGTTATATTATTCTGAAAAAAAAAGTTTCTAATAAATTACAACAGACACAAGCCATATGAGAATAAAGTTGAAATTATTACGCAAAAACTGAATGTAATGAAAAAACAGAAGTGAAGAGAAAGAAAAATAAAGCATGAGGATGAGATTAGGAAGCAAGAGATTTAAAGATGTCAGGTGGTGGGGACCCAGCTATCACAGAGGCAAATTACCCACTTTGAGAAGGGAAATGCGTTTTCATTCCCGTCATTGCTTGAATTGAAAACGGATTAAAAATTAGTCCACATTACTCAAACCCCATCCCTCCCTCTGCTCTGAGGAAGGCACGCTCCACTAGTATGACTGCGGCTGAAGAAAGCCTGCAAGCATATGTCATTAAAATGCTTAGACAAGTGGAAGAGAGCAGGGGAGATGGCAGTGAAAGGGAGGGCAGAATACATTATGTCGGGGAGGGACTGTCAGACAGAATCAGTCACTCCCGCTCCAGAACCTCCTGCAGTATTTACAGGTCAGAAGAGGAGAGGGACACCCCCATGTGCAACCGAAGCTCCTCCTGAGAGAGATAATGTGAGAGAGAAAGATAGAGTAGTGGAGGACAGATAGAGAGGTGGCCAGCATGTTCTGGCCTGTACAGACTGTACACTGACAGGTGTGATTATTGTTGTCTCTAATTGAATGAGAGAGGGGCTGTGGGCTAAACGGGTCAGCGAAACCTGCTGCCATGGTGTAGAAGGGTTAACCGGTTTTGCTGCGAATGGCGGACAAATAGACGCAAATAACTTAAATAGAAGGCCTGAAGGGTCTCCAGGGGTCTGCTTCAATATTTGATGGCCTTACATTTACTGCAGCAGAGCTGCATGTAATTGATCTCACATTGTTTTGCAACAGTGGATCGTGGCACAGATTTGGATCCAATGGGATAAGATGTACAGTGCGAAGGACATTTGTTTATATATATATATATATATATATATATATATATATATATATATATATATATATATATATATATATATATATATATGTTTTATTAACTAAATAATAACAACTTACCCATAGGAACATTGTATTACTCAGAGGCTAATATATATATATATATATATATATATATATATATATATATATATATATATATATATATATATATCAAGATATCAAAAACCTTTTAAGGCCCATCTCAAGACCTTATATAACAAATTCTTATAGTTCATTGAAGGATAGTTGCACCAGTCATCTTGCGAGTCATCTTTCCTACTTCTCGTATTACACCGTGATCCCTACAATTAAGCTAATAAGATCAATATCAAATCAATATTTCACGTCAGTTAATTTATAAGTTGACTTGCAATAAGCAGGAAAGTTAGCAGTCAGACGTTTTCGCAATTTTAACACCAAAAGAACTGATTCAAACCGGATCAGGAATTCAGCTATTTCTAGAGACTTCTTATCATATGAAAAGATATTTTCAGCTCAAATCGTTATTTTATGTCCATTAGAAGGATAGTTCACCCAAAAAATTTAATTCTGTCACAATTTTCACACTCATGTTGTTCCAAACCCATATGACTTACTTTCTTATGCAGAACTCACGAAGATCCATCTTAAAAATAATAAAGATCCATCTTATAAAATCAATGGAAGTTAATAGTGACTCATTTAAAGCTTAACCCAAAATTATCAGGAAGTTGCCATTTTGTGTTCTGCATACTTTTCTGTTCGTTTAAGAGAGTATGCTTGAAGTGTAATACATAAGTTATGGAAGGACTGACCTGTTAAAACTCTTAAACCCTATTTTATATTTGCATAAATCCTCTGATAAATTGATAGGAATAAAGATGGAGGGATGAGAGAAGCTATAGAGGGAGATAAGGTTTGTGTGAGCATGTAAACAATGCTGTGTATGACAATGCTCTCTGCAGAAACACAGTACGAGTAAAGGTGCCACTGCGAGTTTGTCACGGCCAGCGTAAACTTGTAGAGTGAGGAGGAGAGGGAGAAAGTGAGAGAGAGAGTGAGAGAGAGATTTTCCCCGGGCCCCGAGACACTGTCATTCTGATTAAGTCACACAGAGCAGAAAAAAAGAGCTAGGGAAATCAAATCAGTGCAACACCGCAGAACGCATGTGGCGAAACATGGATAAAAACAACCACAGAAAGGGAGATAAAAGGATGAAAGCAACATTACTGTGTCGGTACACAGATATGGACTCTTTTCTGTCCAAGAAGGTCTTATTGGGGCCACTGCTGTGTGCAGCTGTCTCTCCATACTCAGTTTCTCAGCTTTAGCTTTCAGACGCCTGTCTGACACTTCTTTCAAAAGTTCAGCAAACAAAATGTGACAGAGACTGTCTTCTGCATGCCATTATTTCCACCAAATGGGAAGATGGCTAAAGCTCTATTGAAATTCTTGAGGCATTTCTGGTTAATTTAAACAGAAGAAGGGAGTTGAAAAATATGTCATTGTAAAAATGCAATGTACTGTAAGAGATTCCCATAAGATATTGCTAAAATAACTAACTTTGACAAAGCTCAGTTTGAATAGAAATATATCAATCTGATATATTATTTTTTGTTTGATTAAAGTGGTAGTAGATAAAGTAGATTAAGTTGTAATTCTGTCATAATTTACTCACCCTCAAATCATTTCAAACTTGTATTTTTTTTCGTCACAAAAGACATTTTAATATATATTGCAGTTTATCTTATCAATAAAATGGCAGTTGATATTGACTCACTTTAAAGCTTAAAAAAGGACCAAAAATTATCCAAAAAGTAGTCCATGTGATTTGGGTATCATATTCCCTCTAAAGACATTTGATAGGTAATAATCTTGATGTCCGATCATGATTGCTATGACATAAGGCATGTACTGTATTCATGCAAAAACTTGCATTGTTTTTAGCACTACTTCACCAAAAAATTACTTCAATTTCAGGTTCTTTCTCAAAAAGAAAAATTGTATGTCTTCAGATGACTTGGAATGTATTGCATGCAGGGCTGGTATTGGGAGCCCGGGGCAACGTTCCAGATCAAACTGGTTAATTTTTTAGGGGATTGTAAAGGATTTCTATCTTTTATCCACTTGTGATGACGAGGTACACATTTGAAAGGGGTGCAAAACCTCTAAGGGTGTCGTTCTTTTATAAAAGCCCCTGACTACGCCACCCTAGTAAATGTACCAGGGAAATGCCCAAATGACACATAGATTAGAATTTCTTAATTTCCTTACTCTGCTATAACATGTGGTGCAAGAGGACGAAAAACCGGCAAGGGCAATCAGTCAACAAATCACACACACACACTACTACTGCAACAAAATATTTTTAAATGCTAATCCAAATGAGTGAAATACCGCAAGACTTCCAGCAGCACATACCTTCAGCACATGAGAGTGTGGCACAGGTACAAAGCGGCCAACCAACAATGACATCACACCCGGGGGCCCGCAGCTGCCTTAATATACCCCTCCGTAATAGGACACCAATGATCTACACACACATAAGGGGCAGGATAATCAAACCCAGGGGGAGAGATGCAGCAAAATCATTTTTGAGTTCTGCGCATAAATATATTGGGATCTTCTGCGTCAATCCACAAATGCCTTGACAGACACACATAGGGGTTTACCTATTTTACTGTTCAGTCAATGTCGACTGTATTCTTCCTCTACCCTGTAACTGGATTCACCTTTACATGTGCTAAACATTTGATGATTTTCAGAGCACTTAACTAAGACGTAGCCATTGAAAATATCCTACTGTTTTCTTTAACCTTAGGACAAATGTATTTAAAAAGGTGCTCTTAAGTAAGGGGTAAGCAAGCAAAGTGGACACAAGTGTGCATTTATTGCTACATTTCTTACAGTGATTGCAAGGATTTGTTTTGCAGACAGTTTAAGTCTTAGATTTATTATCTACTTTAAACTTTTAAAGAATTGTATGATACTTTTTTTTTTGTTTCTCCCATTGAGCATTCAAAATCTAACCAACAATTTTGGCATCAAAGAAAGGCTATTTACACAATGAGGCAAAATGCTGTATATTGCTATTGTTGAATTAACTTGAATGTGGCTCATCCAATCACAGTTTAAAATTCAAGCTATCTACTTTTTATTATTATTCTACACTCAAAGCAGTATGACACTATTAAGCTGGAAACTAGGCTTTTAATAACGGCTCTGTGCCCTCAAGCATAGAGGAAAATACGTTTTCAATCCTTGGTCACACAAATCCAAGCACCAATGATTTTTCATTGCTTTATGTAACGTTGCCGATTACATGGAGACTGTTGTAGAACATTGAGCCTTTCTGAAGAACAAAGGTGCTTTGATAGATTCTTTGAGACAGACACACAGCAAGCATTCACATTGAGCTGTATTAAGTGGAACTCGTGCAACTTTGATAGTGAATATTTCATCCAGTTTTGACGTTAACGTGATAAATTTAGATAAAAATAGACACGTCTTTTGTCTTTACACATGATTCTTTGTGTGTGACATGAGGGGGTATGGATGGAATAAAAAAGGCTCCTCAAGAACACACGCACAAATAAACAATAATTGATTTGTCAATTGGCTTACTCTGCAGGGACGTATTTTTAGATGTTGTCTCTTTGTTGGACAAAATAGAACTTCCCATAGGAAAGACAAATCACAAATAAGATCTCTTAAATGTCTTCTTTGTTTCTCCTAGACAGAAATTAGGTTACATGGAGAGTAAAGAAGTCTCCTGCAATTAATTTGAGTCTACTGTAAATGTATCTAAATTTAATCTAAATGTATTTCTCCTGATGTATTTTAAGGGAACGTCTGAGAAAAAAAAATGATAATCTCCATTAATTATCATGAGCCATGAAAGAGCAACATCTAAACAATACACTTGCTCTTGGGTATTGTCCTCATGGTATAAGCATGCAAAAGACTGAGAATATGTAATCCTAGCAAGTAAATATTATTTTCACACTCTCGCAATGATTTGACATCATGGTGCACTTGAATATTATATGCAATAACCCACTGAACAACTCTACAGGGCGAGAGTGAGTAGGAGCTAGAAAATCAATGTGGAATTTACATGTATCTGCTTTCTGTTAATACTTATTGAGAGCAGCACCAATGGTTACTTGATACTAGTACCAAAATGACTGACACCTCTTTAGCTCTGGACATGTACAGTAGATTGTGTGCAAATAACCCGCAAGCAAACATAGTGTGCATAAACCTCTAAAAACCAAGCAATAAATAGAAAGGTCAGCAGGTCACTTTTTGATATTTTCATTACATTCACACATTTGTTCGATGCTTTTATCAAAAGCAGTTTGCAGTGCATTCAAAGTATATCATCAGTAGTTGTGTATCCTGGGAATCAAACTCACAACCTTGGCATTGCAAGCATCATGCTGTACTAGTTGAGCTACAGAAGACTGGAAAATAACTGTCCTTGTCTAATTTCTTCTAAAGGCATTCTATGACATCGTCTTTCACTTTTGTAAGCGCATCTAACAAAATGCTTTAGATAGCTTGGCACAGCATTGTAACTAACCATGAGCTTCAAGGCCAATGCCATGCCCTAGGTCAGGGAAAATACCTTGTGGCTGGATATTTGTGTCACAGTGACAAGAAATGAGGTCAGTAACATCTAAATTAGTTTGTTTGTGTTGCGGGTGTTGAAAAGGGAGTCAGCAGTTAACAACAGGGTGACTGTAGGATACGAGACACTGAGGTGATGGCCATACGAATAAACACAGCAAGTGAACAACTGATGATGTGAATTTAGCTATACTGCTTTAAAGAGACCAACAGTCTGCTTTATATCTAAAGAAGCCCTTTATATCTAAGGACACACTTTGGGATTTTTTTACAGTACTGTACTTTTTGTTGTTGTTTTATGCTGCTAAGCATATGAAAAATATGATGATTATTTCACAAAGAGTGGACAAGATGAACTTTGAAATGTTATAATGATTGCGATGCCCCTATAGTGTGCAGAATCAAGTACATTCCAATTTAAGGTCTCTTTACACCATGTTCATGTTTTAAAGTAAAAAAAAAAACAGCAAAAAAACAAAAAAAACAATAAGTAACAATGCACTCTTTTACAGGCAACATATTGAAGTCCAAATAATGAAGTGCCAACATCTGTTGGAACATTGGAATATTTCAATTGTTCTGAATGTCTAAGCTTTTACTCAATTAAATGTAGAAGAATTAAATTAAAGCTTAAGCAACAGTGTTGCATGTCAGCAGTCATCTAACATGCCATATGTTCGCTGACTAACACTCATCTTTGTTTAATACTGGCCTTCAAATGTTATCAGGCAGATTACTCAAATTCCAGCCTGACAACTTCAGGCATTGTTTAGACGACAGCACATCATTCTCCAGAATCCACAATACTTTAACACATTAACTTGGTATAAAGAAATAATAATAAAAATAAATAATAAATAATACACACCAAAAAAAAGTCTTGGTTGAGGTGGAAGAAGCAAACAAAAATAAAGAAAACATTTTTGCAACCTTGATAAAAGGTACGTACATAAAGGAACAATGAAAATGTGTTACACTGTTTAAGATAGCCTTGTCATTTCAATGAACACAATGGCAAAGTCAGCATTCACTTTTTGAACTAAACTAAAACACCACCAAGAGGCTGATCACACTGTGAATTCAGAAATCATAGGTCAAAATTCTTCTCCTTAAATCAGACTGTGCTTACCGAAATTCAATGCATATGAATTCAACAGGAACTCTTACCCCTAGCCCAAACCCTAAACCCTAAACCTTACAATTAGTGGAATAAAAATGTAATTTTAGGGCAAAAATGCAACCTTCAAATCATGCTTACCATTGTTTATATGAAAGTAACCATAATTCATGTCTCAATGAGTGCTCATGCAAAAAACCTCTATCTTTAAATTTAAAGTCTGATGTGACTAAACACCATTAAAGTATAAAACAATTCATACTAATACTGATGCTGAGTTTTCGTCATCTCTTAAAAAATATAAATAAATAAATAAATCGATACCTGGACAAATATTTGGCATCCAAACAATGGAAAAAATACCAAAGCAGCCTCCAGAAAAATAGAAACAGAAACACCACACTGATGTTTCTGACTCAAATATGACAGACTTTTTAGAAATGCTTCATTGTATTTTAAAAACTTTTTGTGCATATTTGAATTTTCCTGTAATACCAAGGTTGTTCAAATCCCAGGGAACACAAATGCTTAATAAAATGGATATGCTGAATGCACTGTAAGTTGCGTTGGATAAAAACAATGTATGAATTAATTAATAAAAAATAAAAAATCATAATAAAAACATAAAATGCTGAAATGTGTATGACTAGGCCTTAATCAGTTAAGACACAATACTTTCTTAATTACATGGATGCACCTTAATGTACTTCACTTGACATTATCAAAAGGTAAAAGGTGGTAAAACAAACAATGATACTGCATTACAGTGTTGCTCACTCAGCTTTATAGATCTATCACAAGACACCATGTCCCTCTCCACCTGACAGAGACAGGTTATGGGCCAATTTATACACACACACACACACACACACACACACACACACAGGCACACACACTCTGTAATAATATATAGTGCAGCCCATGTACGGAGATGCCTGTCAAGGCGACATTCCAAGCATCAATCAAGCAAGTGTCACTCTGACTCTGTCCTGTGCTGGAATCTCTAGATCAGAGGAGCATAGCCAGCTCTGTAGATGGAGCTAACTAAGTGCTTGTTTGTGCTCTGTCATTCTGTGTCAGACAGTGGAAAAATCTATTTACTTTCCACCTGTCATGGTTTTCAAACTGAGGGACTGTACAGCGTGTCGGTAAACAATGTGTCCAACATGTCACATTTTGTTTATTTGGTATTCAGCACTGTCTACAGAAAATCAATGTTTTCTGTTATCAGAAATTAACTATATTTTTATAACAAATTACTGATTTGTTGTTAATGAACAAAGTTAAATAAGGATGTAATAATAATGATCTATCAGGATTGGTTTTGTGAGATTAAGATTCACTTTGTCTTTTTTGGGATCCCAGAGACAATAATGATGTCAATGCAAAAATAATAATTTCAATTTTGAAATAAATTGTTTTCCTCTGACCTTGTCAAAGGATAGCTGGCATATATTAATGAAGTTTTAACCCTTACAAAGTTCTATTTAAAAGTATGAATGCACTTATATAGCTGAATTCCAATATACTGTAATAACATTTATGTTTGGGGACAGTTTGATTCCAGAAAAAAACATATAGTAGAAAAATACAACAAAAATAGCCAAAAATAGGCAACTGGCAGTAGTGTATCTCTATAGTGTGCACAAAAAATACATTTATTAATGTTTTATGACAGAAATCTTTGAGACCCTAAACACAAGTGCTGTATCAAGTTTTACATTTTTTTACATTTGAAGCACGTTATCAATTTTATCCAAAGATTAAGAACATTCAAGCAGTATCAACCTGAAACTTCAATGTTAAGTATGCTTTTTGAGCTATTAAAAGAGCTTTGGAGCCTCAAAGACAACAAACAAAACACTCGGGTTAATTAACACTATCTTTAAAAGATGCATACTTTCTAGTGATCATTAAATAAACAGTATTAACTGATGTGTTGATTGTACTGGCTGCCATGCACGTAACCATTAACCATCTGTTGTGGGTCTTATTTTCTCACAAGGAAAGAGATTAAGAAACTGTGTGCATGTTTAGTGATCTGTATTAACACATTATTTTTGAAGGTGTCTACCCTGCAGTTTTCAAGTTAACCTCACACAGCTCTTAAACAGAGATTAGCAGAACCCATATATAGCTAAGACAGAGAGCAGATTACCCATTTAAAATGGCTGATGTGTGAACGACTAAATGACCCCTGCGTGACCTGGTTTTGGGGTGCAATTTTGTTGCACATGGGAGACCATCCCATTCATAAGCTTAAGACTAGACCAGAAAAACATAGTTGTCCTGCATTTGCACCCAGATGGTTTTGATAAATGTGACAAGGAATTAGTTCAATCTATTAAAGAAAAAAAAGGCTAATACTAGTATACAGGTGATTAATTTGTGGAGGCCAGAGAGTTGATAAAATAGAAGAAAAGGTGTGAGAGAGAGAGATAGACACATACAAGAGGAGATGGGCAATTTAAACCATTTCCATTAGCTGGCTGGGTTGCAGGGGGATTGGGGTTTGATTCAGTGTCCGAGATGAACGAGGCATGTTGGGGAAATGAAACGGGATGATGAAGATCAGTGACAATGCAGCTGGATAATCATGCTCAAATCACAGCCATCTGCTCTCAGTCTCCCTTGCCATCCACGCACACGACAACCGCCAATCCCATAATCCCCACAATCTGCAGCAGGCCGTTATAATCCATAAAGCAACCGTCCCACCAACCATTACTGAAGAGCAACCCCCCTTCCCCTCCCCCCAACATTTCCACCATCTTTTCAAGCACTTAACCCAAATCCCCCTCATCCACCCCTCTAACACTCCAGAACCTCAAAGACTGTTATCCCATTACCTTTGACACCACTCTGCAGTATGGTTCTTAATGGCATCTGAGGACATGCAGGTCTTCTACTGTTGATTAAATTATATGTGTGTGTGTGTGTGTGTGTGTGTGTGTGTGTGTGTGTGTGTGTGTGTGTGTGTGTGTGTGTGATTATAACCCATTCAGATCTTTTGTTTGTAGAGGATTTTTTATTTGTTGTAAGCAGAATATTGAAGAAAAATGGGAATAATAATAAATATTGCTAAAGGTGTCACAAAGGTTTATGCTGAAGCTGATACTTCTTGGGATTAAAAATAAACAAAATAAAAACTTTCAGATTTACAGGTTTATCATTTGTATTTTGGTGATGTATACACATTTTACATTTAGAATATTTTACTATGTAGAAAGTCTTGCAAAAAAAATTTTATTCTCTGTTTTATTTCCATAAATCTACTGTTAACCTCACAACAACCAAAAGAAGACCAAACATATGTACAAATACATCCATCCATCCATCCATCCATCCATCCATCCATCGTCAACTGCTTATCCTGTGTACAGGGTCGCGGGGGGCTGGAGCCTATCCCAGCTAACACTGGGCGAAAGGCGGGGGACACCCTGGACAGGTCACCAGTCCATCGCAGGGCCACACATAGACAGACGTACACTCACACTCACACTCACCTCCACATCCACATCCACACCTAGGGCAATTTTTTTTTGGAGACACCAATTAACCTAGCCTGCATGTCTTTTGGATGGTGGGAGGAAGCCGGAGTACCCGGAGAGAACCCACGCAGACACGGGGAGAACATGCAAACTCCACACAGAAAGGCCGGGGCAACCAGGGTTTGAACCCACGACCTTCTTGCTGTGAGGCGACAGTGCTAACCGCTGCACCACACTTTGCCAATGTGTACCGATGTCTAGATATGTTAACAAATGAGCTGCAATTCAAGAATCAAAAGACTTATATAGACTTACTCAGCAATCTTAAGAAAAGTTCAGCTATTTTATTATAAGTAGTATTATAATATTCCTTTTGCCCCATTAGTATCAAACATTTGCAAATAACATCAGTGTCCTTGGGATCACCTCATGCACAGTTATTTAGTTTACTGTATTTCTGGTCAAAAATGGCAAACCATATTGATATTCAATATAGTAAATGATGCACTGAATAGTCAGTTCAACCGGTTTAACGGCCGTTTCACACATACTCCGTTTGCAGTGCGTATGCGGTGCGTATTTTTTTCCGTACCCATGTTAACAGGTTAGAGCTTTTACACTGCACGCGGATGCAGTCCGTCGATCCGTTCCAGTTGCGGTGCGTATACAGCAGTGCAGCGATCGTTTACGCACCGAGTCTATTTTTGCTGTGCTGCACCGCACTGAATTAAAGTGGCAGCGCATTGTTCACATTAAAATAGACATAGAGTGACAAGAAACTGTAATCATTTCATCATATACGCATAATTTCAGTTAATGTGTTCTACAGTTACTAAATTACAGGGTCAAGAAAAACAAAAAAGAATGATTATAGACCCAAAAGTTGCAAAATGCCATCCTATATGATTTTTTACCCTAAAAAAAGACAGAGTGAACGCAAATGCATCTCATTCTTCTCCTTCTTAGCAACAGATACAGCGCGATAGCTTTTCTTCAACTCGAACTACATGTAAAACAAAGAATCACAATGATTAAAATGAATTTTCATACTGTGTCAATGCCTTAAACAATCTCAAATTTAACGTTTGGGTTTAAAATCAAAATTCCTTACACATTTTTGATTTTGTGGCACACAGAAACTGCGGATCAGTAGCGCACTGCAAACGCAACATATGTGAAAGCACTATAGGGCGTGCTGCTCCTGTACCCTATACGCACTGCACACGGAGTATGTGTGAAACGGGCGTAATTCAGCAGCTATGATACAGCTCGTAGAGTTCAATTCGGTTAAACTTCATGCAGGACCTCAATAATTTAATTTAGCTTGATTCCTTGTCAGACTTACTAAATGAGTGTGGAAGACATTTCTTTCAAATAAAACATGTAAGATCTAATTTAGTCACAGAGGGGTTCTCTGAGGAATTCTTTCTGGTAGTGTTGTGTTGGATTGGATGAGAAATCCAAATAAGAGGAAGGCTCCAGGACCACAGGATGATGAATCCAATCAACACACAAGACTGCTATTGGGATTTTGTGACCGAGGGTAAGGTCAATGACCAACCCCCTCCACTCCACCCAGCTTACAAAATAAACCTCTAAAACCTGAAGAAATGGAAGAGACAAAAAGCAATTTCCTTTGGCTCTGCACCAGCAGAAAGTTTTGTGGCAAAAGCCTGGAGAATGATTTCAAGGACAACAAAACAATTTTGCCTTCACATTTGTTTGGTCCTCTGGCATCCTACCATCTAAATTCAGTGTTGTTTTGTTCTTGTTTGTTTGTCTTTTTGATGTTACAGGCATGCAATACTCAAGAGCCAGCTGAATAGTGTCAGACCCTCCCCATCCAAAATGGCATTTTTGTGACCAAGACTTTCTTCTTGACAAAAACACACTTATGCCAAATCTTTTCACAGTTGGATCCCTTTTTTGTCTCTGCAGGGACCTAGATGCCGTCTTGTGGCCTGGCGGGCAGCTCTAGGCCAGGGCCCTGGAGTTTTGCATATGTGAGGGGCTCTCTGAGAATGCTTATGGCCCTATCCTTAATTTTCTCAGCCGGAGGAATCTTTCACCGACTGCTTTTATTTTCATAGTTAATTTGTTCACTGAAGCAGTCTAATGATTTTTGGCATTTTTCTTTTGGGTGCAAAATATCACTATTCCTTTTCTTCCCTACAACATCCATCTGGCTGAATAGAACATTTCACTATTAACAGTGATTATTTAAACTCTTGAATTGCAAAATGTTTGCATTTTTAAAACTGATAGCACACAAAAAAGCTGATCTACTTAGTAGTAGGCAGAGTTTTGCGTCTTTTAGATGTGCGACATTGCGTGTTTAGTCAGTTTTTGTAAATTCCTTCTATGAATATTTATTCTGAGGCATGTCTCTATACAGTTCAAAATAGGGCAGTGTCAATGCAAATAGATTATGTCTGCAAAGTGATAGATCTAAACTGAAAGTAACATTGTTCTCTGTAGCACAATTGTTATTAAAAGTGTTGCATAGTGGTTTTCTAATCAAGAGATTGTAATATCGTATACTTCTAAAAATAAATACACAAAAAAAAAAACATGGTCACACGTACCAATAAGGTTGTATTTAACATATGTTAACTACATTAGCTTTAATGAACTAACAATGCACAATACTTGTACAGCATTTATTAATATTTTTTTTAAGTTAATTTCTGCATATTCTTACAGAAATACTATATACTGCATGTAGTTAGATCCGGTCCTCCAATCTGATAGCTCAGACCCTTAGCACTGGGACATTTTACTGTTTGTAACTCCACAAACAAGAGTGTAGTAGTACAAACGAATGTGAAAGATCAGTGCACATATGTGAGAGCAGCTAGATGTGTGAATTTTTATTCATCCCTGTGACATTAAAGATTTGAGCCAGCGTGTGGTGACAAAAGACAGTGTGTGTTATGAGCAAGTTGAGTTTACATTGCTTCTTTGAAGTAATCCGGAATTGTCTCTCACTCCACGAACACTCGGATTACTAATACACAATAGCTGAGAAATAGAGCTAAACTAACAGCTTCAGCATTATTGCCAATCATAGCTGAGAATCGCGATAGACGAACAAACTAAGGGCGCCTACCTGATACTCAAGTTTCCGAGTTAGGAGAAGATTTAAACTTTAAACATGGTGGAGCATATAACGCTCTTTCTGTCGGTGTAGTTCCCCAAAAAATTAAAAAATTAAAATGGTTATACCCCATGTTTTCTCTTCGACAACAAAACACTTGAACATGAGTGATATGCTTGTAGGATAATTCTGATAGCACATATGTTATTATCACTCCACGATCGGATTACTGCACTACAGCTGAGGAGTAGATTATATATATAGATTATATATATATATATATATATATATATATATATATATATATATATATATATATATATATATATATATATATGGATATATACACACATTTATACATTCTACATATATATATATATATATATATATATAGTATATATATATATATATATATATATGATATAGATATAGATATAGATATATATATATATATATGAGAGAGAGAGAGAGAGAGAGAGAGAGAGAGAGAGAGAGAGAGATAAAAGATTTTCTCACTAAAGTAATTTTGGTTCTGTCCTTGACTCATAATATACTTGAGGAATGCATCAATCCTCCCTATATTTGTCAGTCTTTCTCTGTATATATTGTTGGGCAGGATACATCTTTGCATTCAGGTTAATTGTTCTCATGGGGTTTCAAAGATTTAAAAAATGAAATCAAAATGCCTCCTCACTAGGGTGAAACAAAGTTGCGAATGTTGTCTTCTAAAGCTCTTATAAAGAAGTTATTGTCCTTGCCTGACAAAGGAGCGGAGAGTGAAAACAATTGAGCTTCCATTTCATTCATCCACCTTGTGTATCACTTAAAATGGTTAGAGGGACAAGAGCCTAATGTTTTTAAGACGGTTTTTAACTGAAGTAGCCCAAGAGGTTTGAAGTTAAGTGGGATTAACAGAATAAGGGAGAACACTGGCATATTTGTTTACGGATTTCTCGAGTCTCTTCTTTATCCTTAAAGCAGTGTCTTTGAGGGAGAGAAATAGGAAGCATTAATGCTCCCAGCCAAAGCTCGATGAAGACATTCAATATTTTTTGACACCGCACTTAATTCCTCACTTTGCATACCTTCATGCTGAGCTTTCAGATCATACCACTTAGTTGGATCCAAATTCATGCTTCGAGCCATTAGAAATCTGGATCATGACTGCTTTGTTTTAATACTCAGTTATCTGTTTGCATGCTTACATTTGTGTTTAATGATGTTTTCCTAAAGTTTATGTTTTGAACTAGTTTGTCCACTAAAATTAACCTTACAACAATGCATCTTGTGCTCTTTGATGGCAACTTTGGAGTAAAAGCCAAATGGATATCAACAACAAATGACCCCAAAAACACCATAATGCTACAAAGAGAGATTAAAAACTAAACCGAAACATTGAGATAAATGTTCAACTGACTATAAACATTTCACATTGACACCAATCTGAAACGTAGATCTACAACAGAGAGTTGTTATTTAGTGTTGCCCATCCAAGGTTTGATGTGGCCAGATGCTGTGCCCCCTTCTGAACCAATCTGCCACTCTGAGCTGGATGAAAGGATCAGACCCACTTAACAGCTATATGTAAAAGATGGCACAGACCCAGCCTGCATTTTTGAGCTGGATATACTGGTGTAGTTATAGCCAACCACATGATTATGCGTGGCTTTTTATGATAAGCAGCTTTAGCTCATCAAATGGGAAGAGCGGATGAACGTAAGTGCTAACATCCCTCTAATAAATGTATTATTTGATTTTCAACTGCCTCTGGCTAACACGTAGGCTTTAATGCTTTTAGTAAGTCATGCTGAGAGAAAGAGATGCTCTGAGTATGAATGGAGTGGCGATGGCTGCTTTGAATGTGATTCTCACACATAATTTACAAAACTTCTAATCAGATAGTGGACATAGATCTTCAAAGAAGACTACTATTGAAAGAGAATACTTTTGAAGAGTAAAGATGAATCTGCATGATTCCTTGAGTAGTGAGATTTTAGACAACATATATGTCAGAAATTCCTTCTACATCAAAGAAAATGTTTCCATCTTTTATCTAATTTTGTTAACAGCTTCCCTACTTTTATCAAAAGATCTTAAAATACTGAATACGTCTTGGTTACTTTCATAACCTCCATTACCTGATGGAGGGAATGAGACGTTGTGTTGATGTAGGGACACTAGGGGTCACAATTGGGAGCCCCAAACACCTCTGATCTTTGAGAAAAGGCCAATCGGAATTGCTGAATGGAATTTGCAAGCCACTCCCCCGGACATACGGGTATAAAAGGAGCTGTCTCGTATCCACTCATTCAGGTTTTATGCTAAGGAGTCGAGACAAGGTCCCGGCCATTTCAGGTGGTAGTTCAGAGTTGTGGCAGGAGGGACACAATGTCTCATTCCCTCTATAATGGAATGGAAGTTACGAAAGTAAACAAGACATTCCCTATCTGTCATTCTATCGATGTTGTGTTGATATGGTGACACTAGGGTATGCTATACGAAATGTCACGACAAGCTGAACTGTGTTATGTGGACTGGCGGTGCGAGATGGGTCAGCTGTGGTGTGCCTCATAGCCAGCGCACCCAGCCGTCATGTAACCTCCCCCAACACACCTACAAACATCGTACGGTCCCCTGCACCTCGGGGACAATTTGACTGCCAAAAAAATGGGGACAGGCTGCCCTAGCTGTGGCCTCTTCCCTTTTTTCTCCCCAAAAAAGAATGGAAATCGTTCAGCTGGGGGCCATAAGTGTCCACGTCAGGGAGGTGTCCCTTCCGAAGGGGAAGACACCACAGAGACCACACCCTACCTGAAGGGGAGATAATTGTGTTGAAATACATCACATGGTTTGACCAAGTTTTTTTCGGCAGTGTCGCACGTGGATAAATACCCATGGTAAGTCCTATCCAGAAGGGAGGAGCTCTACAAACACGGTGACGGGTGGCAGAAGGATCTCTGCCCAAAGAAGAAATGGGTTTACTAGCGGTGAAACCATCTTGTGGAAGATACATCACACAGGGTTACATGCAGGCAACCAGCACATGTGCAGCACCTACCCCAGTACAGGGCCTAATTAGCACACATACTGGTCCAGCAACGAGCTTATCCATGCCTTGTCAGCCTCCCTCATCTCAAACAAGTTGAGCCAAAGGTGACCTGGACAACCAAGGTGGACATCACCTACCTGAGAGTTCGTGGCGTGACCTTTGGCGCCCAGAGGACAAGAACGGTATCCAAGCGCAGCTCCTTCATCAATCCCGGGTCAGATCTGGCAGCGCTCTGTGTCATCTCCGTGTCGCCCTCCACCGGGACGACTACACCCGAAGGTGAGAACGCTGTCAAGTCCTCGGCCCCGAATGAGATCGAGAACTCCCCCTGAGATGAACCGGCGGTCTCATCGCAGAACTTGTCCAGGGCAAACGTGCGTGCTGGGGAATGGGAGGTTCATGCTAACCGTTGCAGCCTCAAACCCATAGGTAGAAGGACCATGGCTGGGAGCCACTGGGGTGGCTTTCCATCTGAGGAAGGAAAGCAGCGACCGCAACGTTGCCATAGTCATATTCTCGCAGTAAGAACATGACTCGTCCATGAACGCCCAAGCACGTGAGGCAGCGACCGTGGCCGTTGGAAGCGGAGAGGTAATGTCTGCAATCAGGAATTATTTCTTTAAAAAGATGCTCTCCGTGAGTCCCAATCTTTTAAAAGAAAATATATAATATATAATATTAGAGGAAGAATATACTCTTTTAGACTACTGAAGCATGTTCTCAGGACTCCACTGGTGCACAAGGGGGAGAAGGAGCTGTAATGTGCCATCAATCCAACAGTGTTGTAGAGGTGAATGAAGTGACGGAGGAAACACAATCACTTGGCTCCGAAGAGACAATCTGAATGAGTTACTGCGAGCCAGCTCCTTTTATACCCGTATGTCCGAGTCACTACATCGACACAAAATCAGGGACAGACAGGGAACTGTTGTTGATCATTAAGCTTATGCTTTTGAAAATAAACTTTTATGAGGACTTGTCTGATAGCATACATTAGGCTCAAATGTGAAAATGAATACTCAGATCAGCTTACAGATTGTTGCTTATCCTTGAAAAAATCCCTCTGATTAAAATTATATTGGCTATAAGATTACATCACAGGGCTCTGGACAACGTTCCTGGGGTTGCCCCCAACACAGATGATGGCCCTGCATTGAAAATATTCCTAGGTACTGTCTTGGAATGAAAAAGCAGGCAGCATCACTCAACAGATATGTCCATTTGAGGTACAAAGTGCCATCTGTTTAAGTGACTGTCACAACTGAGTGAGGAGAATGAATGAATCCACACTAGGAAATGGGATTTCAGTGATAGTAATAACACTTGACAGATACTGGAGCCAGATAGCATACTTATCTCAGTATTATGTGAAAAGGAGTAATTTTCAAAGATTTGAGTATGGAGTGTGTCTATGTGTGTTGGGCATATGTGATTGGAATAGTTGTGAGGTTTTAGTAACAAATCATGGCTGACCCAGCACTGCTCTCAATACTAATAGCCGTTTGAAATCTAAGGACTATCAGCTAACTTTCATTCATATTACTCTCTCTCTCTCTCTCACAGGCAAACTAATAAACTCTCCAAATGTCCGTTACTGCTCTGCAATTTATCTCAATCTTTTCATCTATAAAGAAATACAGACAGACAGACACACACACACACACAGAGAGAAATGGAGAGGCAAATCTTCACAATGGACCTTGATTTCTGACAGTTTTAAGATCTCTATAAAACTCTCCTCTTCCTTGAAGTTTCCAGTGCAGACTAAAACATAACTACTCAATGTTTCCTTTTTTTTTTTTTTTCATTTTTTTGCATATATATATATATATATATATATATGCAGCTCTGGAAAAAAATTAAGAGACCACTGCAAAATTATCAGTTTCTCTGGATTTACTATTTATGGGTAAGTGTTTGAGTGAAATGATAACTTTTGTTTTATTCTATAAAGTGCTGACAACATTTCTCCCAAATTCCAAATAAAAACATTATCATTTGCTTTTGGATGACTTGGATGGCTTGCGGCCATCCATCTTCCTCTTGATCACATTCCACAGGTTTTGAATGGTGTTCAGGTCTGGAGATTGGGCTTGCCATGACAGGGTCTTGATCCGGTTGTCCTCCATCACACCTTGATTGACCTGGCTATGTGGCATGGATCATTGTCCTATTGGAAAAAAAACACTCCTCAGAGTTGGGGAATATTGTCAGAGCAGAAGGATGCAAGCTTTCTTCCAGGATAACCTTGTACATGGCTTGATTCATGCATCCTTCACAAAGATGATTCCAGCCTTGCTGAAGCACCCCCAGATCATCAACCTATATCCTGTAGTGTATGTAACGCTTTATTTATATAGCACCTTTTAAAAACATTGTTTACAAAGTGTTACATGTGCATATGCCTTCACAGAAATAAAAAAAGATAAGAAAAACATGCATACATACGTTATATTAATACCCAGTCCATCACATTACATGTCAGTCCTTATACTTTTAAATGACTTGACTGACACTATCTGATTATTAAAGGTTCATAGCCAGTAACGCTTCTGTTCTACCCGCTCCATACGTTACTTGAACCAGCATTTCCGGCAAGGGAGGTGGGTGCACTAACAAGGAGGCTAAAGGCTACAGTCTCTAGTGTCAGTCAATAGTGCACCTCTGGAGGTCAGGAGAGTGAGGTTTATACATATTGCACCGCTATCTATCAGCTGGCCTCCATTTCATTCACCCCCTTAAACCTCACTCCCATCCAGGTCATGGCACCACTGTGATGCTCCTATTTTACGCGCTCCATACTGGACTCAAACCAGCATCTCCAGCATGGGAGGAGGGTGTGCTAACAAGGAGGCTAAAGGCTACAGACTCTAGCGTCAGTCGCTGATGCACCTCTTGAGGTCAGGAGAGTGAGGTTTACATATGTTGCACAGCTATCTATCAGCTGGCCACCATTACAAAAGCATTGTTGTCGGGTCTCCGTTGAAGTGGTAGCACTCATGCTCAAACACATTAAGTTAGAGTGCTAATGTGGGTGACTCACGTAAAAGTTCAGCTATTTCTGTATTTTGTTTCCTTCTGGAGGCTTAAACAGAGGCAGCCTCAGCAGGGAGGTGTGCTTTCACATAGATATAATCTAGCCACCCTTTCACGTGCCTCATTAGTTAGTGAGCAGACCCTTTGATTACTTGTTAAAGTTAATTGTCATTCAATTAAACAAGGTCAACATGCTTGATAATCTGTTCATCAGGCTGTAGAAGAATTGTTTTTTTAATATGCTCAAAAGGACAAAACAGGAAGCTTGCATGTGCCCTGCGGATCTCTATTTCAGGCTGGCAATGCAAACACAGCACAGGTATAATCCTTAATCAGTCACTACAAGATTGTACAGTTGGTAAAGAAGACATCTCATATGGTGCCTGTCCAACTCTTCATCTGAAAAGTCAAGTTGCCCAACAGGGAGCAATTGATCTAGGTTGTCTGTGCCTCCATTGTCTCAGCTACATTTCCTCACCAACACAGATTTAACAGCACAGGAGATTACATTTGCCCTGATATCTGTTTTCAAATTCCTAATGATAAGAGAAATTACTTGGTAAATAACAAAGACATCCAGCAGATTGGCTTTCAGGGGAGACTCTCCCCTGCTCTGCTGCGTAACTCTCTCAATTAAGACGGCAATTGTTTTCACTTGATTGAGGTGCAGCAAATGAAAGGGTGTGTGTTTGTGTGTGTGTGTGTGTGTGTGTGTGTGTGTGTGTGTGTGTGTGTGTGTGTGGGGGAGGGGGATTGTTGTTACGAGGAGCTAGTGTAGGTCATGTTAGAGGAGACTCTAATAAGTTTCTTTGTAATACTATACCATCACAAGGCATGCAAATACACACACACAATGCAACAACAAAGTATCTTTGCAGACATTAGTTATATGGGTCAGTGCCCAGGCTCTTACAAGTATCTTTCAAGTCATCCAAAAATGCATATGGGGGATGAGACATCATCTCTGAAGTTCACTCTTACTGATATGTCTGAAGCCAAAGAAAAATGGAGCCTTATCTCATTAAAACTATGCATCTATTGCAATATTTTTGCAAAATTATATTATGTGGTTCCTTCCATGTATGTCAGCATGTCCAAGATGACATGTCCTCAAGTTACATTTTCTCACAAACAGATTAGGTTTTTAAGGTTAATGCAACAATGTTAACTCTTTCATACGTCCCTAACTGGGCCCTGCAGAGTAGTGTCACACATACTATGTGTTTCTGCAGCAAGCCAGTTACGTTACAATCTTCCATATTCAAAGCAGCTCTCACACCAACACAGGCTGCGCTGGTCAAACGTCTATTATTTATATTTGCACAAACTGTTACTCATACAGGCTTTCAAACCACAGAATACATTTATTTTATATACATACATCCAACTCATCACCAAAGTACCACGATAACAGTTCACATGTTGTATACTGTATGTACAGCCATCATATCTAAATGCGATCTTCCCATGCACGCAGCCATGTCTGCTTTAGACCTACTTATGAAAAGTATAAACCTTAAACCTCAACCAAACTTGTATTATCATAAAAAGCAATAGTGACATGAAAAGAACCATTTGCTGAAGCAACCACATATTTGGCACATCCATGACACTTTTAGCTTATGTCTTGTACAGACTGGTCAGGGCGCACCACTAGTGGAACACTCATTCGATAGCATTTTTTGAGGAAGAGGGCGAGTAGTATGTGTTTATGAATCGATAATCTGCACTTTTACTTGTGATATGTGAGAGGAAACAAAAGTCATTGTTGTTGTAGCAGCTCATTTAACCAGGAAACTGCGATGATACGTAC
Source organism: Xyrauchen texanus (assembly GCF_025860055.1). Classification (NCBI taxonomy): domain Eukaryota; kingdom Metazoa; phylum Chordata; class Actinopteri; order Cypriniformes; family Catostomidae; genus Xyrauchen; species Xyrauchen texanus. Next base: position 10,310,574 of record NC_068296.1, on the reverse strand, counting down.
AATGAGCAACAAAAAAATCATTTTGCAGAAATGTAGGTATAGTAACCTGTTTCTATTGCAGAACGGGTTAGAAATAGGACATCCAGACAATCCTGATTGGCTTTTCTGTTTCTCACTTTTAAGAGAAAAAAGAAAAAAGAAAATAAATAATTTCTATGCTGCTTGCAAAACAAACCAACATTTTTTGTCAGAATATACTATTATAATACGCCACTTTTGTATGACCATCAATTAAAGGGTAACTAAACCCTAAACCAACTTTTTTTAGTTAATGATCTGTAAGCATGGGGCTTTATTAGTACTGGTCATTGATTCAAGTAATTTTTTTGACATTCGTGTATAAAGTGTTTTAATTCTACAATATATGGTGTAAAAACGTCTGAGTGCTGCCCTCTTCAGGTTGAACGGTGGCTACTGCAGTTGAATTTTCCTATTGGCTTTGCGTGCCGTGACGTAGCGGTGACAGCTGACGTAAGCAGGTTCCAGCTCACCACGCCAGATTCATGTACATGTCGTCTTGCGACCGTGTGAGGAATAATAATAACATAGAGTCTGACAGCAGCTGTCAATTAATCCGTCACTACGAGTCTCAGGTGCCCCCCGGCTCAGCTTCGCACTCGGTTCGTTCCCTCTATCCCCGCCGGGGTCTGCCCACTTTTCCAGCATTTTCAAATATTTCTAGTGGGTGGAGTCAGACTCTGAGCAGGTGTTTAGTTACCCTTTAAGAAAAATGTACATTAATTAAATGTTTTACAAATGTATTGTGACATGTTGCTGTGCTTTGTGAAGGTAATAAAGTCAGTCTTCTGACCAGCATGCTGTGATCTCTTTCTTCGATTCTTGTTCAAATTCACACTCAAAACTTTAGATAGAGTGAAAGAATAATTTCCTAAGACCAGCGTGTGTATATATCAAAGATAGTACTGGAGGATGGACAAATGGATCAGATTCGGTGTCTTGCTGTCTTTCTTCTCTCAGCCAGACAGGAAATATTGTTGAAACCGTAGTTTACAAAATACATGAACAGCCTTAGTGCCTCATTCCTGAGTTTGGTATCCTGATTGTTTGGCAGTTGAGCTGTAATTGGACTGTATTGGACTTTAATGGTCTCTTGTGCTGTCTAATGGGATATTGTTTTGCTTCACCTGCTAAACATTAAAACAGAATGCTATACATTATTGGTATACTTACAGTATACTTACAGTTTACTTACATACTAAATATTCTGAATTAGTACATACTCTGTTAATTCCATATAATTGTGTCTCTACCTTTAAAATATGTCAAACAGCTGATGAAAGAGGTCTCTCTCTCTCTCTGTCTACTTGCTGCACAGATTAAACTGGTGCACTCAGCATGAAATTAGGAATCGATTATTGCAAGTCCCGTGTGCTTGGTTAACCTCCTTCAATGTGTATGTGTGTATGTGTGTAAGTGTTTAAGGGCACAAACATGCTGCCCCAGGTTACCAATTAGTTCCTTTAAATCTGTGCAGGTGACACCTCTGTTTAAAGATTTACCCTGACCCCAAAGATGTTGTGAGCTCAAGAACCGACATAGGTGAAATTGCTCTCCTTTTTAAATCAACACTAAGGGGTCCTGTTCTCTCTCAGCACATAAACAACTGTGAATTCAATTCAGATGAGAAGCTCCAGTGCTCCTGACTGGATTGCCATAAGAAACAAAAATCTCTTTAATATGTGGATTGTTTCTCCGAGACATTTATTGAATCTGGACAACACATAAACATGCAACACATGCAGCAGTTAAACAGCATATGACAGCAATGTATGACAAGCTGAGAAGGATAAAAATTTATTAGATTACATATGATAATAAAACTGATTAAGGGAAAAAAAATACATCTGAGTACATCACAAAGGGGCTTATAATTACAAATACACAGGCACAGTGAAACTGTCTGATACACGAAATATGAGGCTAATTGAAACCACTTGTGACCTACAGCTGAGAAAGCTCACACAGACTGGGAAGTAGGGATGGGCGCATAGATACTGCAGGATTGATACATCTATACTCACAAGGTACTTTTTTGGTATTGATTCCTTTAAAAAAATATTGTTAATAAAATTATAGAAATACAAAATGTGGGTTTCTGCATCATTTTCAAATAATTTATTTTGTATAATGTTTGTGCCAATACACCTCTGACAAATTTAGCTGGCACAAACAGTCACACACTTCCACCTCAAACTGAGAGAGATGGAGAGAACTGCAGAAAGGAAACGTAGCATGGTGTGAGTCTGCTTTTCACCTGCAACATTTGTGACAAGAAAGTGCCACACAGCAGCAACACAAGTAAGCTCTTCAAACATTTACATGCAACAAACCCTGAAAGTTATAAGGAGGCTGAACAAAAAAAGATGATGACCATACTTCCAAGTCTCCCGCACCACCCTCTGTGGTGTTATTATTCGGTTCTTCCACCATAGCATCTGACAAGCTAAAATAAGTTCAAATTCAGTTGCAACTGCCAGAGCACAGACTAATCCAAGCAGTAGAGACACGGTGGAATTCGGTGTGCTACATGCTGGAGAGACTGTATGAACAATGACAAGTGGTTATAACAGCACTTTTCCTTCTTGGGAGAAACACTTTGTGCTTGAATAAGGGAGAATGGTCCCATATCAGCCAAGCCATTGAAAACCTCAGGCCCTTTGAAGAGGCCATGAATAAAGTTTCAGCAGAGCAGGATGTAACCATTTCTAAGGTCAAACCTCTGGTCTCTCTTCTCCAAAGAGCAACCATGTCTACTGGACCGAATGGTTACACTCTGGCTTCACAGTTTGCAATTCAATGCAAGCGGTGCTTTCAAAACATTGAGCACAACTATACTCTTGCAGCCAGCACCTTTTTGGACATTAGGTTAAAAAACAATGTCTTTTGTGAAACTGGAAATGTGGAAACCATTAAATCACGGCTCATCAGTGAGATGCAAGCCCTGGGCAGTTGTGATGGTCAGGCAACAACCAGTGAACCCTCTGTTACTGCATCTACTGACTCTATGGGAACAACCTTGTCAGTGCAGCAAGGGTCACCCGCTGCAAACACTGAAAGGAATGGTGCAGACTTTTCAACATACAAGTGAGGATAATGGCAGGAGTTTGACATACATATAATGGATTTTCAAGGGAATCGCACAGCAAATACAGATGCATACATTGAAATGCACAGATAAATGGAAGAAAAATTTACCCCAAGGAGTAAGGACCCTTTGCTTTTGTGGGGAAAAATTTCCTGCATTTCCATTTTTGTTTATTCTCAATATTTGTAAAATTTGTATTTGCATATTTATTCGCATTATTAAAATATTTATTCACATTATTATTTAATCACAATATTTATGTAAATTACAGGATTATTTATACACATATTAGTACAAACATTTTTATTTAATTGTTCTCATATTTGCTTTTTAAATAAATGTGTTATTAATGGCCACGATTTGTCATGTGATTTGCCTCTAAGTTTAATGATATTTTCTTTTTTTTAAATGATCATTATTTGTAAAAATCGCATACCCATTTAAAAAATAATCAGTATTGGTATCGTTAATATTGTAACAAAAAGTATCTGTAAAAAATTAGCATCGCCCATCACTACTGGGATGGAGCAAAGAGCCACAAAAAGTCACACAAAAAAAACAGAAAAACATCCAGGCACATGAAACACCAACCATTCCAGTCACAAGACTACTCTTTTCAGAATTAGAAATGAAAGAGGTTTGCAAAGCCTCTAAACACTTATTGGAATAACATGCCTGTTACATGTTATATTGATTTAGTGATTACATTTATTTTATATAAATTTTTACACAGCATTTTATAACTCACTCTTTTTTTTTTATTAATTCTTGTAGATCACTCTTACACTCCTTTCCATCTACAGTACTGTGCAAAAGCCTTAGGCACATAAGATGTTTCACAAAAGCATTTGTCTTAAGATGGTTATTTATCTTCAGCTTTAGTGTGTCAATAGGAAATATAAATGTTAGTCTCCCAAACATTACTTTTGCGAATAGAAAAGATTAGAATAGAAGAACAGGGAGCCCAGATGTCATGGCCCCCACAAAGCCCCCCACTGAACTTCGTAGCTGTCTGAGATTAAATATAGAGACAGAAGCAATTGAGACAATAGATAGAAGAACTGTGGTGAATTCTCCAAGAAGCTTGGAACATCCTATCTACCAAAAAACAAGTAAAACTGTGTACAGGTGTAAATAGGAAAACTGGTACTGTTTTAAAGGCAAAGGTGGTCACACCAAATATTGATTTAAGTTTTTTATGTTTACTGGACTTTGTATGACATTAAGTATAAATGAAAACTATTTATGGCATTATTTTTGAAGACATCCTCACAATGCAACATTTTTCTTAAGTGCCTAAAACTTTTGTAAAGTACTGTAGGTCCACATAATTAAATTTAATTATTTGCATACAAGTTTCACATCCATAGACATTCAGAAAAGTCCAACAACCAACTAAACAAAGTAACACTACAACCCAGACAAGACCTTCTGGTGCATATTCTGGATCAATCTAATAACTGGTTTAACCACCATCCCACATGTGGTTTTGACAGTTAACGAACCACCCCAAGTATAAGGTGCTGTAGAACATTGTGCTAAATGAATAATGGCTAAAGTGTCAGCGTGTACATCTGTGTTTGTCCATGCGTGTAACATCAATGTTCGTGTCAAGATCTGTTTTTGATTCACAAGTCAAAAATCTGTAATCTGTCTCAAAGTTCTGTCCATTGAGGCTTGTAGTATGTGGTACAGTCACGGTAGTAGGTTGTTCATCTACATTTAACTGAATAGAGTCAGATTCAAACACACTTACTTCCACAGAAACTTGAAGTTTAGACACCCATGCCACAGATCTGTCATCTGCTTCATTGACAAACAATCTCAGCTCTGCATTTTCACTCACAGACTGACTTCCTCGCAAGAATCAACTTCAGAAACCTCATTCTGAAGAGGCAGGAATTTAACCAGCATTATAAGATTCCCATGAATGACTTTCTCAGAACCCGTTGTACATTTTCTGATGTGGTTTATATGAACTGCATCATTCATCCATGTCACTATGTAGATGTGACTCTCCCATCTATCAGCAATCTTCCTCTTACCACACTCTCCCCTATTGGCCAACAACACCCTGTCACCAATGTTCACCAGAGCCCCTTTGAGCTTTTTGTTGTAGAGATTTGCTTGTCTCTGCTGTTGTTTGGAAACTGAGCAATAGGCAATTTCCATAGCATCTACTAGATCATCTTTGAAGGAACAAACATACTCGTCATAGTCAACTACCTGATCATCAAGGAGTACATAGTCAAACATCATGTCAACGGGCAACCTGGGAGTCCTACCAGACATCAACTGGAACAGAGGAAAACTTGTTGTCTCATGAATTGTTGCATTATAACAGAAAGTGAGAAGCCATCTGTGCTTCGCTTTCCGTGGAAAGGCACAAAACTTGTTGCCCAGCATTCAGTTGAATCTAAAAAACGTTCCCATTACCCATTGTTTGGTTTGGTTTCGTATGGAACTTTTAAACACCAGCAAGCTGAAGCATCTCAGAAATCAGGCTGCATTCAAAATTGTCTCCCTGATCAGAATGCACTTGCTCTGGAAAGCCATAGATGCAGAAGAAGTTGTCCCATACTGTAGCTGCTTTGCAACCACCTTTGCAGATTAGTTAGGACAAAGGTAAGCTTGTGCCAGTTTGATAAAAATGGTCTGCTATGACCAGTACATCTAGGTACTTGTTTTACGAGTCTTCAGCAGACCAGAAATCCATGCAAACCAGCTCAAGAGGTCTTGATGTTTTGATATTCTTTTAAACACCTGCAAGCTGAAGCATCTCAGAAATCAGGCTGCATTCAAAATTGTCTCCCTGATCAGAATGCACTCGCTCTGGAAAGCCATAGATGCAGAAGAAGTTTTCCCATACTGTAGCTGCTTTGTGACCACCTTTGCAGATTAGTTAGGACAAAGGTAAGCTTGTGCCAGCTTGATAAAAATGGTCTGCTATGACCAGTACATCTAGATACTTGTTTTATGAGTCTTCAGCAGACAAGAAATCCATGCAAACCAGCTCAAGAGGCCTTGATGTTTTGATATTCTCAAGTGGAGCTCTTGCCTCAGGCTCTGGTGATTAACTGACAACACATCTTCTGTGCAGAATCATACATACTCCCTTACATCCTTTTCCATCCCTTGCCAGTATAACAGACATCTGGTGATGTAGGGCTTCTGTGCTGACCCTGTAGCTGTACCCTGTACCCATGCAAGTGTCCACGTCAGCAAACTAGCAGTTGGGTTTGACAAAGACAGACTTGGTTGATGAGTTAATATATTTGACCGGTGTACAGCCATCCCCCCATAAAGACACAACTATCCGCTCTGTCCATTAACAATTAGAGAAGGTTCAGAGAAACAACAATCAAACACTTTCATATGTAGATCACACACTCCCAATGGGCTTGTTTTTAGATGACCACAACCAATCAGAGTGAGCATTGTTGGAAACACATCATCTGGGGTAAGTACTTTTGCTTATTTGATTTTGGACAGGCCTTGTGTACTCATAGTACAGGCATTGACCTGCTCTCAAGCATCTTTGCATCATCTATGTGAAGTCTCTGCACATTCTTAAAAATTACTCAGCCACCACCACCACAGCGTAGTGGCTAAAGCACAGGGCTGTTAATCAGAAGGTCGCTGGTTCGAACCACACTGCCACCACCATTGTGTCCTTGAGCAAGGCACTTAACTCCAGGTTGCTCTGGGGGAATTGTCCCTGTAATAAGTGCACTGTAAGTCGCTTTGGATAAAAGTGTCTGCCAAATGCATAAATGTAAATGTATGTATTGTCAGCAACAGTGTCACAAAACTCTGAATAAACAGATGCCACATCAATATCATCACAACTAGTGGACAATACATATGGACACCACTAGGCCCCTCCTCATGTGGGCCATCTATTTTCCCTGCTGACCAGAGCCAGCACTACTTTCCTGGACATGTGCTCTCTGGGCAGAACAAGCTGATGCTCTGTGGCTTGAGGAATGATAATTAAAGCACAGGCGGTTTATATGACAGTGCGAAACAGTATCATAATTCGTATCACCACATACTTCACATGCTACATTTTGTTTAGTTCCACCACCCCTTACTTTCTGCTGTGGTCTGTATGATCATGTTGTGTGCTGTTAATAGTGTTGTTTCAGCAGGTCAAAAACTGGTTTTGGAACCTCACTGAGGTTAATCAGTGGTTTAATCCCCAGTCCCACCTTCACTAAATCACATGCTCTGCCCTGCAACTTTCTCAGAACTTCATCAGCTTGGTCTTTTAGAGGCACTTTCTTAAGTGCAATTTTACTGTCTCCACCCACTCATCAACAGAAATGTTCTCTTCCCTATCACTCCTAAAGTAAGGAGGCTCAGTAACATCTTGCTTAACAAGTAAGCAAACTTTTGACAGTTCACTCATATAAACAGTCAAATCCCTTTGTTTGTTTTGATCAAAAACCCCAGACTCTAGAAAGTTGACAATTTTCTGGCCAATACTGCTGCCTATCTATTTCATTAATCAGGTGCACTGGCACAGAATTTAGATCAGGGAATTGTACAGAATCATCAGAAACAGCACACGACTGAAACATAGTAGGTGTCTGCACATTAACACTTCTTGTGTGGATAGGGGTTGTAGAAAGTGGACAATTTTATCTGATGTACCTCCATGAATCTTAGTACACCTCTCCCTCTACCTATATTCATCTGACTATCAGAAACATCCATATCAGTATCAATTTAATAAAAATCTAAATACCACTTGCACACCCTTTTTTTTTTTTGCAGTTAAATAAAATAAAATCAACAATATCTTTTAAGAAAAAGGGAACACTTTAGAATATCCCAATACAAGAATTGTAGTTCTCAAGATAATTAATTCAATTCAAATACGAAGGTATTTCGGTCCATAAAACACTTAAGAAGTTCTAAGTAATTGAAAATAGTGTTTAAGATCCTTCAATAACTATTATTCACCTCAACCTCAAAGATATTTTAGTTCACAATTCATATCATGCTCAAATGTCGAACCTCTCATCCACTCAGTCATGTTGCTGCAGAACACACTCATATACATATAAACCCAGTCACTCGTCCACTCCAAGCCAGTCCCACAAAGAGTGAACCAGTTGAAGCAGTGTGTTATCTGCATTGAGTTTTGTTGACAATAAATCAGAACTCCAAGATCCTTGCTGACAGGTCCTCATGTATGTAATCTGGACAACACATAAACAGGCATTTGAGGATTTAAAGAATTAATAAACAGCAATTAAACAGTGCGCGGTAGCAACGCATGATGTGCTGAGAAAGCTCACGCAGACTACGGACAATATGTTTTCACAGAAACTTAATTTAAAAACATTTAACAAAAAAAAAAAAAAAAGTACCAAACCAGGACAACACATAAACAGGCATTTGTGGACTTATGCAGCAATTAAACAGCATGTGGTAGCAATGCACGACGTGCTGAGAAGGATTAAGGAAAGAAAAATCAATCAACAAAATGCATATGTGTACATCACAGAAGGGCTTATAATCACAAATACACAGATATATATATAGAGTGAAATCATCTGTTACACAAAGTATGAGGCTAATTGAAACACCACTTAAACTCTTGTGACCTACTGCTGAGAAAGCTCATGCAGACTGAGAAGGAGCAAAGTGTGCAAACCCCCCAAATCAGCATGGTGGCGAGAGAGAGAGAGAGAGTGAGAGAGAGAGAGATGGCATGTGGGCATGGCAAGTGGAATCACAAAATATTCTCTTCTAAATGCACACCTGCTATATATATACAGTATATAAAAACATTTTTTTGGTTTTGCTGTAATCTGCGGTAACAGCCTGTGAGACACTCATTCTCACTCATTCTTAGGTTCAGGATTTATGTAGTGTATGTGATACCTCAACCCATGTCTGCCACTTTTTTCATTTGTAATGTAGCAGGGCAATGCACGTTCTTAACACGTCAAGCTATTTTCAACTTCAAAGCGTTTTCTCTGGCTTCAGACACAACATTGTGTGGCACAGAGCCAATATACTTTACAATAAGTGGAGTCTTTGAAATGACCCTGAGGGAGGAGAAAATAAGCTGTAACGAATAAAGAAAGGAGTGAGAAAGGAAGGGGATTCATGGAGATTTAGTGTGGAAAGTGTGGCCAAGCCTCTTGAAAATGAATTTCATCTCTCTTTGGACAAGAACTGCTCTAATTAACACCATGTAAAGGAAGAGCAGCCTGAAGCAGCCAGCCCCTGTGAGGAAGCCTGGGAGATAAAGGGTACAGTGGGGAGGGGGCATTCTAAGTCATATCCTGGAAAAGATCAGAAAAGGTAAAAAAAGCCAAAACTGCTCAGAAAAGCAAAGCCAGCATTTGGGATGGTGATGATCAGCTTACAACCTTTATTAAAGAAAAGCAGATAAAAGCTGAGGGGTCACATCTGATGACAGACAAGAGGTGGCAGACAGTATGTTTTTTTTTTTTTTTTTTTGGGGGGGTTAGCTATGGGGTGTGAGGTTTAATGAAGAGCACCTACTGTGAGGAGCTGGCAGGCAGTATTAGATCAGGTTTCTTCTTTAATTAAAATATTTCAGTCTTTCAGCACCACTGTACTTATACTCTTGTTGACACTGTGAGAAATATAAATTGTACATGCTGTATTTAGTTTGACATCTAACTCTGTATGTATGTGAGTTAAATATCTCAGTTACAGACGTAACAAATATCTAGGACTGTCGTATATGATTTTGTCCCTGTACTATTTCGGTATCAATAATTTCTTGTCCATGAGCATGCGAACATTAATGTCACTTTTTTATTTGTAGTTCTTTGTTCTATGAAAGGTTTAAATTTTATGCTTGCTGTAATAAACTCTGAGTAGATTGAATATAGACACTGTGTGTGTTGTTGTTCCTTCTACTTACTTCGCGAAGTCTTCAGAGTCTCAGACTCACGATTGCACATCACTGGGCATGAACATAGAAAGACGGGACCAGGGAATTGGAGATCACCACTAGATCCAAAATATTCCTGACAGACACCAATAGCTTGGTGACAAAGCCTCATAGGTAAAGATCTAGGCCAGTAACCAAAATATTGCAATTTGAATCACACAAGGGGCAAGCTTTAAGCTATTAATATTGTGCTCTTGAGCAAAACAATCCACCCTAGGTTGGTTGAGATGTACTGTGCGTATATGTTCTCCTCCTTTAGGGTCAGTTAAAAACACTTAGTTCCCTTCCGAGGGAACTCGCACTGCGTCGTTGAAAACGACTCTTTGGGGAACGCTCCTTAGCGTGCGCCTCTGAAGTATGAATGAAACTATTCCAATCTTGATTGGTGTTGCGTCATGACGTAACATGTGACGGCATAACCGGATGCATAAAAGTGACGCCGGCACACATACACATTAGCTTTCGCTCTTCAGCAAGCGCTCTATGTATATTGTTTGTCTTATTTGGTGTTGTTTGTCCTATTTAAAAGAATTATGGCCACCAAGCAGTTCAAGAAGTGCGTGCACCCCTGCCCTCGTTTTATTACGGGTAGGGACACGCACGATTTGTGTGTGAACTGTTTGGGAGCGCAGCACGCACAGGCAGCTCTCGAGGGATCTGCCTGTGTAAGTTGTGAAGCACTACCCATGAGAGTGCTGCGCTCCCGGTTGGCGTGCTTTGATGAGCACGGTCAGGCTCGCGTTCCCCACGGTTCTGGTCCCGCGTCTGTTGAGGCAGCGCGGCGATTGAGATCGTGGGGTTCGCAGCGGATCTTGCAGATGAGAATGAGACTGCTGCGGCACTTTCTCATTCTTCATTTGAGGATCCCGAGCCTACTGTGAGTGGTGCAGAAGCCCGCGTCGCGGCTTCTTCTGCCCACGATCAGGTCCCAATGCTCGAGCTCTCTGCTTCCGAGGAAGTGGAAATGCTCAGCATTGATGCGGACGACCGTGAGCAGCCAAGCACGCCGGTTTTCGGCCAGGCTTTTGAGGAGCTGATTCAGGTTGTGACGCGTGCTGTGGCCAGACTTAACATTAGCTGGCCACAAAATGAGCAGGGAACGCACGTCGGAAGCAAATTAGACGAGCGTTTCCTGCAGCACGCGTCACAACCCCAGCGCCGGGGTTTGCCGCTTTTCCCCGATCTCCACAAAGAGATCTCGAGATCGTGGGATAAACCACATTCGTCCCGTGTCTCCACCCCCAGTGTGGTCGATTACAGCGACGTTTTAGGGGCACGGGATATGGGCTATGGGAAGATGCCTGGTGTGGAGGAGGCTTTAGCCGGTTACCTCTCTCCTGAGTCGGCATCTTCCCTTAAAACCCCGGCGCTGCCTAGTAAGCCCTGCAGAGATACATCTGCATTAATAAGCAGGGCTTACATGGCGGCAGGTCGGGCTGGTTCGTGCCTGCACTCAATGGCGATTTTGCAGGCGTACCAGGCCGATCTCCTGAAAGACTTAGACGAGGGGAGGGGCCAACTCCCGAAGATATCGCGGAGTTGCGCAGAGCCGCAGATCTGTCTCTCCGGGCAACTAAAGAGACGGCCCGCGCTATTGGCCGCTCTATGGCAGCTATGGTGACCACGGAGAGGCATCTGTGGCTAAATTTATCGGGAATAAAAGAAAAAGACAGAGCTTTTTGCTTGATGCCCCGCTCTCGCCCTCTGGCCTGTTCGGCGACGCCGTTACATCGGTCGTCGACAGGTTTCAAGAGGCGAGGAAACAATCTGCGGCGTTCAAGCAGTTTCTCCCCCGTAAATCCAAGTCTAAGTCAAGTAGGGTGGGGCAAACACATCAGCCCCAGCCTTCAGTCAGCTCCTCGCACCGCGCTGAGCAAAAGGAGAGCGTTTCCTCTAGAGCCCCTCCTCCAGGAGCTTGGCAACAGAGGAAACGCTCCCAGCGGAAGCCCTCCAGCCAGGGGGCCGACCTGAGGGACGTCCTTAAGGCTAGGAGGGCTTCGGGAAGAGGTCCTAACCGGGGTGTTAGAACCTCGGAGGGCTGCCCCCGCTGCAGAGCAACCGAGGTTGTTCTCGCAGCGGAGTCCTCAGGAAATCGGTGTTGGTTTCCCGCCGTCTCTGACGCTTCGGGCCACACCAATCTCCAGCGAAAGCACACCGTGCCGTTCGCGTCAAAAAATAAAAAACACACATCAATTGTGGTCACAAGCACTGTATCGACCAAATCCTGCCGGTATCCCGCTTCAGGAAGTCGAGAACAGTGCTCGAAAACACTCGAGACCAGCCTCGAGAGGCTGGTTCCCTTAGTAGATTTTGTAGAGGCATGGAATCATCTTCCCAACATATCTGCATGGGTCCTGCATATAATAAATTCAGGGTACAGACTGCAGTTCGGGCACCGCCCCCAAATTCTCTGGGGTGGTGCAGACTACAGTGGTTCCGGAGCAGGCTCAGGTGATGGAACAAGAAGTGCAATCTCTGCTGCTGAAGGAGGCCATAGAACGTGTTCATCATTCAGACAGGGAGTCCGGTCTTTACAGCCGGTACTTTATAGTTCCAAAAAGGATGGGGGTTGAGGCCGATTTTAGATCTCAGAGTTTTGAACCGGTCTCTGAGGAGGTTCAGGTTCAAAATGCTTACTATTCCTGTCATCGTGAGTCAGATCAGATCCGAGGACTGGTTTGTCACGATAGATCTAAAAGATGCCTATTTTCATGTATCCATCCTTCCATGTCACAGGAGGTTCCTGAGGTTCGCTTCGGGGCGAAGCTTACCAATATCGGGTTCTTCCGTTCGGCCTAGCACTATCTCCCCGCACATTCACCAAATGTATGGATGCAGCTCTTGCTCCACTGAGACTTCAGGGCATCCGTATACTGAATTATATCGACGACTGGCTCATTCTGGCCCAGTCTCGAGAAATGGCGGTTCGGCATCGAGATGTCGTTCTTGGCCACATTCGAAGTTTGGGGTTGAGACTCAACACAAAAAAGAGTGTGTTACAACCATCCCAGTGCACAACGTTTCTGGGCGTTGTGTGGAACTCTGTTACGATGCAGGCACGCATGTCTCCTGCACGTATCGAGTCCCTTATGGCGATGGTGTCCGGGTTAAAGCTAGGCCAGGCCATCACTGTAAAGCAATTTCAAAGACTGCTGGGCCTCATGGCAGCGGCATCCAACATTGTACCGTTGGGCCTTCTACACATGAGGCCCCTCCAGTGGTGGCTGAAAGCCAAGGGGTTTTCCCCCAGCGGGAATCCATTTCGTATAATCAGAGTAACGCGCAGGTGCCTTCGTTCTCTGCTAATATGGAAGAAACCTTGGTTCCTGTCCCAAGGGCCAGTGTTGGGAGCGTCATGTCGCCGGAAAACCGCTTCGACAGACGCCTCCCTCACTGGCTGGGGCGCGGTCATGGACGGCCGCTTTGCCAGGGGTCTGTGGCAGGACCATCATCATTCTTGGCACATAAACTGTCTAGAGATGTTGGCTGTGTTCAGGGCTCTGAGGAGCTTCCTTCCAGACATCAAGGGTTACCATGTCCTAGTACGTTCGGACAATACATCAGTGGTAGCTTATCTGAACCGACAAGGAGGACTCAGATCGCGCCCTCTGTGCAGACTGGCGCATCAGATAATTCTTTGGTCCCAAGGGAAAATACTGTCTATCAGAGCAATGTATATTCCGGGGTTCAGAATCAGGGAGCAGACATCCTGTCGAGGCAGGGGCTGAGGCCCGGGGAATGGAGACTTCATCCAGAGGTGGTGAAGTTGATATGGGACAAATTTGGACCATCAGAAGTGGATCTGTTCGCGTCTCGAGAGACGTCCCACTGTCCACTTTGGTTCTCCCTCTCACATCCAGCCCCACTGGGGTTGGACGCCATGGTACAGGCTTGGCCGAGGCTTCGCCTGTACGCATTTCCCCCGATCGCTCTGCTCCCGGGAGTCCTGGAAAGGGTCCGCCAAGAGGGCATCAGTCTACTTCTGGTTGCCCCCATGTGGCCGGCCCGAGTATGGTTCTCAGACATAATTTCACTCCTGATAGCTCCGCCATGGCAGATTCCTCTGAGGAGGGATCTGTTGTCTCAGGCGGGGGCACAGTCTTCCACCCTCGTCCAGAGCTGTGGAAACTGTGGGTCTGGCCCCTGAGGGGGTTCAGTACCTAAATGCTGGTCTATCAGCGGGGGTGGTTGAAACCATACTTAGCTCTAGGGCTCCGTCTACTAGGAGATTATATGGCCTCAAGTGGAATGTGTTCTCCACTTGGTGTAGAGAACATGAAGTAGATCCAGTTAACTGCCCGGTGGCTTCAGTTCTGGAGTTTCTTCAAGATCGTTTCTCTGCGGGTCTCTCCCCTTCCACACTCAAGGTGTACGTGGCTGCCATTTCGGCGTTCCATGCACCACTGAGTGATGGGCCTCTGGGGAGGCACCAGCTGGTCATTCGTTTTCTCCGTGGTACATGGAGGATGAGACCGACAACCAGGTCCAGGGTTCCTGCCTGGGACCTGGCGGTGGTTCTCGAAGGGTTATCCCTGGCCCCCTTCGAACCCCTTCAGTCGGCTTCGCCCAAGGACCTGACGCTCAAGATGGCTTTTCTCTTAGCTATTACCTCTCTAAAGAGGGTGGGTGATCTTCAAGCCCTGGCAGTGACGCCAGCTTGCTTGGAGTTTGCCCCTGGCGGAGTTAAAGCCATTTTACACCCGAGACCTGGCTATGTGCCTAAGGTGCCGTCTAACACGGCACGGTCTACGGTCCTGCAGGCTTTTCATCCTCCACCTCATGTGTCGGCAGAAGAAGAGAGGCTCCATTTGCTCTGCCCTGTCAGAGCTTTGAGCGTTTACCTCGAGAGGTCCTCTTCTTGGAGGAGGTCGGACCAACTGTTAGTGTGTTTTGGGTCACCTAAGAAGGGGCTCCCTGCCTCGAAACAAACCATTAGTAATTGGATTGTTCAGGCTATTATCTCGGCCTACAAGGTGCGCAATTTGCCTTCACCTTTGGCCGTGAGGGCTCATTCAACTAGAGGCATGGCGTCCTCTAGGGCTCTCTTATCGGGAGTACCCCTCCAGGAGATCTGTGAGGCAGCCGGTTGGGCTACCCCGCACACTTTCATCAGGTTTTACAGTCTGCACCTCCCTAGTACGCCTGGCGCACGTGTGCTCTCGCCCTAGCTGAGTGCCTGAGTTCAGTTTCACCCTAGGGCAGGCCTTTTTTCGGTGCGTGGCCTAGTGGGCATTCGTTCCCCAAAGAGTCGTTTTCAACGACGCAGTGCGAGTTCCCTCGGAAGGGAACGTCTCGGGTTATGACTATAACCCTTGTTCCCTGAGAAGGGAACGAGACACTGCGTCGTCCTGCCACGCCCCTCAAGGCCTGAGAGCGGCTTGCTTCATCGCTAGGCTAATGTGTATGTGTGCCGGCGTCACTTTTATGCATCCGGTTATGCCGTCACATGTTACGTCATGACGCAACACCAATCAAGATTGGAATAGTTTCATTCATACTTCAGAGGCGCACGCTAAGGAGCGTTCCCCAAAGAGTCGTTTTCAACGACGCAGTGTCTCGTTCCCTTCTCAGGGAACAAGGGTTATAGTCATAACCCGAGACGTTTTTTTTACATTTTCCAAAGTAAAAAAAATATGACTGAATTTAAATTTTTGAGTAAATTATCCCTTTAACATGGTGCTATTCAATGGCAGCCTTGATTATGTGGGGATGAATACAGATCCTTAAACGTGCAGTAAGCGATTCCTGAGAAAGACTGTTGTTATTTCAACTCAACAGACATAAAAACACACACCTCCCTTCAGTGCTCCTTCAGAAGCTCAGCCCCCCAAATTCATGCACGATGGCATAATGTTGTGTGGATCTGTCCAATCCACTTTGTTTAGTTTCCCATTTACAGAGCCAGGGCTGTGTACAAACACCAGATATGTTTTCAGTGTGCAAACAGAACAGACAGCTAGCGAACCATGATGAGATATTCATGGAATTTGACAAAAAGTGAATTGGATTAAAATGACTTACTCCACATTTAACCATTCGATTTGTGTTAGAATACTCTGTATTCATTAATTTATAGATTGGCTGGAATTGTTTAGATCTTTGTAGGATCATATTTATGAAGTGGTCTTCATCATGCAACATGCAAATAGACCTGGATTCAAGTTCTACACAAATCTCACACTCTCTTTTCCTACACTCACTGCCCAACAGAGTTCAACCTATGGTCA
Source organism: Xyrauchen texanus (assembly GCF_025860055.1). NCBI lineage: Eukaryota > Metazoa > Chordata > Actinopteri > Cypriniformes > Catostomidae > Xyrauchen > Xyrauchen texanus. The sequence goes on along the minus strand of NC_068296.1, from coordinate 10,294,298 downwards.
ACAATTTGCTTAGCCACTCTTCCAACTCCACACTGTTTTCAATGAGACACATAGAGAAAGCTCAAATGACATGCTAGTGTGTTGCTTCCTCCTATACTCTTTTACTTGTCATTTATGACAAAGGGAAGACTAATCAGAAGTTGCCCAAACAGAAAATGTTCATTATTTTTGCCATTATGTAAACCCCATTGTATAAACCCCATTGTATTTCCTGACACTGTGAGTTATCTTACTGTCTCCCTATCTTTTTTATCACATTGTCACACTCTTCTCTCTCTCTCTCTCTCTCTCTCTCTCTCTCTCTCTCTCTCTCTCTCTCTCCTTCTCATAGCCTTTCACCATCTAGTCAAACTCAAGAGTGGTATCTCTTGAAAGGCCTTGCGGTCTTTCTTGGAATGGAATGGCCACCCTCTCTCTGTTTTTTTGCTTGATAGAATAATTCCTCCCGTGCATGGCCCTGATATTTGTCAGCTTAAAGGCTACAGCGGATTCTGTCTGTCAGTTGCCGTGACAGCAGCACATGCTTATTTGCCCTGCTATTTTGAGCAGTGATTGACAGCTGGACAGGCTTGACATTCTCAGCCGTGCGGCAGAGCCTGTTATTATATGAACATTAACATTCCGATAAACACATGGTTCACCATTGAAAAAATAATTACACACCATCATTCTGCTGTCTGAAAGAGGAAGGAGTACTGTATGCGCATATGCATTTGCGTGAGTGTTTGTGATGTGATTCTACACGTGTGAATGGGTGAACTTTTTTGTTTTATTTGTTTTACTTTTCTTAACCAACAGCCTGAACATTTGATCTTTCTTTTTCCAAATGGATTCATGCAGTTAAGCATATCTGCCCCCCTCCAAGTATGATGCCATATACATGTATATGAAAGTATCTGATTATAATTCTATGAGTTCAATTTGTATGTTATTTAAAGGAATGCAACATCCCCTGGTGTGACTGATACTTTTAATAAAGTGAGCACCCTTTCTTTGCTTTCTTGTTACACATTCAGTTCTGCTTAGTGCATTTCTATTTCAGAGACCGTAAACCCAGCCAACTGTTTTGCTTTTCAAAGAGAAAAGAGGTTCTGAAAATGCACAGAGCCCGAGATATAAAACGTAGCGATGCGCAGATGAGAAGGAAATAAAAGTGTATTCAAAACCAGGAAATACCACTGAGATAGTGAGAAAGAACCAGTGTGCTGGGGCCTTGGGTAAATGGATTCAAAATGGAGTTTAAAGGAGTCAGTGAAGCCTGTACAGCTAAAATTCAATTTCTATTACTGGCACTGATATCATTTACTATTGATGATAATGGGCTGAATAAGTTAATGAAGTTCGGGGACTATGAGAATCATCTGCATTGCATCTTTTCAGAGTAAAAACACTCTTATTGTCAGCTGTTGAAGTGAAACTCGTCTTGATAATGACTGCACTGAATGAAGCTCTAACCAACTAATGCTAATCACTTAAAAGTTATATTGTAAACTTTACAACACAAGACGTTCAGGACATGTTAAGGACTGAAAAGTACCCTCATCCTAAAGTGTTATTTTATGGGTTTTTACCAAGGGGTCAAGGCTTGTCTGATCAGAATGGGCGAGTTAGACCCTACTGGTTGATGCTGTAACTACACAGTCTAAACAAATATCTAAAAGCATCTACGTATCTCCTTTGACAGCCATTAAACCTTTTGCATGTGAATTTTTCCTGCATTGCCAAATCCCCCAGTGTGAGTTCTTTAATGCATGCTGTTATTCAAAAATGTCATCTTACAGTTCACAGCAGATGCACTAGAGGACAGATTAGCCTATATTATATTAGAAACAGATTAAACATATATATTTTTTTAATGTTTAGAATGATTGGTCATATTTGATAAGATGCGATCACAAATGGGAATGCTGGGTATAGCCACCATGTTGATTACATTGCAATGCAGCATGGGATTCTTAGTTTGCTAAGCATAGAAGGTTCTAAAATCCTAACCCTTCCAATTGTTGTGCCATAAGTGGTGAGAATGAGTGATGAACGGAGCAGGAGAATGTTCAAGTAGATTAACTATTTTATACATTCTTTATTTGAAGTCAGAAAACATGCCCACATCTCTGCATCAAAACAGTCAGCTCTGACAGAAACAGCATTTAATTTTGTGATAATTTAAATGTTTGTAACATAAAAAATAAAATGATTTTGAGATGTTGAAAAGAATATTTGAGCCACTGATTCATTATGACAACCTCTTCAGTCTCTCTCTCTCTCTCTCTGCTTGTAAACAGCAGCACAAATGCAGATCACACCGGTTTAATCGTGTGCCTTTGAGCCCAGACTAGTGTTATCATACGGGTTTGATCTTACTTGCAAAGAGGTTCAAAAGTAACCATGCATTGACGGCTAATAATATTTTTGCAAGGGTGAGGGTTAGGGTCAAATATTCTGCTACTGGTCCAAAATTTCCAAACACTGCCTCAGAGGCTGAATTTGGAAGTGTTATTGTACCTATGAGCACGTGTGAGCTCCAGTTTCCAGGTGAAATGTCCACAGAGTTTTTAGCTGTAAATGATGTAATACAGTCAAGAGGAATGCATATTTTATTGGGTCTACCTCTAACCCAAATATCAACCCTTAACCTAACCGTCAGTGGAGTAGTGATTTGTCAGATGACATTTATGACTCACAAATGTCCATGGTTCCAATGACATGAGCAAAGAAGGCAGATTTCAAATCATGTACTTCTGAAGGGGAATGGTTGCGGATAACATTTTTTTTACTTCCATGTGGTTTAAATGAAGAGTTAATGACCTACGATGCATCAGAAAGGTGACTGTCTCAAATATCCACTTCTACACTGCCCAGTACCTCGCACTAGTGGCTTGTGCATCTATATGCAAGAACAGACACAAGACAACATCTCCACATCCTACTACATTAGCATTTATGATGTGGCAAATATCCTGGCGTCAGCATGGCTGCCTCTATCTTACGGCCCTGCTGAGAGAATGAAGCTAACAAAAAGACGCACGTAAAAGTTGCAAGCAAAGCAGGAGGAGTCAGCTTACAGTTTTTTTTTAAAAAATAAAAAAGTATAATGCAGTGAAATGAAACAATATTGAACCTCAGATGAGAGGTGACTGTCCAGCACTGTTTGTGTTTCTGTGTGTGTGCTTATCCTTTTTCTGCATAGAGTCAGCTCTCTTCCTTCTCTTTCGTATCCCCACAGTCCTCTGAAATCTCTTCCTTCATCCATCCACCTTTCTGGGGATATTCCATTCTATACCTCCAACTCTTTCACACGGCAACGTGAAGTACTGTGCATTAGCCTGACTGGTAGTCTGCTGTCCTGAGGGAACGCTCACGGAGAACTGATCTTCCCAAAGGCAGTTGTTCAGTCTTTCAAGGAGCCCATAATGTGTAAACCAAAGGTGGTCTACACTATCTACTCTCGGTGTGCTCTCTGAAAGCAAGCTGTGTTTTCTTTCATCATAAAGGGCCGCCACAGCTTAATGTCTTATGGATGAGGCTCTGGCCACTCATGGCTAGTCTCGCAATGATATCTGGTCATCATTGCAGCTTGCTCTTGCCAAAAACTGCCCATTTTGACAGGAAGAGACTGTCTGACTGACATGTAAAGTGACATACCACAAATTGTATTTTTACATGCCGTTTATGGGCAGATTTTTCTGAAATAGATTATACTACAATACTAGACTGCAGTGCTAAAATACATAAAGTCAGCCAGTCAGATAACAAAGTACTTTATTTAAATTGTGTGTGCAATATGCCTAAAATGGTGAGTAAACAGACTGTAGAAGGTCCATGAAGCTGCCATCTGAGACCCATTGCAGAAGGGAACACACGCACATCTCTGAGATGTCTGTTTAAGAGCATTTCATCTGTAACGCATCACATTCTAATTAACATTTGATAAACATCTTAAAATTCCTTAATTTTAAATCAAAAACATCTCGAAGACATCTTCTGAATGTTTTTTTTTTGCATTTATTTGAGAAGCAACCTAAAAAAAAAAAAAAACATCTTCCAGATGTAAAGAAACACATCAAATAGACAATTAGGTGATGTAGGTGCAGGGCCGGACTGCCATAGGGTGAACTTGTGGGCTGGCCGCGATAAGCTGAAACGGTCTGGCACTTGATGCCAAACGGGCCGCGACAGGCTGAAGATGTCCGCAAAATGGTACTACGATATGCCAAAAGGGGCTGCAATATGCAGAAAATGACAGTTTTGGGCCAGTTTCTATGTAAAATCTAGGGCCAATTTTTCTACTTAGTCCGCCCCTCTGTAGGTGTGCGCTCAGGTTAAAGAATGAGATACTCTGTGATACCCAGTCACTTTTAGGACCTTTCATTCAGAACAAGCATTCAATTATTTAACCTTCCTGTGGCTTTCAGATGCATCTTAGTATTTTTCTTTTTGCCTGTCTCCCTTGTCTTATATAAATGGCCTCTTGTCTCTTTAAATACTCAAAAAACAAAGCCAGCTGTCACCTCTGCTTTTTGAAGTTCAGTATCGGGCAGGATACAGACCATGAGATCTTGGTGTGCATCAGCTAAAAGCAGCCATTGATGTGCCCCGCTTGTGTGCTTCCTTTACACATCGCTCTTAAAGCAGTAAAAGTAGAATGAGGGAAGGAAAGAAGAACATGTGTCCGCTGTTTGTTGATGAGTGCTCTGGGAGATGATGATGGTGTTTGGAGGAACAGGGAATTGACAAATTGAAGCTCAAGCTGATTTAATTAGAGAGAGAGAGAGAGAGTCAGAGAGAGAAAGAAAATAGTGTTTGAAAAAAATAGTGAAAGAGTGAGAGAGAAAGGATACATGCTGGCACAAGCTAAAACCAAGCCAGAGGTAATTAATCAGTAAGAAATGTCCCAAAAAGGAGCTGAATCCCTTAGAAATGCATTTTCTGTGTTTAATAGCTTGCAATTGATTCGTAGCCTTTGAATTGTGTAGGTCCTGTGAGTATAGGCACCTCTAGCAGGAGCAGACGCAGTGTTGCGAGATAATCACGATTTTGAACCGGATTCAAAGAGTCTGTGTGGGTTTGTGGGAGTAGATGAAGCCCTTGTGGGCAATTAAAAACATAAAATATCTACAATCTTTATAAGTTTATGGTCCCTTTCCACAGAATTGATGTTTGTCAGAGAAGCACACCCAATTTAAACACCTCAATCTAATTCTTCTTCTTTCGGCTGCTCCCGTTAGGGGTTGCCACAGTGGACCATCCGTGATCCGCATATTTGACTTGGCTCAGGTTTTATGCCGGATGTCCTTCCTGACAGAACCCCAATGGCTGGAGGACTCTCAATTTAAACACCTTAGTATGCCTGAAAAAAGATTCAACACCTTTGGCATGTAGGGCATCAGGTGTCCCTGAGCCAAACCTGGCTGTGTTCTTAAGCACCTCTCCTGCTGTACTCTGACCTGGATTACTGAGCTGGCAGAGACATAGAGTGGCTATGTCTGCCAATAGACGGCGCCTGTGTGCTTAGAGTGTATATAGCCCACTCCTTTGTCTGTCTGCCCCAAAATTACCCACATTGGGCCTCCCATGGGCCCGCACTTTGCCCACTCTTCATCTCCCATTTTTTCACAGGCATACCTTCACCAAAAAAAAAAAAAAAAAAAAAACATTTGATCATTTACTCATCCTAATGAAGTGTAGCTCTTTTCCATAGAATGAAAGTGAATGAGACGGACACTGGTCTAGCTCTAAAAAAAAATCTAAACATTGTAAAAGTAGTCCGAATGACTTGAACGCTATATTCCAAGTGTTTTAAAGCCATATCATAGCTTTGTGTGACGAATAGAGTGAAGATTAAGTTATTCACTGATAATATGCCACTTCATAGTTCTCATAACGAATTTGCGCTTCAACAATTTCAAATTTGGCGCAAAACGACTGGTTATGAAACACTTGATATCTAATGGTGTTTGGTGTTATCTATATCAAACATGGTGCAAAATATCTTTGTATGAAATATTTAAATATACTCCAATGTAACGCCAATGAGATGCAGGATTTTTTGCAGGATCTACATTTCCTGAATCTGTTCCATGACTCAACAATTAAATACTTTCCATTTTTGGATGGACTATTCCTTTAATTTGTGTGTGTGTGTGTGTGTGTGTGTGTGTGTGTGTGTGTGTGTGTGTGTGTGTGTTCCGTCTTAAAGATGTCTGTTAGTGTCTAATGTATTTTATTGATTTATTTTATATTATTTTATTTCCTGTGAGCTCTTGTCTCCAATTTCCAAATTGGAAATTAGTACACAATAAAGCCTAATTCATGCTGCCAATTTAAGAAAATTCTATTTCATTTTTAATAAAATAAATGGGGAGAAATAAAGGATTGAGAGAGCATGAGAGAGAAAGTGATATCTTACTTAATGACAAGTCTCTCTTGATAAACTTAAAGGAATAGTTTACACAAAAATGATAATTCTCTCATCATTTACTCACCCTTATGTTCTCTCAAACTCATATGTAGGAACACAAACGCATCATATTTTGATGGAGATATGATGTCTGTTTGGCCATACAAAGCAAGTGAATGGTCATCAATTTGTCAAGCTCCAAAAAGGACATCAAGGCAGCATAAAGGTAATCCATAAGACTCCTTTGGTTTAATCCATGTCTTTTGAAGCGATCCAATCAGTTTTGGGTGAGAATCTGTCCTTTCTTCTCAACCAGTTTTTTTATAGAACCAAATTGTTAGGTGTGATCAGGTTCATTCTCATTTGACTAGGTCAGCTGATGATGGTCAGATGATGTTGCCACGTCCAAATTCAAATGCTTTAAAGAGAACAGTTATTTATCGTGCCATTAATCATTGGAACAATTGTCCATTGAATATACGTAAAATGAATGGCAAAGTCTCTTTCAGGTACCATCTGAGAATGCACTATTTAGAATTGTGAGTAGGGAATGTATGAATGTAATAATGATGGTAATATTGTAATAATTTATTCTGAATAATTTTTGATGATGTTTATAATGATGTCTACAATGTTTTATTGTTTTTAGATGATCATTGTTATGTAATTTATGTACTTTTATTTTTATTTTTCTTGTGGACCCCAGAAAGACTAGCTTCTCACTTTGGTGACAGCTAATGGGGATCCTTTTAACAATAAACAATAAAAAATAAAAATAGACCAAAATGTTACTGCTTTTTCACTATAAATCTTGCCATTGCAGTCTCTATGCAAAATCATAATTTCAAGCTCAATTACAAGCTTGAATATTATATCTTCAATTGTAATGCAGATGAAAGAAAGATTATATTTAATAAGATGACATAAGGGTTCAATCTTATGTCCATACCCTAAGCCATTCAAATGCACTGAGGAACAAATTTCACCCTAATTGCTACAAATCTCTTGCATGAGGTAGGTGTAAGTGTACAGTATATGTGTGTGTGTTAGTGTGTGTGTGTGTGTGTGTGTGTGTGTGTGTGTGTGTGTGTGTGTGTGTGTGTGTGTGTCATTGTGTGTTGTCAGAGAATGACTCATTCAGATGCATGTTTTGGCAGAAGGCTCTTTAAAAGCCAAGCCATCTTCAGTATTCTTATTTATATTCTTATTTCTGGATCACAGGGCAGGAATCGAAAGAGCAGTGTCTACATTACGAATCCTCGGATTCACACACATACAGACACAGACACAGACACACACACACACAGTAAAACTAGACATATCTCTTATCCATTTTCCATTTAGCTACTTTTTTTGTTGTTGTTCGTCGGCAGGGTTACAGACCGTGACTAGAACATTCTAGCACTTTTCACTCTGACATTTACAAGTTATTATAAAACAGTTCAAGCATGATGATTGGTCAACACAGCATTCCAGCAATGCAAAAGCACACAATATAGTAACAGATATGATGCAAAACACCTGTTTATCGTGATAGAGTGTATATCACTGTGCAGCACCAATAGAATAACATTATGTTATTGTTTACTTGTCAGGGACTATATCTTCTAGTGGAGTGGTTCCCAATCCTGTTCCTAGAGACCCTCAAACACTACACATTTTGAATATCTCCCCAATAAAACACACCTGATTCAACTCATCAGCTCATTAGTGGAGACTCCAAGTATTTAGTATATGCTTAACTACTATACAGTAATATACATAGAAGACAAAGTGTAATTAATGTACAAACTTCATTAAAGTAATCTCCGATGTTTAATTAGCCAGTCGTCCATGCATGACTGGCTTCGGCACGTCTCTGGGTAGCAAAATGTTCAATATTTTTTTTATAGTTTACTGATGTATACCTGATAGGGCATTTGTACATTATCAATTTTGCTGATGGTACACTCTGCTTTTGGGATGGTGAAGCTGAAGAACTCATCAATACATTGATAACAGCCATGCTGAGCAGAGCACAAAGATTCAGTTTAGATTGCCAGTACACACATTTCTTTACCACACTATTGATTGGTACCGCCTTAAACACTGACTGTAGAGAAAGGTTTTACACACAGACACACACATATGTGCTGGAATAAATAAAAAAAACTGTGTTTATGGACCTCCTTTGCTTCTTTTTAGAAGGTGAGCAAACTCTGATCATTGACATCTTGTTGAAAAGCCTAGCATGAATTTCCATGCTGGTCCAGGATGGTTAATGGTGGTTAGTGCTGGTCTAGCACAACATATCAGTGCAAAACTTCTGTCTGATTAAGCTGGTTAATCAAGGAAGTTTTGCTGGTTAAGTTTGTTAAAAACCCTGATGGGCACACCAGCATACTAGCATCCCATCCCATAGTGTGTCTGTTGGTGTCTCTTTCTCAGTCTATAGTTAGTATCCATTAACACCCCCTTTTTTTTTTTTTTTCTTTTTCTTAAGCCCACACTCTCTCACTCCATCAGAGTGATGAATCTGCCTACCTTCTCAAGGAGACCATGTCTACCTTTACATGCACATGCGGATGGTTTACATGCAGTGGGCATTTTGTGTTTTTTAGGGTGATGTGGTCTGACAGGTTGATTAAAGCAGGTTAAAATCTACTGCTGCTGTCACTCAAAGCTTTGACATTTCTGTAATGAGGGGTCAGGGATAGAGAGATGAGGAAGAGGGCAGGGCTAGAACCATACACAAGAGCTTAGAAACAATCTGAAAAGTGTTGGGAACACATTATGAACCTTCCTATTTTCACATGAATTAATTAGGTGATGAAATATTAACTCAGTAGCCCTAACGTAGTTGCTGTAAGGCAGGTACAGTAAGTTGGTGAGTGTTTCTACTTAGTCTTATGGTCACAATGGATGGTTATAATTTTTTCAGCATGATCACAAAGGAAATCGACAAGCCACAAAATTTTAATTTAAACTGAAATCAACCCCATTCTGACAAATGCCTATTTGCGCCAATACACATAATGCATTTTTGTTTTGCATGAATTCAACTGCATTCACTTTTCTATTTGGATCTACTGATGCCACAGAAACATGGGTTCTGGTGCTTTGGAAACAAGGAAATAATCACTAATTGCTGATTCAATTAGTAAACAACCTGAAATTGTCCACACAATGAAAAGAAGATTTTGGTATTATGGCTTCTGTTGTGTTGGACTGAAATGCTAAATTTGTTGTCAATTACAGCCACCTTATGTGCTGCTCTTGTGGTGGTTGACCTTGGCTGTAATGATTGTCTCTCTCTGACCACTTTCTACTACAACTGTGCTAGATTGATACATACCATTCACTGCCAAGGAGAGTAAAATATGTCTGAGTGTGTGCTTGCAGTCTCCCATGGCCCAAAAGTTGAAATTAAGTCTCTAGTTTTATGGTGAAAGTCATTCTCACTATATGTGTCTCTCTTGCTCTCTATCCCACCATTTTTGCAGACTGTGCCATTTCGCAAATGAAGCACATTGTTACCTCATATAGAATGAATATATTTGAATGCAGCTTCATTATTATGGACGTAGCATTTGGTCTGGTAATGAAGGTTTATTTCTTTTCACACCCCCATCTCCTTTTTCTCATATTTCCAAATGAATTGTGCAGTGTTATGACTGCAGTCCAGGATAGAAGCCATTGTTTTAAAATCCTCAAGTTAGCTTTAAATAATAAGCCCAATTAAAAGTGACAAGGGGGGCCTACTTTAAAGCTTATAAGTACAGTTAATACAAGCACAAAAAAGGCCTGTTTAGAAGTACAGTTAATACAAGCACAAAAAACCAACAACACAAGATACATATAAACCAACAATAGTTCAGCAAAGGCTATGTACCAACTGCAAAGTGCTAGGAGTGAAAACTGCATTTATTTGCATGACCAAATCCTCTAAATAATGTGTTTTCAAACTTTTTTTTTTACTGGGGACCTTGGGTTGGCTGAGAATCTAGCTTGGGGGTACCTAGATTGGATTCAAATTCTTTAAGTACTCTATATATAATTCCTACAAACTTTACTCCTTATGAGTAAAAAATAAAACAAAAAATCACTCAGAAGAGAAGTGACAATCAGAGCCAGCTGTAGTGTGTGTACATAGCCAAAGTAGCTTTTCAACAAAGAAAGAACCAAGCCTAACACAGGGGATGCTGTATAACTGGCCATTTATGCATGTCGGGCTAGTTTGAGTATGTCTGTAACAACTGATCTCCAGGGATTTTAATGCAGAACAATCTCTAATGTTTCCATGCAATCTCTGAAATGTTGTATATGTTTATTGACAGATCTGTATCTGTCAGTGCAGAAGAGCTGCAGGTCTGCTATCAGCTGTAGTCTATAAATAATCCGCTTTCTGCTTCATTATAGGAATGGAATCCACTACATCACTAAACTACACTGCTCTAACAAATCAATTATGATTGGAAGTAAGAAATATAAACTAGATTATGTGTATTTTGTCCTGTTTACCATTCTGCATTTAGGCGCTAATGGCTAATGGTACATGTGGTCTTGGAAAATGTTTCATATAACGATGAGTTTTAAAGTTATCATACTCAAATTTTAAATAGAACTTTATAGCAATTTATCAGACTTGTGGCTTTAGCTCCAGTGTGTTTCTATGCCCAAATAAGTATTATTTAGGCTATTATTTTACATAAATATGTTATGGAAATAACTCAATAACTTTACAATCAATTTGAGCTTTTCTAACAATTTATCCTCATGATATTTTATTAATTCTGACTTCTGGACAACACACTTTCATGTGTCTTTCGTGCTCATTAAAACATTTGCCATTTGTATACAGTGGAGGGTTGAGTTGTGAACAGACCTACAGTATATATATCAAAGCCTTTGAGTGAAATGATAGAGGGATGAGATATGAAGAGGAGGAGGAAGTAGTTGAAGAATGAAAAAAAGACCACAATTATATTTGAAATACAAAGGAGTGATGAACTACAGCCCTTAAATTTTAAGTTGGAATTTTTGGCTTGTGGTCAAAACTAGAGGGCACAGGTTAACAGGTTAATTCCCCACCAATACAGATATTTAAGACATTACTGCATGTATGTTTCTGTGGGCTGCTTTGAAATTATGTGCATTGTGAAAATTGTGTGTTGTGATTACATATAAAAATTACTAATAGGCATTTTGACCCAGAAGCGTGTTTCTCCACATAGCATGTTTGCAAATACACATGTGAGTGTTCGAAAGCAACCGCCTGTCAGTCGAACAGCGTGCAGGTATCAAAATGAGTCAATACTCTGTATTCTGGGCATCACTTACATAGATACATATATATGTGTGTCAAAACACACATTTGCATGCATATACATGTTCAAAAGCCCACAGAAGACTTTAACTTAAGGTCATAAACTGAAATACCACAGAAGAGAATTATAAGTATAATAAATAAGTAAATTGAAATGCTGAGAAAAGAGGGTGATGTGAAGTGTATATTCTACGCATACATCAAAGAGATGGATCCCATGCCTCTCCGTCATTTATTTAACATATGGTACACATAAAACACAGAGACATGAAAGATCTCTTTGAGATGTAGACACACAGATCTAATGCCTTGTAACTTTTTCCTGCTTTCTAAGGGGATTTACATTTTTATTCATATCGGTTCTTTCAGTTCCTACTTTTGCTATTTTGTCCGGATTTCTATTTTCATGGTCTCAGCCTGAGCAACACCGAACGCATAGCTCTCCATACAGACAAAGGTAATCCCTGAAACTCTGTGAATTGGAAAGAGAGAGCGGGATTAAGGCTTCCATGCTCATTTCTTTCCCCTAGTCTTAACCAGACATCTCCTGGTTGGTGTAGTGCGGCTAGGGATTGGGCAGAGTTGGGGCAGCACTGCTGCTAGATTTCCATGTATTAGTCCAGTATAACTTCTTTCATTCCTCAACGATTCAAAAGGGGACTTGTGGAACGAGGGAATTTTTCTCTTCCTAGTCAGAGCCTCGGGTTGGCTTATCAGGGCAAACAGATGCGGAGTGCTCACGGGACCTCATCAAGCCGGCTCTGGGAAAGGCCTACCTACTGGCACTACGCCATTACCATGCTGCATCCGCATCCGCATCCCCATAACCCTCCCCACACTCAGGCCCTGGGACATGCAACCCAATTACCTGACTCCAAAAAAATCCACAGAGGTAAGATTGAAATTATGTGAAGCTCCGCAGTGAACAGCAGTACAGGGTCCACATTTATTTATTAATATCAGTTTATTTATTTGCTTGCGTTTGAAAAGGTGGCATCATGGAATTGTGTCAGTGGTACTGTGGGGGGTAGCTGCATGGTGGCGTGAGTTATGGAGGTAGTTTGCTCTGTTACATACTTCTTGAAATAGCTTTGGCAGTTGAAATATAAGATGGCTCGGAGTGTGAATGCCATAGGGGATACACTATGATTAGAAGGAGAAGATCTAATGTGAATTTAGAGCTGTGAGGCTAAAAAACAGGATTGTGTGCATTGCAGTGTGAACGTACGTGTATGTGTGTCCTTTCGAAGTCGCCCTCTATCATTCTCAAGAAATAGGGTGCAGGGAAACAAATAATTTTCACAGGGTCTTGCTGTTGCGTGCTGCTCGTGATGGAAGATTGGAAAATTGGCTGTTCCTCAACCTTTAGAAGTTCAAAGATTCCTCTGCTTATTTTGACCTTCGTCTTGATATCCATTGTTAATCAGGACATCAAACGAGGGAGCCACACACATTTCAAGGCAGATTTGTTTAGTCGTGGGCAAACAGAATTGTCCCACTTTTGACCTAACACACACAAACACGCACTCAAGCATTTACAGTATAAGTCCCCTTTATTTCTATTTCCCTCTCTATATAAAAAGTTTTAGTTAATCACAAAATGTTATGTTTCAACTGATTTGACAATTAAGTCAAGCAAGCTTAATTTGTTGAGCATTTGTATTTTAGTTTTTTGAGGTTTAACCAAGCAAAGCCTAGAGAGGGGGGAAAAATAAATGAAACTAATTGATTAAAACTGTGAGACAGAGCTTTATGGCGTGTTTTATTTATTGTGTGAAATTTATGTGTGTGAAAAAGCACTCTAAATTCTCAACAATTTTGTTTATACGTTATGTGTGTGTATTTATGCCTCTCTAATAGGTGCTAATTGTGCACACGGAGGGATTTTTTTTCTTCTTGTGCATGATAAAAACACTACGTCGTCAGATGCTCATACAGTATCTAATTAAAATGGGGGTATCAAGGAAATATTTTCCCATTATGTGAGTAATGCAAGAAATTTGCCCATAAATTTCAACATACTGATGAATGGTATTAGTGCTATTTCTGAACAGCTTCCTTTGTGAACAACGGCACACTCACTGTAGGCTGTTTATCACAGAGGGCTCGTTAAAACATTTGCAGTGTGTGTTCAGTGGAGAGTTGAGGTGTGAACAGACCTACAGTATATCCTGAAGACTTTGAGTGAAAGGATAGTGGGATGAGATATGAAGAGGAGGAGGAAGAAGACAAAGAAGGAACAGTAGTTGAGAAGGGTACTGGAAGGAGGTGTCAAATTTGATTTATTAAGTGCAGCTCTGTCTCTGACTGCTTCTAACTTGTCAGTCGCCACATAATGGATGGTACTCACACCTCAGTGCACAATGATTGGCTTTTTTTTCCCTGGACATGGAGAGCAAGGTGCGCCTCTCCAATCCCTATCTATTCTCTTTTTAATTAATTCATTATTCTTGCATGCACCCCGTTGAAACCTTGGATTTGGTGGTGCTTGATAAAAGATATTTGGCACTGTGGCCTATTCTTTACTCTCTGTCTCTCATGCATCTTACCACCTCCTAGTTTTACTCCGCTAAACTCTGTTAGTCTCATAAAATATATTGGTTATGTTGGCCTACTGTTGCCGACCCAGTATGGTGCCATTAATAAGCATCTGTCTCTGGCAACATTGACCTTGGAACTCTACCACCATGTTCAAATCAAGATTTGGATGTATTTCTTAACCCTGGAAATGAACACAAAGTTTTAGGATTTTGAAAAGTTTAAAACAAAGTCAAGTTATGATGTAGAATGAAGAAGAAAGCATGTCAATTCTGCACTAATTCTTGGTCATTAATCAAATTCAAGCAAATTTGTGTCATTGACAATGTTAACTCCTTCAGACAAAAGGTCAGATTTACATTTACGCATTTGGCAGATGCTTTTATCCAAAGCGACTTACAGTGCACTTATTACAGGGACAACCTGGAGTTAAGTGCCTTGCTCAAGGACACAATGGTGGTGGCTGTGGGGTTTGAACCAGCAACCTTCTGATTACCAGTTATATGGTTTAGCCCACTACACCACCACACACCCCAGATTTAATTGCTTCCTTATGAAGCATGCAATATGTTTTTTGGAACATTCTAAATTCATGCTGGACAATATGGACCATCAGGTTTTGATCAAAGTTTTTTGATCAAGGCACGCTCAAATGTATGCTGTCACTGAAGCAAAAGGGGTGGAGGTGTTTACCAAATACTAATTAATTCTGAAATTAATGTACACTGTATGGCCAAAAAATGTGGACACCTAAACACCCATAAAACAACCATATGTTCTTGTTGATAATTTAAGTTCAAGATCATTGGTATGAATAGTGAGTTGATCCTCTCTAACGACTTCCACTCTTCTAATATGGCTTTCCCCTAGATGTTGGAACATTGAGCATCAGTGAGATCAGGTTCTAATGTTTGATGATGGGCCGGGCTCAAATTCAATGTTCCAATTCATGCCAAAGGTGTTCAGTGGGGTTCAGGTCTGCGCTATGTGCAGGCCAGTCAGACTCATTCATTAATTTCTATTTGAACTTTGTGTACAGGAATATTGTTATGCTGGAACAGAGAAGGGCCCTCCCCAAACTAATTAAACAAATGTGGAGGCACATAATAATCTAGGGTTTCACTAGAGATTCTTATCTAGAATGTATGATGTAGCATTAAGATTTAACCACTAGAATCACAAGCCAAACATGTTAATTAAAAGGGGTTTCCACCTACCTGTACTTTTGACCATATACATTTTTTATCCCACTTCTCAACTTACTGTAAAGTGATATGCAGATAATTAAATTTGTAATATAAGATGAATGTTGTAGTACATTAGAAAAAATATATATATATATATATATGCATTTTAACTAGAGGTCTTAAAGTTTTGGATCCTTATGTATGTGTAAGCTGCTGAATTATTTTAAATCCTTTGTAATTTCACAGAATATATACTGAGAAAGAGACAAAGTGCAGCGATAGACAAAAAGTACAACAGAAACAATTACTGTATGAAAATTGTTCATGTCAGAAGAAAAGGCTTCGCATCTAGAAAAGAATAACTCTTTACTCAGCACATCCCACAGAAAAAAAACAAGACCCAACAGATCCCAAGAGAGTATCCAACATCACTCATCATCAGATCATATTCTTCAGATAGTCAAGGCATGTGAAGGACCAGATTTGTATTCATCTTAGAGCCTAATGCCTGCTGTGTTTTAACAGAATACAATATCAAATTATATTTTTGGGGTCATGTGAATTGATGAAGAACTCATCTCATGCCATAGCTCCAGTGTATTACATTAAAATATAAAAGTTGCCCTGGTTGCACTCCTTTATGATTTCATAATAAATAAATATATAAGAAACAAAGAAAGCTTTGGCCCACAGGCCCTGGTTTGGGCATCTCTGGTTTACAGCCTCTCATTTAATGAGCATTAATCTTTACTCCATTGAACTATAATGGTAGGTATTTTACTCTTGTATTTGTTAAATTATTGAAAGGCACCGAGAGTATAATGCAATACTGATGGATGGATGGAAAAAAATTATGGATGAACAAAATGGATGAACAGAAGGATGGATGGATTATTAGTACTGAAACTGATCATGTCTTTGCCGCATTTCAGAAGAAATTTTAGGAGAAGCTGTGAGTCTCATGGTGTCTTTAAGTAATCATCACCGCTTAGTTCTGCTCAATCACATAAATAGTAATATGGACCTATTAACAGTGAGCCTGAGATATGGGGACATTTAACAAGGCGATTTGAGACGTGTTAGCTGATGTTGTGTAGTTAGGATGGCAGGCGTCAGCGTTACATTCTTGAGATTGATGACACTTGACACAGCTGCAGATTTCAGGAAAGGTTTATCCCACTAAAGCAGCAGCAGTGTGGCCCGCCTCAGGGTCAGACCTTCCCTGCTACCCCTTGTCTCTCTCTGTCATGAGGGATTAAAGATGCCTTCCTCTGAATGGGAGTGGACATACAGAGATGTTAGCACACCATGCTAAATTGTTGTTCGGATATGACCTGCCTCTTGGACAGGAACCTTTCATCTATGGTGTATTTTCTATGTTTCATTTTATTTAATTGTATTTCTTTATTTTTTGCAAAAAGTCAGCAATATCCAAACATATTTTAATTAAGAGTTGTTGTTTTTTTGTATAAGAGAATTCATTCTGGTGTATTCCCTGGATTTTCCCTTAAACAAGTGTGTATAGTAAACTATTGCTACGCCAGAAGAAAAAAAACAAAACATGGACAATGTGAAAAAAGTCACCAGTTTCCATCTGTACCTGCTTACAATTGAGTAAGACTCCATGTGATTTATGGGCTCAGTAAATATCATCACATCCGATTTGTTTTAGGTGCCCGGGCAGGGTTGAGAGACATTTGAAAACATCACACTATGCATTGTTTATGCGTAGACCTGCACCTAGTAAAAGGACAGAAATAGGAGAAAATAAGGAAAAGAAGGGTGTTTTGTAAGAAAGTGTTATCGATTTGAATAAGCCAAGCACTGAGCTAATGGGGTGCATCATTTTGTTTTTCCCCGCTGTGTCAACAATCTATCACCTGTCTGTCAGCTGGCGAGCAGGGCTGTGCGCCATTGTTTGTCTGATTTATAGAAAGTGTCACAGAGGGAGCAGTTTGTCATTCACAGGTGTCCAAAGATCACAGTCTGCAATACTACAGCATCTGTATCAGAGCAGAGTAGGATGGACAGAAAGAATGTTGAGTGATGTTTTATTAAAGAGAGTAAAATAATCAATGTGGCACACAGAATTAGATCAGGAAAGAACTGATCCTTCCTAGTTATGTCCAGTTCGTGAACAAATCATTCTTTTGAACCGGTTCTTTTTAGTGAACGAGTGGAACCAGTTCACCAAATCGACTGAATCATTTGAAACAGTTTGCGTCTCGAGTCAACACTGATCCACAAGTTACTCTATCTTAACCTGTCTCTCGGATGTGCCTGACACTCCGACTCTAAATTAGCCGATAACCGGGAGTAATATGATCCTAGAACTGGTGATATCTGCTTTTGCCAACACTTCTTTGCAATGAATTTGCAATTCCAACTAATTCACAAATCAGACCGAACGCTTGGGTTGCAACAGTTCTCGCATCACCAGCACGAGTCGCTCATAACAGTCCTCGGGTCAACAGTACACTGAACTGAGAATCGCCTCTTTCATAGGTGTCCGACATACTGAGAACAGATGAGCTGCTGACATTGATCATGTGTGTGATTAAGGGGCGAAATGTCTGTAGCAGAAAGTATAACAAATAAAACATTCTGCAAATATGTTTATGACTTGATTGTATTACTATTTTATTAATGTATGATAAATAATGGATAATCCGGTCACAACAGTTCTCATGTCAACAGTACACTCACTGATTCGGGGACAGCACTGCAGCTCTCGAGTCAACAGTACATTGAGTCGCTTGCAGCGGTTCTTGAGTCAACATTACATTGAACAGAGAATCGCCTTTTTCAGAGGTGTCCAACATACTGAGAACCGACATACTGAGAACAGATGAGCTGCTGACATTAAACATGTGTTTTATTAAGGTGGCGATATGTTACTTGTGTATTTTGCTGAACAACAGAAAGTGTAACAAATAAATTATACTGGAACGTATCAACGTATGAAGATGATCCAGTCTACAGTTCTCGAGTCAACAGTACACTGATCCGAGTTGTGATGAGCTGGATCAGGGTTTCTATAAAAAGTATTTAGACATGTGTAGAACATCCATGTTTGTATATAGTGTCAGTATTGGGAGCTTTAGGTGCAAAACGTTAATGTAGGGTGTGTTGTAAAATCACTGAATGACAATAAACACACTTATTATTATACTTAATTAAATAAAATGTAATAATCAACAGTATGCACTTACATGTGGCTTTATTGAATGTGTTTGTGCATGTATTCTACGACGCCGGCGTATTAGCATTATGTATAGGGACGTCATTGTGCGATTACATAAATTAAATGGTGAATCATTTTTTTAACCGGTTCATTGAAACAAACTCATTTGCAGAAAAGAATCAGACTTCCCATCACTAATCCTTCCCATTATGGTCCTGTTTCACAGAGCAACCTTCAAAAGCATCCTCACTTCCTTCATCACAGTTTAGTACCCTAATGTTTCCCCACTCAAAAACCAAGTAACAGAGAGAGATCCAGTCAGCTGTCACCTACCATCCATCTAAGAGCTTTATAAACTGAGAGCCTTAAGCACAGC
The DNA here is from genome assembly GCF_025860055.1 of Xyrauchen texanus. Lineage (NCBI taxonomy): Eukaryota > Metazoa > Chordata > Actinopteri > Cypriniformes > Catostomidae > Xyrauchen > Xyrauchen texanus. The sequence continues at coordinate 10,275,311 of NC_068296.1, read as the reverse complement.
TGGTGAGATTCCCTCTGACTCGACCCTCCCTGGACATTACCACTCAGAACAAGAACGTCCCATCACCATGGCAGCCATCCACCTTCTCAGTGGCAGTCCTGATGGAACACACACAATTTTTTTTACATCAAGTACAATTACATAACGTATATGATACTATTGTCAACTTTTTTCCCTGTAGTACTACAAAGTTACAAATGTGTACGTACATAGCTCCTCATTGTTGAAACACAACAAGCACACATTTTTGTGTAATCCGTTTGTGAAAACATCTTGCTTAAATGTACACATTTTTGTATGTGCATAGGGCCTCATAAAATAAAAACGCATGGAACAAATTTCTGTATAAATCATCCATGAATCTTTTCTTGAGTAAAATTATGAATTATTTGGGTGATCTGAGGGAACTGAGGGTACTATTACGTATCTTATAGGACACTATTGTCAATTCAACAACATTATTTTTCCTTGTAGTATTACAAAGGTACAGTACTCATTTATCCATACATAGGTTCTCATTCTTTAAACATGAGAGGAACTCATTTTTTTGTAAAAGTTTTGTGGAACCATCTAACGTTATTTATTTATTTATTTTTACATATACAGACCCTCATACATGAAACATGCACAAAACACATTTCTGTGTAAATTGTTCATGAAGCTATATTCTTGTGTAAATCCTCACATTCTTTGACTGTGCATAAGGGCTCTTACAAGAAACACTTACAAAACGAATATCTTCATCATTTGTTCAAGAAACTATTCTTGCATACATTGTGGCGTTCTTTGTACCTACATAAGGTATCATTCATGAAACACATGTAGAACACATTTCTGTGTAAAAAGTTCATAAAAAATATTCTTACGAACATTTTTTTGTTCTTGTGTAAAGACGGGCCTGATTTATGAAACACCATTCTTAGATAAAACTATTCTCACTGTGAAAAAGTATTTTACAGATGAATTATGGAAATTTGCTCTGCTAGTGTTGCATGAATGAGGCCCATCATGTACATATAATTTAAGCTTGTCTTGCAATGAGCTTATTGTGTGTTAAAAGTGTTGTCCCACATGAATACACTTGATTATCAACATAAATTTGAATGTATTCTTAAAAATATGCAAATTATGTAATTCAAATTCTACCAAGATCAACATTTCAACAAAGTCAACAGTCATCTTTTTTCACCCTGTTTCTGTGCGTTAAGGGTATCAGTAAGTATATATAAATCTCCAAACATAAATGCAAACTCAGGAAGTGCATTGAGTGATTTGTCCAATTTTTATGCATTTCTTCTCCTGTCAAGCCCCAGGTGAACAACTATGCACACACACACACACACACACACACCCATATACTGGCTGGCTGGCAGTGCGGAGGGGTGTAAGCGTGAGTGTCTAGAAGAGGTGCCAACAGATGCTACAGCTTCACACGTTCAAATCATCCATCTTGTTTTTTTTTGTTTTTTTTTATTTTATTGCCATTTCCCTCATTTATCTGCGACACTCTGACACCCTCAGCATGCATCCCTCTCTTAGCTGGGATTCTTTCACAGCATAGTAACACACCTGTTAGCTCCCCAAGCTTTATCCTGTCAGATTTACTGCCGTTTCTACTGTGGGGTGGATCAGGTCCAAGTGCTGTGGCTCTTCACTGATCAGAACAATTTATCAATGCAGAACACAGGGCAGATTTAACACAGACATGAAAGTGTACCAAACTGCACACACTACAATTGCTGTTTGTGTATTTATGTTATGGTCATGATATTGAGCTAATAACATAACAAAAGCAAAACACTGAATAAAGTATATGATATGGCATTAGCTTCCCTACCTACATTGTGCATAATGTCTGGTTAGTCTGTTTTGCTCAGCTTTCAGCCCCAGAGCAATTCCTCAATACTTTGAGAGATTTTGTTGTGACATTTGATTGTGACAGATCTGCAGTTTATTATAGTGAAATGGATTACAAAACATCTGTGAAAGGCTTTCCTGCTTGTAGTATTGCAAATGTCCACTAGAGGGCCAGTTCAGTGTGAGTTACATCAAGGCTTTTAAGAAGACTGAAAAGAGTGACCACTAAAACCAATTTTTTAAGTTAGCCTTACATCCCTAATTTGCCCAATGACAAACAGCACTGGCACATTGGGAAATACTTCAGTAAGTTATGCCTCCAGGTGTTGTTATTAAAATGAGTGTCTACATAGTTGTTTTTTTTTTCATCCAGCTACGCAGAAGTTGCTAGAAGAAAAAAAGAAATTGTGAAACATGATGCAATTTCATTTGAAAGGCAATTTTTTGTTTGATATGGCTTCACTTTACCCCTCACTGACTTGGTATTTACTCATAGGCAGCTATTTAATTAACAAGAGGCAGCCAAGTGCTTCCCAGGCAAATGTGGCAGTCCCTTGAGGCTGGGCTCGAAACCTGTCTGGATCCATTTGTCCAGAAACATGTGTTCTGTGCCAGTCCACTGCACGGCACATTAAACCATTACTGGAGCAGCTTCTTAGTCAATGCCAACACCTCCAGCATAGAGACGGAAACTGACAATAATATGTTATAATAGCATTTCTTTTCAGTACCCCCAAACCCTTAAAGGTATAGTGGTAACACTTTATATTAATGTTCCCTTTTCTAAATGTTTGTAAAGGGGTTCGCTAGCGGTTTAAACTGAAACGTAGTTTACAGATGCATAATAAATCATTTATATGCAGTTAAAACAACATGCAGAAAAGGGCAACCTTCATCCAATACTTGCTAACTAGTGGCCATTTAAACATACATGTTATAAAATGCTTTATAGAGACACTTATTCATACCATGGATGGAAATTAAGTGGGGCTTGGGGCAAAAATACCAATTAAATTATCAAAAATGCCACCAAAATTCAAAATAAGGGGGCAAAAAATGAGTTCCTATTGTTGGTTTTATAATATCTGATATAGTTACAAATATATACATCGCAATCTTCATTTGAGTTTTTGCTGACCATTATTTGCAGAGCACCGTCCTTTTTGCTGATGTTGCTGAGTCTACCGAGTCTAGTGGCGGATTATCGCACCATCAATACACACAGACACAGACACTTTGTTCTCTCATTTCGCATCAGTTTGGTTTCGGGCTCCCGCATTAAAATACATGACCAAAATATTTGGAAATACGTGAATGAGCAAAAAAAAAAAAAAAAAAGTTATCCCAGAATGTGTTTCAGTCGCAATGCACATTATGCAGTGTAGAGATCAGGCAAAATATAATTATTGAAGCATCCCTGATGATCCCAGTTCATTGTAACTGAAATATTCCCAAATTAATTGATATTGAATCAAATTAAAATTGGAATCTAATTGAATCAAATTCAATTGAGAAATCAATGTGAACACCCAGCCCTACAAATATTAGTTGTTGTTGATTTAATTTTATAGGTAATGGCTTTCAGTATCTCATTATTCAAATTGGATTAATTGATCAAATGTAAGTATTTGACATTAAATGATAGCACATAACACATAACACGTTGAGTCATTGTGTAAGGTTAGAAAATGTTTTCCCTATAAGTGGGTTGGTGCAAATACTGTCCCTTAATGGAACAGTTAATTTCTGTCCCTGATTCATACTTTAATTAAAAGCAAAAATAGACTATATAGTGAGAATAAAAGAAGGGGATAGTGCCATTTACTACAATCTGCTTTGTGTTTATATTAATTACTGTAATGTCTTGACTCACTTGCATTGTTTTTGATCGTCATGCTCATTCACAAAGTACTGTATATTATATTACAAAGCCTGATCACCATTGTACAATACTGAACTTGATGTACATGGGTTTTAAATGCTGGCAACTCCTTAATACATGCTTAATATCCATTCCCTTTACTTTAGGGCACATTTTCACAAGTTACTAATGTTGAATAAGTGTTATTAAGCATTTATAAAAGATGAGGTACAGTCAAATGACTAGTTATGCATATTGTTATATTTGTATACAAATGATTTATAATGCATTTGTAAATGACTTATTAGTCATTAACAAACCCTTTTATAATACCTTAACAAAAGGAACATTGATGTAATGTGTTACTGGGATAGTTCAACCAAAATGTAAAATTCTATCATCATTTACTCATGTTGTTTCAACCCTCTATTATGTTCTTTCTTAAGTGGAACACAAATTATATGTTTAGCAGAACGATTGACAACCTTTTCCATAATATGAAATTGAATTGTGAATGAGGCTAACATTCTGCCTTACAAATCCTATTGTGTTTCAAAGAAAAAAAAGTAAGGCATATAGGTTTGGAACCTCATGAGGGTGAGTACATGATGATATATATATATATATATATATATAAAAAATTATTTTTTTGTAAACTGTTCCATGAACGTTTAATGTTGTTGTTTGGTTGATTGCTTTGGGATGGGAATATGTCCACAGGTGTGTAAATGTTAAGAAACAAACTGAGAGATGCCAAGTTCTTTAGACAGGTGAAAATGTCTCTGTGGATTGGAGAGGTCAGATTGTTTATATGCTGTTCTTGACGCTCCCATGAGGCTTCGTGGCAAGATCCAGCTGAGTGTTCCATTAGCACAGGAGTGCACTTTGACACAGGCGCACTGATCAAAATAACACTTATTAAGCAGGAGAGATCACACACGTTGTCCTTGAAAAAGGGCTCGCTCTCTTGTTCGGGTGTTCTCTCTTTACTTTTTCTTCTCTCCTTCTTTCTATCTCTTGTGATCGCTCTCCTTGTCTAATCCAGTGCAATTTTTCATCCAGGATATTCACCACCTGTCCTCCTTCCAATGCTTACCTCCTCTCTCTCTCCCACATCCTCAAACACACACACACACACGCACACGCACACACACACACACACACACACACACACACACACACTCAGTTGCATTCGATATTCGCTGTTGCTTTGACCTCTTGCCTTCAACCTCTGTTTTGAGGAGCCATAACTTTATGGTTGCCAGTTTGGGTGAATGGTCTGCCCTGATTTTGCACTGAGATTGCCTCTGGCCAATCAAGGGCAAAAATCTATAAAAATACACTAAGGTTAACCTCAATTGAAACATTAGCTGAGATGGAACCACAATTGGGTGTATCGCACACTCATTGACATCCAGCTGCTTATAAGCACAATGGAAACACAATTGATCATGACAGGGTTCTTGTAGCTCAATTAGAGCATGGTTTTGATTCCCTGGGAACACACAAACTGATAAAATCATATAAAAAAAACATATATTTGCCTTAACAACTTATATCAAACATAGCTGATGTCACACATAACTCTTACTTTTTAAACCCCACCTCCAACCGCCTGGCTCCATTCTGGCTATGCCTACTTAAAACCTTGTGTAGACAACTCCCACTTGTCATGTTTTAATCAATTTGTGGATAAAATCAAGTCCCAGTCTACATTTTTCCTCAGCCAAACTACCCAAAATGTTAAACCTAAATGGTTAGAAAAAACAAACAAATGTGAGATGAAAAATGCTATTGTTGAAGCAACCACATAATTTGTGATGCTTCAACTGAAACTCTTAATGACTCATAATCCAGTCAAATGACTCATAATCCAGTCATTTGTATCACAAGTGAAAAATGATTGCACAGGAACACGCTTCTAAATATAGTTGATTAATAAATAAACATGTTTAAATGTATTGACTTAAAAGTTATGAGCTATAGTAAAAGTGTTTTGATGTCATAAGATAGCATTGTGCTGGCATTACTCATACCAGCACGACAAATAAATGGTTTAGAACATTGGTTTTGAAGCATGTAGACAGCCTCAAACCATTACGGCTGATAATCTGCCCTTTTACCTGTGATATGTGTTCAAATTAATTAAAGTTGTGAATAAAAGTGTTCATTTCACCAGGAAACTGCCACGGTAAGTACAATGCACAATGTAAAAATAATTTGGCAAAACTATAGGTATAGTTATGTGATTCTATTGGACCTGGTTGTTTTTATTTTGTTTTGTTTTTTCTCGTTGAGTATTCTGTTTCTCTTGGAAATACTTAAGATTATAGAAGTGGGGTCCTGGGTTGCTCAGTGAGTATTGACGGGGACTATCACCTCTGGAGTTGTGAGTTTGAATCCAGGGTGTGCTGAGTGACTCCAGCCAGGTCTCCTAAGTAACCAAATTGGTCCGGTTGCTAGGGAGGCTAGAGTCACATGGGGTAACCTCCTTGTGTCGCTATAATGTGTGGTTCTCGCTCATGGTGGGATGCGTGGTGAGTTGTGTGTAGATGCCACAGAGAATAGCGTGGGCCTCCACACGTGGTATGTCTCTGTGGTAAAACGCTCAACATGCCACATGATAAGATGTGCGTACTGACTGTCTCACATATGGAGCCAACTGAGATTCGTCCTACTCCACACGGATTGAGGCGAGTCACTACACCACCACGAGGACTTAGAGCAGATTGGGAATTGGGTATTCCAAATTGAGGAGAAAACAGGAGAAAATAAAATAAAATAAAAAGATTTCAGAAGTGAAATTGCAGCAATTATATAAGGAGCATTATGTCACCCCACCTTCATCAACATTCTACCTTTGCACATGTTTTTCTCGACAATCCAATTATTTATACTTAGGATGTAAGGGGTCAGAGGGATCAGCAGGGAGTGTGCCAGAAGAGCCTAGTGATAGTAACTAATTAGCAGCAGCTGCTGATGGGAGCATAGTGTGGACGCTGCCAGAGGTGTCTTGACAAAATTATCAAACGCAATTAGAGGAAGACAGGCAGGTTTTTCAGCGATGAATTAGAACCCCAGGCTAGCTCTGAGAATAGCATATGTGCAAATGTGTGCTTCCACACCTGTGGAGAGCTTAGAGTGTGTGCTGGCTCGGGTGTATATGCTGTTAGCATTTTCATTCAGGTGTAGAATTGTGATATTTACAGAAGTAACCCCCTGGTTGATGATCCAAAGAGAGTAACTCTTTTTTTTTTTGGGGGGGGGGGGGATTTAGAGGTTGTGCAAATTAGTAGACTAGTAGAATACCACTTGTGGATCACATGACTTCAGGTAGGCTTGCTCTATATAGTAACAGCAGCAAACAAATTCCTCTGTCCAAAACAGTAATTTATTTTGTATTGTGAACTGTAATTGTAAAATACATTTTAAATTACAAGGACATGAGAATGAAGTGAAAGCTTTTAAAGATGAATAGCACAGTAGATTTCTAAGATAGTCAGAGTTCATTCAGAGTAGAAATGCACTCATACAACATTTGTGCGCCAATACGATATACAATTATTTAGAACAACATCTACCGACACTGGTATTTTGGTGGTTTTGCTTTTTGCTACCTTGTTTCAAATAACTAATAATTAATTACACAACTTCAAATTAAATGTAAATAATACATTAATTATCTGGGTCTCTACATCTCAACCATGTTTCAGAGTAACTGGTCTCAGTTATAAACAAAACACTGAAACTAAAAGCACATTATTAACTCACATTAAAATTCTAAACTTACATTAACAATTCTGAATAGCCTCTTGTTAGGCTCACATTTTCTTCATTTATTTAACATTATTTCATCACATTAATTGAATTCAAATTAACTGAATTTAGCTTTAACAAATTCATCATATTCCTTGCTGGATTGAGCTTAAAGGTGAGCAATCAAACTGGACTTTTTAAAAGTTTCAATGTAGTTCCACCTTATTCTAGCAGTGCAACGCTTACAAACTGCAACTCGGCTGTCAATGTCAACCAATTCAAAGTAAGTGGTAGGCTAATTGGCAAACATGTTTTACCACTCCCTTTTGACTGGAAATAATGTGCCCTGATCATTGGCTGTTTTTAAATAATAACGTCCAATAGTGCAAGTAATTGCTTTTATCTTACACCGATGTTTGACCGATAAATTTGCGCATCTCTAGAAAGAAAGAAAAAAATTCAAACCACTCTAAGACCCCTGAAACTAGTCGTCCAGAGGCTGAAAATATAAACGAGTGGCCATGGGACATTACTGTTTTTACACCACTCATGACAATGTAAGTATCAACGGAAATATGCAAGCTTTTGTTCTCCAGCTGGTTATCAGACCTCTGTCACTGCATGACGTGGGGCGAGCCACGAGTCATTTACATATGGTAAGCACAGATTCACCAACCATGCAGTGGACAGTTCAAAATCAGTAGCCCAAGGCCTAGTTTGCACAGATAGCATTAATGTTTAACATATAACCAAATAAACACATATATCTGCATACAGACTCATGTGGGGGAGCCACCCTTGCATTAGCAGATGGCTGAGTAGGAAGGGAGGCCTGGTGTTTAGCCAGCTATGGATTTATGGCCACGTCCAACAACTCTCTAGAAATTTTCATCTCTTTCTCTATCCATTTCTCTTTATTATTACCCTGCTGTGAAGTTACAAAGACTGGTCACACTGTAAGTGTGGAGGAAACTTTAAAGGTGAGAGGAATGGGTAAGCTCAGCAAGGGATATCCAGCTGCTGCCAACCTCTCTCCCCTAAGCTTAAAAATCCCAGCTCTTAAAAAGCTCTGTTATCTTGACTAAAACCAAAAATCAGGTGAAATTTTTTTCCTGTTGCTCAACTGGCAGAGCATAGCACAAGCAATGCCAAGATCATGGGTTTAATGAGCATAGAATGCATGGACTGATAAAATGTATCTTGAATGTATTGTAAGTCACTTTGGACAAAAGTGTCAAATGCATGCATGTAATAAAAGACAGAGCACCTTAGACAGATACTTCAACCATAACAAAAAAGAAATAAGAAAGAAAAGTCTGCATTTATTTACCCTCATTTTGATCGCAAATTATTTTTTAATTTTTTTTAAGAATTCCCTGCATGGTCACTCTTTTCCATATAATGCAAGTGAATGAGGACTGGTCCAAAGCTCCAAAATGAATGAAAAAGCACCCACAAAAATTGTGTTCCATACCATTCATGCAACTTCTTCTGAAGTTATACAAAAGCTTTGTGAAGGAACATACTTAAAACTACATGAGGATGGTTTAAACAATGAAAGCACTTTCATTTTCCTTTGAATAATTGCCTTAATTTTCCATGGGGGCGTAAGTGAAGCTTGCTAGCTGTTACACCTGCTGCAGCCACCATCAATAACCAGGTGTGAGTTTTGTTTATTTGTGTATGCATGCATTGCGTCTTTGCACGTCACTGGGAGTACTGACACACGTTTCTGCTTTAGTGCGTGCATATGCAGACAAACTGGATTTTGACTGTGTGTGTGTGTGTTTAAGTGTCTATGAGAGCGTTTGTTTCCCAGGTGAGACGCTGGCTGCTGTTGCAGCCCATTGAGACTGGGTGGGTGTTGCTGGGTCTGGCAGAGACAGGAGAGTAAGAGCAGATGTGAATTGTCAAGCCTTGTGTTTGGTTCATTAGCTGCTCTTCCACTTGCACTAAACACAGCTGTCGCTTGGCCCAAGGAGCAGGGGTGTGCGGTTGTTTGTGCAAATGTGTGCTGGAACCCTATAGGTCAACCTACATATTAGTTTGCACCATTGAGCACACAACTCTGGCATTGCATTTGTTTTGTTTTGTTTTTGTTTATTACTCACATTTTTGGCAATGGTCAATAAATATTCTCGTATTCGTTTGGCCTGTGAACTGTTCCACATACAGTATTTATCTCAAAAGCGACCTATCTGACTCTCTGTGGCATCCCAAACACACTATTTCTTAACCCAAAAAAGTGTCCTCTAATGCAGTAGCTCGATAAGTCTTTAGTGTAAATATTAAAATAACTAAAGTTACAGTTTTACAACCATCCACATGCAGCTGGTCATGTACAGTATGTGGGCTGCTAACAGACATGTTGCATGTTTGAAATCAACTGAGGGAAGCCAATAGACACTTTTCTTTATAGTACCAAAGTGGTAATTTGGGTTGAGAGCATTCATTCTTAATTATTTTCACTACAGAATACAAGTTGTTATTATTATTTGTAGCTTTCTATGATGCTAAAGGCTATACTGGTTAGCATTTATCATAAAAACATCCTTTATTCTTGTAAAAACACCCAAACCACAAAAAAGCACACAGACAAACCATACTGTATATTGTTGCAATTATGTATTTATTGTATTCAGTTTCCCCTGCCAAAGCATGGCACACCGCACTTTTTTAACCGTAAAGCCACATATCAGTGTAAACATAAGAACATACTCATGCACACACTAACATATACGTACACACAAATAAATATATATATGACTAATTTTTGGAGTGTTTAAAAATGTTTTTGAGCAGGAGAGGGAGGGAGCTAAAACCCTTTTGGGACACCCAGTGCTACTGACGGCACAAACTCACTGGCAGAAGTACGGAAGCCTGCACTCTAGTGTTGTTAATGAAATCCCTCCTGCCTAATTATGTGACAAAGCACAATATGTTTGGGATGCACTCAGCGCAGCTCCTGACAGGCGCTAAAGAGCCATCGACAGCTAAAGAGTAGCAGAGTAGACACACAGACATGAAGAAAGGCAGTGTAGTAGGGAGAAAAACAGAGTAAGAAAGAGAGAGGGGATGGGAGAATAAGTTATCAGGCCATATCACTGAAAAAATAAATGTCTCCTTGTACATATGTCTTAATTTGACAAATGCTGTAGATCATGGCTCTCTAGTCCAGCAGTTGGTAGATAAGTCAGGCAACATACTCCACGCATGCAATCAGTTCATTCTTGTCTAATTACCTACTCTTCCTAAATTACTTATTGAGTCTCTTCCAAGAGCAAGGTAGGTTATTACAACAGATCTAAAACTCACAGAAAGCTCATTTTCATTTACTTTCTAGTACGAAAAGAAAACCAATTTCACTTTCTGAAGAAGTGTATGCTTTTCTGCCTCCCAATAGACATTCATTTTGTGGAGCACAACACAGGGTGACTTGACCTATAGAACATATCCAATCATTGGGTATGGCTCAGAGTTGGTGCAAATATTATAAGTTAGATAAGGAGGTAAACTGGTAAATTCAAAGTCACAGACCTGTAGGATATAGAGGGATAAAGTTAAAGGTTGATAAAGCTACAGTAATATACCATCAAAGATCAGGCAGCCTTGCTGATGGAGGGCTCTGTAATTGAAAATATCTCGTTTACACAAAGCACTTCACATTGTTCTGCCACTAATGGCTCTCATATGAAGAAGTCATTTGGAGTTCATTAAAAAGTGATTAGCCCTGAGTCTGATGGGGAAGCAATGGTCACGGATGCACGTTGGGATCATCAAAACAGTGCCTGACTCCATTGAGGAAAGACAGAGTGGGAAAGAAATTGAGAGAATGTTGTGATGTAGCATTCCAGAACGGGGTTAAGGAAACTGGGGAAACATGTCAAATGTTGGCACTGGGGTTAGTGCCCGTGCTTTTGCTCCTGTCAATAGTCCCTCACTGGCCATGTGAGGAAAAGCGATAGTGCTTTTTTTCTGATTACGATTGTCCACTAGCTTATTTTTGACCGACACTGTCAACACCACATAAAAGTGTATGAAAATGTTGTTAGCATTATCCTAGATCAATGTAATGCTGTGTAGTGTTGGCTGTCACTTATCAGTGGCAAAATGTGTATCTTTTGTTATTATTAACAAACTCACCTCCAGTGAGCGGCAGTCCAGTGGATAGAAAGGCCTTGTTGATGAGAGATGTCACTGGAAAGCTATGTAACTCAGATAAACACTCTGTACAATTGTAGTGACCAAAATAGCATCTCTGAATGCACAACATGTCGAATCTTGAGGTGTATGGGCTACAACAGCAGAAGACCACGTCAGGAACTTTATTAGGACAATAGTGATCCTAATAAGGTGCTCAATGAGTGTACAGTATGTGTGTGTATGAATGTGTTTATACATATATATATATATATATACACACACACTGGCATTTGGGAAAACAATTTGGGACTTATTTTGAAAGAGACGTTATGTCTAGGTTGTGAATGTGTTTTGAGAAGACCTTCCTGCTGCAAAACATAAGTATTGTAAGGACACACTGTTTGGCCATTACTCTAGTTGAGTGTGCTTTAACACCAATTTTGCAATTCGCACCCTGCGACTCGAAAGCCAGGGTGACTATATCAACGATCCAGTGAGAAAGTCTTTGGTTGGAGATGGACATCTTTTCGTGCATCCTCCATAGCAGACAAAGAGATGGTCATACAGTCTGAACTAGCATGTGCACTCAACATATATTTGTAGCACTCGCAAGAGCATAACAAATGGAAGAACTGTTCCTCATCCGCATCATATTGCATAAAATGTCTCATAGCCTAAGTGTTGCTGAGTCACGTGACATAGTGCTCAGCAAATCTATCCACAGAGCCTCTGAAAAGGCCGGCTGGGCACACCAGAGTATCAAATAGAGCAGCTTTTCCCACATCACACAGTTTTGTAAGGGTCAGCCAGGTGTGACAATCCAAAAACACCAGGTTGCTAATTGACTTGCCAAAGGCCTGTGCAGTGAATTTCGTGGCCACTCGCCAGATGCAGCGAGACACATAAAATCATCCCCAGCATCAGAACCGTTGAACGTGACAAGGCTGTGCACTCCTGCAGACGGTCGAAGCTTGTCACGCACAAACTGAATCGGTATAGACGCAGTACATGGAGATTGGAGATTGAGGGGCTCACGGGGCATGACACGGCACGGGGGCCACCTCAAATTCATCCTGCTCAACATTGAGGCTCTGCTGTGCTTCCTCGTGTGATCCCTCAGGAAGTCACAGAAGAGGTGTATGTTAGGGTGCGTGAGGCTGATTCTGCCTTCAGAATGAGGGCGATTCACGTCTTGAGACTCATGCCCTCTCAGTGCAGGCAGTCTGCATGGGCGCGTCCCAGACAGTGAATGCAGCTCTCATGCTGATCTGACAGCAGGATGTGTCCCTCACTTAAAAAAACACTTACGGAACAGCATCTTTATAAATACGCTAACATATATATATATATATATATATATATATATATATATATATATATATATATATATATATATAAATATACAAAATAACACAATAGCTTATAAAGATACAAAACTCCGATATTAGAATTGGCATTATTGTAGAAGGGTTTTAACTTTGTAATTTAGAAGGACACACCCATATGCGTCAGCAAGACACAATGTCAAGTGTACTGAATCGTAAGGGAACATTATTGTATATCAACTTCTTTTCACCTTTGTTACATTTTATTACTGTCTGGACAAAGATTTAACCACTGAATAGCAAAAGGACAACCTTGTTGGTGATGAAGGGTGCAAGGATGAATTAAAAGGATCCACTTATGTAAACTCAATGGTGTATCCACCAAGAACAAATGTAATTTAGATGGTCCCTGGCTTACAAAACACTCTGAAAGGTGAGAGATGAAATTCTCTTGTCCATTCTAATGTCTGATATTTTTTTTTTAGTCTGCCTCGCAAATCAGATTTTATTTAATCTACCTCAATTTTATTTGATTAATTTCTCAAACAACACTGTTTGGATTTGTACAGTACATCCCTGTCATTTGTCTGGCTGTTTACCCCTCCCTCAACTTCTGGCCATCTTCACACACTGAGCATATAATTTTCTCTTCGAATCCTTTGCCTCATTTATCTTGGCAGAGGACAAAAGAGTTGATCCATAACAGGCTGTGCCCTGGACTGGATTAATGAGGTATGTGTTATGCTAATGTCACCATGGCAGGAGCAAAGTGTGATCTCCCGCTGAAGAGATATTGGAAGATGTATGCATGGATACCATTGCCACCAGGGCCAGGCATTACAGTTTTCTGCCACAAGGATTTTGATTGGCTAATGCACAGCTGAGGGATAATTTATTATTATTTTTTATTATTTTTTATTTTTTTTTTCAAATATAAGGACACACTTCTGAAGAGAAGTGATCATTAGCAGACTTATGTGGTTAACAGCTATATTTGCTAATGATAGCATTCTTGTGTCAGTTTTCCATGAATATCCTACTGAAAAATAACATCTTAAGCCAGCCTTAAGCCAAGGTTGTTTTCTGGTCTTTGTTGGTTTAAGACAGTCTCTCAGCCTAGCAAAGATGGTGTTTAGCAGGATTAGCCAGTCTTCCATCTAGTTTCCTAACTGGTTAGCTAAAAAGTGCCCCAAACCCTGTTAAAACCATCAAAACAGACCAGCATAACAAGCTTGGTCAGGCTAGGAGATCAGCTAACCATGTTAGGCTGGTTTAAGCAGGTTTTTTTTATTAGTTAACGTTTACTGCAGTAAATCCTACTGCATTCTGCTTTTAGGATGCACTCAACGTATTTCTTGCTCTATTTCATGCTCTACAAACATAAAACACTCAACACCAGAAATCAGCAGGTTGGGCAACAGGAGCCTGACTAACATGTGATGTGGTTTATTGTGTTGTCCCTCCTCCTGCAGTGCATAAACACCTCAGCCCTATGAAGTAGCCTAGGGGGAATTTGCCATCGACCTCGTAAATAACTTTCTCACCTCTAGTCAATAAGTAATTCCAGGTTACCCCACTATCGAACAAAGTAATCACTGTGAAAAGTGACTGGAAAAGAGAAATAGTCTGTGGTTTTGTGGTGTGGCCCACTTTCAGACTCACATGCTTTCACTGACTATATATACACACACACACACACACACACACACACACACAAACACACAAACACATACACACAGCTGTAGTGTGTTGTGTTGCGGAGAAAGGAGCCCTAATCTTGTTGATCTGTGCTGCTGGCTGAGAATCCGACAGGTGTGTGTGTGTGCATCCGGCCAAATTTGGTGTATTTGATAAAGATGTCAGATTTAGCTGATTATAGCTGAGATTGGGAAACACAGAGAGAGAGAGAGAGAGAGAGAGAGAGAGAGAGAGAGAGAGAGAGAGAGAGGAGTTAGGTCAGAGGGAGTCACTTTCACTGTAACAAACAGGAAAGGTGGAGCTCCAGTGACCAGTATCTCTCTTAAACACTGCAGGAGTTTAGCGCAGATTAATTACTAGCGCATAATTGTGACGGCAACCTCCGGCTGGTTGAAGTGTCTGGTTTAATATATTATTTTTATGAGTTTCATGTATCATCTTCATAAAGATCTGGAAATGAACTCTGCATGTGTGCATGTACACATTTGCAAGTCTGGTGAGTGGATTGTAAATTATGGGGCTCAATTTCTTCTGTCTTCATGCATTAGTATGCGCTTGAGACAGCTATACAAAAGAATCATGACTTTTCTAACAGTTCAGTTTTTAAGATCAGTATCTGATATTGCTTTTCTAAAGCCTTTCTGAGACCAGGAGACAGGGAGCAATTGAAAACATATTTTTACCATTGGTGGAGATTTAATCTCATGCGTACAATACTTTTTTATTTTTTTATTATTATTATTATTTTTTCCACAGCATTTAGCTTCTGAACTGTGCAAAGGCAATACAAAATTGTTGCTTTTTATTTTAAAACGTATTTAAAAAAACAACTACTTTATTTTAAAACTGGTCAATTTACAACTCAAATTGATCATGCCATCTTGATTTGTTCACCTCAAGAACAGGACATAAAATATGTGCATGTTACTAAGGTAATTTACTGGTAATGGCTGGTTAAAGATGGTTAAACTGTTCTACCAGCTTGGCTAAATTGATGTTCAGCTGGTCTCAGAGCCTGGTGAACCTGGTGCTTAGATGGTTTAGATGGTCAGCCAGCAGGTTTCCCAGTCTGGCCATCTGAAGTGCCAAAATCCCTCTAAAACCATAAAAAAGCAGCATAAACAACATTACCAGGTTATGAGACCAGCCAACACCTTTTTTTTCAGCAGGGTCTGCAAGTGTTCTGCACATCTACTCAAAGATTCATATGACAGCCCTATACCTATAATTTGTCCCTGGTTTGTTGCAATAGAACAGTATGCATCTCCTAAAGCCCCCGCATGCCACGTCCTCTTCCTTTCTGAACTGCTAATGCCCCTGAGACAAGACTTATATCACAAACACCTCAGTCTCAAAATATAGAGCTGAGACAAGACAAAAATGAGAAGTGTGATCGACTTCCCTTCTGTCTTCCAATCAGCCTCTCAAGATATCAGACTCACTTGATGAGACATTCAAGTTTGTGTCAATAGACAATAAGCTACTGTCCAGGGGTCCCAGGAATAGGGGTGAGAGAATAAGTATTGTGAATTCCCAGTAACCTCTTTACATTTGTACTTAAATTGACTAATTATCTCCACCAATTCATGCCGCTGCCATGGAGGCAACCAAAGAGATGCAGAAAAGAGCCCTAGTGATATAAAAATAAAATAAAAGCTTAAAACAGTCTAAGGTGGTATGCTGGTCTCCCAGCATGGCCAAGCTGGTCAGGCTGGACTGGTTTTATGGTTTTAGATGGATTTTATTCACTTGTCAATGTGGGTTGTTTAGTAAACCCGACAGAGTAGCTAAACACCAGCTTGGGAAGGCTTGGAGACTAGCCAGACCAGCTTAAACCAGCTACAACCCACACACCACTTTAAGCTGGTTGATATAAGTAAATGAAAAGGTGTGTGGCAACCATAACAGCACACAAGCTCTCTGACTGTCAGGAACAGCAATGCTGTGATGACAGCAATGAGGTGCTATCTCTCATGCTTGCTATCGCTTCTCTTGCATTCTTATCTTGTCTCTCTCTTTCTCTCTGTAATGATGGCGCCACAGTTTGAATGAAAAGAGACAAATCCACTAAGGGACGTTAAAAACATGTCCAACTTAACCGGTGCCATCAACAGCTCTCTCAAATGCATACCCCATCATTAATGCTAACGCTAATGGCTACATGCACACAAACACACTCTCACATAAACATACACACTAGTGTGTTGTGTTCAGAGACATATTAAAGACAATTCCAGAGCTTTTGATGTATTCCTGGAAAACGCTGTTGAGGGGGAAAGTTTAAAAGGCACACGAAATAGAGATAGCGATAGAGGATGTGAAAGTGTTAGTGAAAGAGAAAGAACACACAAAGGCAGACTGCTTGAAAGCCTATTAGAGAAGGAAACACACAAAAGGCTAGGAATAGCAGACAGGTTCCATTTTAGCCTGCTGCTTCGCATGGCCTGCTCATTAAGGGCCCTGCGGGCAAAGGTTTTTACAGACAAGCATCTGACAAGGTGAAAAGAGCCAGGCCTCCGCTACACAGCAGCAGGCCCTTCAAAAGTGAAGGGAGAAGCCATTAGTCTTCCCACAGCCTTGGCTGTGAAGTGAGCCTAACCAAAGCTGAAAGGCCCGTCACACTTTCAGACCTGAGCAACAAGCACAGGTGGTCACAACAAGCTGCCAGCTTTTGATAGGTCAGAGACAGAGGCATATCATGGTATATGAATGTTTTGTCCTTAAAACGAGTGAATGGACAATATGTTGCTTTTTGCCAGCTTTTTGCTCTCTCTCTCTCTGTCTCTCTCTGTCTCTCTCTCTCTAATCCTTATGGTCGCTCGTTTGTCAAGAAAGCCATGCTTGCAAATGAAACCTGGCAGCCTTTCATTTTGATAGATGTGCAGAGGACAGTGTTTGTGTGTGTGTGGGGGGGCATATTTATGTGGTTTACGAGGACAATTTTTTTGGTTACAAACTGGTAATTACAAGGGTATTATGCTATAAATGTGGTTTATGAGGACATTTCTAGTGTCCCCATAATTTAAATAACATAAATAACACGCTTAAAAAACATATTAAACAATGTTTTATTGAACATGTAAAAATGCAGAACATTTTTTTTGTGAGGGTTAGGTTTAGGGGTTGTGTTAGGTTTAGGGGATAGAATCTATAGTTTGTACAGTATAAAAATCATTATGTCTATGGAAAGTCCTCATAATGATAGGTAGACCATATGAATTATTATTGTTATTATAAAAATATCAATAATAATAAACATCAAAATCTAAATAAATCATCCAAGTAATATTGTTCATTAACTTATCTTTAGGCTATTTACAGTTGCATGTAATTATATGTTTATATGAATAAAATACACTATTTAAAATAAAATAGACACTAACATTAAATAAACAGTTAAATGAACATGATGATGCTAATAATAATAAATTGCAGAGTGTATGATAATAATTATTGTTATTTTTAAATTATTATTATTATTTTATACCACACGGCTGTTGAATGTTTGATTATGATTGGCTAACAGATGTTCTAAGGTGTTATTCAGTAAGCCAAGTAATGAAGTATTTACAGGTCTTGACAGCATTATGGTTCAATATTACTTCTCTACATTATTTCAGTTATTTCAAAGAGTCATACAGTCTACCACAGCAAAACAAAAATGACAAATTAAACAAAGATATCGGATAATAAATCGGATATGAATGACAATGTATATAATATCCAAGATTGTGTCTAGAAAGCATCCTTGTGCATTCTCTCACCCTCTCTCTCTTTCTGTCTCTCACACACCCACACTCTCACATACACACACACGGACACTCGCGATGTGCGGTGAGGTGCTGACTGAAGAGGTGTGCATTCTATGAACTTAGCAACTGCAAAGCTCCATACAAGAATGCAGATGCTACATCCTGATGAAAAATAATTCAATAGTCTGTTGTCAAAAATTCTTTACATAATATTAGTTTTTTTTCTTTACTCTCTGCAATTTGATAAAAGAGACTACTGTTAAATAAATAGTTAAATTAATGATGATAATAATAGATTCAGAACTATATATTAATATGAATATTATATTTATTAACATTAAAGTAATGATGATAATAATACATTTTCTGCCAAGAATTATAATGTAGTCTATTTGCGGTTGCCAAGCAATGTACCAATTTGGCATATTAACGTTTATCAGCATGTTACAACACCTTTAAACTTGCCTCAACCAGAATTTAGAGTCAGAACTATATATATATATATATATATATATATGTGTGTGTGTGTGTACTTTTGTCAGGGTCTTATATTGTTTAATTTAGAATCTGTATTCATTTTTTGTGTTACTGCTTATTTGTGTTACTGTGCCATTACTGCTTATGTGAGAGGCTTGGAAACAAAACATAAAAAGAAAGGTAGTGGCATCCACTTTTAAGCCAGCACAACTGGTAACTTACGTATGCTTGCAGTGACTGAATCAAACTGGCTGTGTGACAGATGTTGTATTCCCAGAATACCCTGTGGCTCATTAGTGCACTGCAAACAGAAAACATGCAAAAGTTAACCTGCTACTTATCACAAACCACAACTCTGACCTTTTCACAGCTGGAGTTTATGAGTGTATAGAAAACAAAACTCACTGGCATGGCACTAGGGTGGTTATGCCCTGGTATGTGTTCGGAAGGGTGTACTGGGTGGTTGCTTACTGGCCCATGTTAAAAGAGCTCCAAGTATCTATGATATTGTGGTCCTGACTGTAGATATGTCTCATGCCTCTCCCATACAGATATCTGATATATGGCCATATATGAACATATATGTTAGATATACTGTGTGGAAACTGCCATTTTTGTATTATTGTGTATTATTGTGAAATGCATGATCCATTTATGTGTGATATTTTATATAAGTGAAAGCCCTATATATGAACATATAGTTCACATATATGTTTTACATATATTGGCATATCAGACTTCTGTATGGAGACTTGTGTCTCTGTAGAACAAAAATAATCAGAATCATAATGAGCTTTAATGGCAAGTGTGCTCACGTACACAAGGATTTATTCATTTATTTATTTTTTTGGAGATAGGAAAAACAAGTAAGTGCACACAGAACATTACAGTGAGACAGAATATTAAACAAGGTAAGAGTATAAAAATATATATAAATATATATATATATATATATATATATATATATATTATATATAAGAACTGGTTATATACATATAACATATAAATGGGCGTTTTTCAATCAATTTTCTAAGCGGGATGGGCATTTTTCAACCACTTTACACGATTTGCCTACTACATTGAGATTCCCTATTTTCACTGGATAGTTGAAAATGCCCATTCCGGTCTGAAAATGGCCACAGACTGGGAAACACCCATTATTGGTCTGCAGATATCTATAATTCTCTCTATGGGCTAATTCTATGTATGTCTATGGGATTTAAACACACATTTTATTGTACACCAGCCTAAAAGTCTCATTGCATAGTAAAAGAATAGCTCATGATTTGATTCATCATTCATGTCTGTAGCAAAAATGCTTTATTGCAATCCCAATCCCTAAGTATGACCAATGGTAAAAGAGATGTATGACTTAGTACCTCTAAATATGCAAAAAAATTAATAATAGTAATAATAATAATATATATATATATATATATATATATATATATATATATATATATATATATATATATATATATATATATATATATATATATATAGGAGCATTACAAAGTGTTTTTCAGTTAAAACGCAATAGCTGTATGAATAAATGTGGCATGGGGTTTCCTTTTGAATGTAAGTCATATTCTTACCTTCACCTTATCTGGATACTGCTGTTAGACTGAAGGCTCCCAAGGGTATTCGGAGAATGGGTATGGAGAAAAAAATACTTCTTGGCTTTCTGCACAGATAATAACTTGTTGGGGTACAAAAAAATCCTAAAAAAATCCACCACACACACACACACACACACACACACACACACACACACACAAACACAGTTAACCTCCCCTGACTAATTAACACTTGACGGACACAAAGACTGCACATAGGTTTTAAAGTTTGCAGATATACTCTATGAGGCTGATTTGTACTGTAAATGAGTGTCCTTTCTATATACTGTGAGCTCAGAAGATAGAACTCTCTATAATAATAATAAGTAGACTTCTAATCTGACACTGTCTGTGTGCAAACTTGTGTTGATTTGAAACTTTTAAAGATGTTTTTGTCAAGATTTTACCTGATTATACAATTATTAAATAGACACAAAACAAAGAAAATACAATCAGCAACAAAACACGTGGTTTGTGTTTCTATTCAGCTGAAATTTCCAATTAGCGGAGTGAAAACAGGTTTAGCACATCCCATTGTGCAGCATTGTCAGCACCTTGTATGCATCCTTCAAAAAAATATCCACAACTGCGCCCACATCTCTCTTTTTTGTTACCTAGTCTGCACTTTCTGTTCTTTTCTAAGCTTATTGATTGAGTGACAGAATAAGCAAAATGTGCCTTCAGCTTGGGTGAAAAAGTCCTCATCAAATTAAGATCAGCATTGAGTCTCCAATCATCATTTTTAGACATGTTTTTTTGACAGGATGCAGTGCTTATATGAGCTTATGCTTAAGCGAGCGTGCTTATACAGACAAATTGTGGCAGGAAATAAACAAACCCAGACTGGGAAGGTTCACTGATTAAATCAACTACAGAGTGGGTTGCTTACGTCTGTAAGTACATGAATGGTTTTAAAAATACAGACCATAACTTGTCCGCCCTCTCTCTTTATCCACTTAAACGACAAATGCTAGATTAGTGCACATCATAATGACAAATCAGACAAAAATAAATTGAGTTTCGAGAGCTGGGCCACATTTCCCTCATCACACACCTCTTTCTATTGTTAAGGGCTAAGGGGCTTTTTGTAAATATATTTGATTGGAGCCATTAACAGGGGCCCACAGGGCTTCAGTGGCCCCCGGCATATCACTGTCAACAAACAGAGAAGGCTTTTCTGATAAAACTGATGTTGTGTGAACAGCAGATTGTGTTAGTATCCATGTTTTATGGAATAATGCTGCCCTAGTTGTTCCTATGATATTTGAAAATGGTATAAGGAAACAGACCCATTCTTTGTGAGTCACTTTCATTTACCCAGAGGGAAAGAAAAGAGTCTGTATAGAAGAACTGAACTTGTGTGTATTGAGGTCAAGACACTGGAATGAAACTTGTGACAGAAATGCCCAACTGAGCAAATCATAAAGGCTTCAGTACATTCAGTGATCTCCCCAAAACCTCAGGCAATTATGGAAGTGTAACATCTGAAGATCAGTGTGTGTTGAAGATGTGCATAGAATCAATCCATACAGTACATTGAGCAAAGGTCTCAATAATAGATGAATGGGATATGTCAGTACTAGGAGTGGGAAGTAAGAGTAAGTTATATATATATATATATATATATATATACACACACACACAACAGTTAGCTCTGAACCTCAAATCTGATTAGACAAGAGACGTTCCATGAGCACTGATGGTCTGACACCATCAGCACTCGGACACTTCACTGTGTGTGTATCACTCCACTTGGGTTCGACATCCTAAACTAAAGTGTAAGAGCAGTGCATATCTGTTATGAGCTAATATAGGCTGTGTCTCTTTTTATATACATTTTTTATTACATTAAATGTTAGCCAGCAGGTGGTGGCAAAAGATAATTTCTGTGTGTAATATGAGCCAGTTAGTGACGTGAAGTGAATCTGTTTACATTGTATTACTTTACAATAAGTCATTGTTTACATAGAACAGCGATCCGTGAACGCTAATATTACTACTACATTATTAAAGCATGGAAATAGCTTTAAACGACTTTAAACTGACAATTTCAGCATTAAGGTCAGCTAAGATCACAGCTAAGAGACGCAACAGACTGATTGATTACAGAAGGTGCTTACCTATTACCGGAGTTCCACATTGGATTCATACTGTTTAAAATGGCGGAGGACATTGCAGTTTCTATAGGGAATGGCTCTTGCGCACCGGCTACTACTGAAATAGAGAGGAATACCCGTGCTTGAATGGCTATTTTACCACTGAGAAAGCTGACCTTCAGAAAGCTGACAGCATCTCTGCTTGGGTGTGGGAATAGTTGATTGCACACACTCCGTCACTCTCTCTCTCATACACACACATCCATCCATCCTTGTTTATCCAATAACTTGTTCGAAACAGCACAAGCAGAAGTCCCATGCTGCTTCTAAAGCTCAATCATCATTCCTGTCCCAAAGAAATAAAAAAAATCACAGAACCTGTCACTCTGATGTCTGTGGTCACAAAATCGATTTGCTTATCGAGCAAACAGGTCTGTGGAGGATGCAGTCAACATGGGATTGCATCATATCCTACAACATCTGGACAGCCCAGGGACATATGCAATGTCCTTTTTGTGGACTTCATTTCGGCACAGGAGTCATTCAGGTTCCTGGGCACTACCATTTCACAAGACCTGAAGTGGGAGACCCACGTTGACTCATTGTGAAAAAGGCCCTGCAGAGGTTGTAATTCCCATGCCAGTTGAGGAAGTTCAACCTGCCACAGGCACTGCTGAAACACAGTTCAACACAGAAGTCGTAGAGTCTGTCCAATAGTGATGGGCATTCTGGCTCTTCTCAGTAAGCTGGCTCATTCGGCTCAGATCACCAAAAAGAGCAAGATTTTTGGCTCCCAAATGGCTCTTTAAAAAAATATGTTTTGTATTTTTTCAATATCAATAGTTTTTCAATTCGATAGTTTGACTATAATTGGTGTGAAAACAATACAAATTAAATTACTAAATGAAATCATACAGTACCTTAACCATAATTTTATAAAAACTTAGGACACTAAAGAGACCTTTCTACTGCATGGAGGCATGAGAACTGCAGATATGGCCAGTACAATAAATTGCAATGTCTGTACTGTGAGATGCACTACAGGGAGACAGGAAGGGCAGCTGATTGTCCTCACTGTGGCAGACCACATGTAACAACAACTGTATTGGGTGTATTCATTTGAATATCACACCTGTGGGACAGGTACAGGATAGCAACAACAACTGCCTGAGTTACACCAGGTGTGATGTACCCCATCAGTGATCAGACTGTCCTCAATAGGCTGAGAGAGGTTGGACTGAGGACTTGTAGGCTAATTCTAAGGCAGGTCCTTACCAGACATCATTGTCGTCTATAGGCACAAACCCACCTTCGCTGGACCAGACAGGTCTGGCAAAAAGTGCTCTTCACTGACGAGTCATGGTTTTGTCTCAACAGGGGTGATGGTCAGACTCATGTTTATCGTCGAAGGAATGAGCATTACTCCGAGGCCTGTACTTGTGAGTGGGAACAATTTGGTGGTGGAGGGTCCGTCATGGTCTGGGGCGGTGTGTCACAGCATCATTGGACTGAGCTTGTTGTCATTGCAGGCACTCTCAATGCTGTGCGATACAGGGAAGACATCCTCCTCCCTCATAAGGTACCCTTCCTGCAGGCTCATCCTGACCTGACCCTCCAGCATGACAATGCCACCAGCCATACTGCTAGTTCTGTGTGTGATTTACTGCAAGACAGGAATGTCAGTGTTCTGCCATGGCCAGCAAAGAGCCTGGATCACAATCCCATTGAGCACATCTAGGACCTTTTTGATCAGAGAGCCAGGGCTAGGGCCATTCCCCCCAGAAATGTCTGGGAACTTGCAAGTGCCTTGGTGGAAGATTTGGGTAACATCTCATAGTAAGAAATGGCAAATCTGGTGCAGTCCATGAGGAGGAGATGCACTGCAGTACTTAATGCCGCTGGTGGCCACACCAGATACTGACTGTTACTTTTGATTTTGACCCCCCTTATTCAGGGACACATTAATTAATTTATGTTATTCATATGTCTGTGAAACTCAGTTTATGTCTTAGTTGTTGAATCTTTTATATTTTATGTTCATACAAATAGTTACACATGTTAAGTTTGCTGAAAATAAAAGCAGTTGAAAGTGAGAGGACGTATCTTTTTTTGCTGAGTTTATGTGTATATATTTATGCATGTATGTATGTATGTATGTATATGTATTTGTACATAGTTGGGATGATACTAACTTTTCTAGTATTTTCAACATAAATGGGAGATTGAGATTGGTCTATAATTAGCCAACTCTCAAGGATCAAGCTGTGGTTTCTTGATAATCAGTTTAAAAACTGCTATCTTAAATTTTCTTGGGACATGCCCTAAGGATAATGAGGAGTTAATCATATTGAAAAGAGGTTCTGAGATTGCAAGAAACACCTCTTTTAATAGCTTGGTTAGTATTGAATATACATGTTGTTGAGTTTTTCCTGCACTATGACAGCAAAAGATTGAAATTGCTCATGGGGAATAATATGAGACACTGTCTTTTGAGGTGCTATTGCAGACAGTTGAATGATTCCAATTTTGTTTAAATTTTATCATTAAAGTAATTCAAAAAGTCATTAATACTGTGCTGCAATGGAATATCTGGTTCAGATGAAGCTTTATTCCTTATTAATTTATCTACAGCAATGATTGGTTTGGTTATTTTCTATGAGATTGCTAAAATATGCATTTAGAGCTTTTAGAGCCTTTCTGTAGTTAGAGAAACGATCATTCCATACACCACGAAAGACCTCCAATTTTGTACTCTTCCACTGGTGCTTAATTTTTCAGGCTGATCATTGTACCACAGTGCTGGACATTTCTCTTTTAATTAATCGAAATGGGGCAACAACATCAAGAGAGCTAGAGAAGACTGTATTGCTACTGTATATTTTCTGTGATTACATCAAGTTCATCTAAGTGTTTTGGTTTCATGAGCATTTAAGGCAAATCTGGAAGGTTATTAGTGAAGCTATCTTTAGCTGAAGATTGAGCAGAACATCTAACTGTTTCAACAGCTGTATGGTATATAATGTAATACCACTTAGCCCTATACAGTGCACTTGATAGATACGTACAGTAATAGTGTCACATCCTAACAAATCTTGGGTCTAATGTATTATTTGGTAATATTATCATAAGCTTCATCAGAGAGACATAAAGCATCACTTAAAATCATTCTGCATGTCATACCTGTTCGAGATATGAGATGAAACCCGGTGTGACACTTTTGAATTATCTGTTCCTGCCTCATCTAAAACAAGAGGAAGACAAAGAGAGAATGAATAGTAACCAAAAGTAACCAAAAAGGCAGAAAGGACTTCATTTATCCCTGAGATGAAGGGTTCTTCAGTCTACCTGAAAGCATTGCAGAAAGCATGAAAGAAAAAGTGTGAAATTCTTCATCAAAAATGTTTATACATTCATGCCTTCTGAACACATAGATTTTCTTCAGTCAGTAAAAAAATCCATAAACAGAGGCCGATGAATCGAAACTTTGTACCGCATACATACAAATGAAGCTAACTGCCTGAGCAGCACTGCTTTAAAGCTAAATAAAGGTTTTATTTCATGTCTGTGCTGCTCTCTTTTCAAAATAGATGAGGGATGTTTGCGTGCATATCTGTGTTGTGGTGTTGCATGAATATGTGCTCCTGTATTCTCCCTCACAACCCCTCCCTCCTTTAGCAATCACAGCTTGTAAGAAAAAGGTTATTGTTACACTATTCATAAGAAAAAGTTTGAGGAATACTAAAGAGGTTGGGTTTTAACTCGACAAAATGAATAAAGTAAAGAAGGTGGAATTAGGTCCCGGTTCACTAAAGACCTGAGGTATACATTTAAGGGTTAACTAACCTGAAAACCCCAGATGGTGATATTAACACTGAATTACAGTATGATTGCTAGGGTTCTGAATTTGCCCATGTGGGTTTTAATGCTGAGTGCGTCTTAATGGACAGATCAAGCTCAAAAATCTGCACTCCTACAGTTTCATTTAAATGCTGCGTATCATTACTGCGAGCAGGCTTGAAAAGCAGCATGTTTTTCCATCTATGAGAGGAAGAAAGCTGGTACAGAGGTGCTGACTCTCTTTTACTCTCATCTAGTGTAGCCTTCAGAAATATCAGACACAGCAGGCACAGACAGTAGCATAGACAGCAGACATATGTGCATAATACTCTCTCTCTCTCTCTCTCTCTCTCTCTCACACACACACACACACACTCTCGTGCGCATGTGCTGAGTGTGTGAAGGAGCTGAGTGTGTTGCTGGGAGCAAATGTGATTATTAGTGTGTTTTTCTGTAATTTCTTTATATTTCCCCTCGTTAGATCATTTTAAATCTCAGCAGAGGAAAGAAAACAATATAGTATATATTTTGATAATATAGTGTCGTTATAATGGATGAACAAAGAAAGTGTGTTGTTTTTAAAGTCTGAATTGCTGATAAATCAGTTTACTGTGAGAGGGACTGTGAGACCTGTAGCGATTTTATGCACTGATTATAAACATTTTTCAAAATGTCTGGCTAATAGATTAAATATTGTGTTGTCAGTAATGTTGCATAAGGACCAATCACACAGTATAAAAAATTGATCTATTACAGACAATCTTCACTTAAAAAGGGGTGTGTTTGATTTTGCTTATTGCAGTAATGTTAATATGGAGTTGTTAGCTTTTGATCAAGAAAAGGCATTTGACAAGGTTGATCATGTGTTTCTGTTTGATATTCTGAAAGCTTTTGGTTTTGGAGACAATTTTATATCCAAGATTAAACTTCTATATAACGAGGCAACGTGCATGATAAAAATGGTGAATTAAGCATCCCTATAAAAGTAAATAGAGGAATTAGGCAGGGCTGTCCTCTCTCAGGTCAAATTTACAGTACATTTACACATTTGGCAGATGCTTTTATCCAAAGCGATTTACAGTGCACTTATTACAGGGACAATCCCCTTGGAGCAACCTGGAGTTAAGAGCCTTGCTCAAGGACACAATGGTGGTGGCTGTGGGGTTCGAACCAGTGTCCTCCTGATTACCAGATTACCAGTTATGTGCTTAGACCACTACACCACCACCACTCTAGTGTTGTAAATACTACAGTACTGTAATCAAACCCTTTTTGTGTAGATTGAGGAGAGAGTTATTTGGTCAACTGGTCAATCCCTTAATTTTCATATTCAATTCTCTACATATGCTGATGATGTCACAGTTATAATCTGAGAGCAAAGTGACATTCAGTTGCTAAAAGAGGCTTTATAGTACTATAGAAAAGCATCCTCAGCAGTTGTTAACTGGGGTAAATGTGATGCTTTGTGGTGTAGAAGAGATTTTAAAGGTCCAGCAGTTCCTGGTGGCATGCAGTGGGGAAGAACAGGTTTTAAATATTTAGGGGTGTTTATAGGGAAAGAAGAGTATATATTAAAAAAAAAAACCTGGGATGGCCTTGTGAAGAAAGTTTGTGCTCTGTTGACTCACTGGAAATGGTTGCTACACCAGCTGTCCTATAGGGGGAGGGCCCTGGTCTGTAACAATTTGTTTGCATCTTCATTATGGCATAGAATGGCAATACTTGAGACTCCTGATGATTTGGTGAGAGGAATTCAGCAGCGACTAGTGGATTTTTTTCTGGTCGAGACAGCATTGGTTAAAAGCGGCTGTGCTGTATCTACCTATACAAGAAGGAGGCCAGGAGATGATTGACATCAGAGCAAGAATAAAGACCTTCAGAATTCAGACGGCACAGAGACTGCTCTACGGGTGTGATAAATAGTACAAAATGTCTTCATATTTTCTTTAATATTGCCAAAATTATTCACAAATGCAAAAAAAATTTCCTCAAAAACGGTGGTGCATAAGCTCAGGTCAATGAGGCCTACAATCAATATGTTCCAAAAATAAATACAAAACTTGTGCTAATTGAAAGAAACTAAGTTGGCAAAAGATCTAATCCAATATTTGGTCCTAAAATAGCATAATGAGAGATGTATAAGCAATTTTTATAGGCCGGTAAATCTTGACTGGGAAAACCAAATTAGATAAAACATTTTAGGGTTAGGTATCATGAACAATTAACAATATATTTTTTTTACATATTTTATTAATCTTTGTTAATGTTAGTTAATAAAAATACAACTGTTCATTGTTAATTCATGTTAGTTCATAGTGCATAAACTAATGTTAACAAATACAACTTTTGATTTTTAAAATGTATTACTATATAATGAAATTATTATTAACTAAGATTAATAAATGCTTAACTAATGTTAACAAATAGAACCTTATTGTGAAGTGTTACCAGTTAGTTAAGGACAGCAATGAGTAATGTGCTGTTATTTCGCTATAAAGACACCTACAGTCTCTCTGTCCCAGTTGTTGAAGAGACGTGTTTGACAGGCAAATATGCTTTCCTTATTGTACTCAGCACATATCACTTTAGAAAATAAAGAGAAAGAAGTGGAGCAGAGACGGCATTCCAATTTTCACAGGCTAATTAGAATGGCGGACATCCAAGCCTCTTAGTCATAAAACAGACCAAGTCATGTCATTGTTGTCTGCTGTAATTCTTCTTCTTTATTATATTCGTTGAATAATTGCAATATGTGTGTTATAGTCTTTTGTGTGTTTTAATTTTCCTGACTGGTACCCATTTGAATTCAAACCATCATGAATCAACACAACTCCAAAATATTCCCCCAGTAGTTAGAAGGTCTGAAGTATGTCAGTATATTTGTTTCAAGTTTACCACTGTTTGTTTCAGTGTTGTGAAAGACATTCTCCTTAATGAGAAGCAGGGGTGTAAACAGTAGGATGAATTCAGGTAAATTTGGCCACTTTCTGATTTTCATACTAAATCACCCTACAGAGTAATTCAACGTTAGTTGTAAAATTTCTAATTGAATAAATACTTGAGTCAAACATGAGTTTGCACAATTAATTGTGCTCCAAACTTTGAAGAAACCTGTTTAATTACAATTTCCTCAGTGGACTTACTATGTAAACTGAAACCTATGTTTATAAACCTATAGTTGTATTTTTTTTTCTCAAACCCGAAATTGTTGCAATGTAAATTTAGCAGAAGTGAATGTATAAATGTACAAGTATACGTGTTTATAGACTGACTGACAAACATGTTCGACCATGAGTGAAGTTTTTACAGATGGTTATTATTAAAACACATTGCTTTAGACTCTATGTTGTGGTAACTGATGATGTATTGGCTCTGTAAAAGCACATTATGTTTTAATAGGACAAGTTTAATTCATAATGATCAAACTAATTTGTATCCTTAGCCTCGGAAATAGAAGATAAAGACATGATGTACACTCACTATGGTCCTAATAAAGTGTCCAACGTGGTCTTCTGTTGTTGAAGCATATCTGCCTTAAGGTTTGACATGTTATGCAGTCTGAGATGCTATTCTGCTCACTACAATTGTACAGAGTGGTTATCTGAGTTAATCTGGAACCAGTCTGGCCATTCTTCTTTGACCTCTCTCATCAACAAGTCGTTTCCATCTGCAGAACTGTCACTCACTGGATGTTTTTAGTTTTTGGCACCATTCTGACTAAACTCTAGAGACTGTAGTGTGTGAAAATCCCAGGAGATCAGCAGTTACAGAAATACTCAAACCAGCCCGTCTGGTACCAACAATCATGCCACAGTTGAAATCCCTGAGATCATATTTTCCCCATTCTGATGGTTGATTTAAACATCAAATGAAACTCCTGACCCGTAGCTGCTTGATTTTATGCATTGCACCTCTGCCACACAATTGGCTTAAAGATAATTGTATAAATAAGTGCACAGGTGTTCCTATTAAAGGGGTCATGACATGGGTTTTTTTATTGTATTATTATGTTCCCTTAGGTGCAATTATAGTATTAATATATTTTTTTTTAAGAAAAACTTTTAAAATCTAGTGATTTATGACCTTTTCCCACCCTGTTTCTCATCCTCTGATTCAAACAGTCTGTTTTGGGGGCGTTTTCCATTTAAGACTTCAGTGTTAACGCCCACTGTTATGATTGGCTAACGTCAGTGCCTATGTATCAATTATTGACGCCCCCAGCCAGAACAATATGCAAGTAAACTAAGTAAAAACACTGTGATTATTCATAATGAATGAAATTGCGCTTTAAAAAGTAGTTTAAAGTTTAAAATAGATTACTTACAGTTTGCGTCGTCGTTGTTCCCAGAATAGTCGGCACGGACTTATCTTTGAGCAACAGTTTTCTGGCAAAGCCAGCATCATATTGAGATTTGTTCTCAAAACAGTCATCCTTAAAATGTACAGAACAAACGCTTAAGTTAACACTGCCGTGACTGGGACGTCCGCAAAAAATAAACTGCATCCATTTTTACCTGACGTCTGGATCTTTCGGCAGCTTATTCAGAGGTTTTGTTTGACCACAGCCAGGAACAGCACATCTGTGTGGCATCGTAATTTTCCTGTGCACAAGTAGTCTCTGTCAGAGCTCGCTGTCCATCGACTGAACACTTGTGAGGCGCACGGCGATACTGAAATGAGCGTAGTTGTCTTGCGCTTAAAGCGTAGTTATCTTGTGCTGGAGGCGGTCATATGCAAACGCTGTTACGTCACTTCTAACCGACACGTCACTTCTAACCATGAATCCAGAACGAGCTGTATTTTGAGCTTGATTAAATAAATGATTCGTTTAGAATGGGGAGGACGTCTTAAAATATTAAACTTGCAGGACGTTTTAATGATACAAAGACCTCTTATATACCAAAAGATCAAGGCAAATTTGGTTTCTCATGTCATGACCCCTTTAAAGCTTAGTGAGTTTAAAGTCCCACTATTATTCTTACATATTTGTTGTTATCAAAGTGTCTCTTAGAGTAGGTGTCTTTTTCTTCCCAACTCAACCTCTCTGACCATGCTCACACAAGCCTCAATCTTTCTTCACTTTTTATCAAAGACTTTGCTTTTGTCAGCTACGTGTGTTTTGTGTAGGGATGTGTTTACCTGTCCCTGTCTGAGTACAAGCAACACTTTGCTGCAATGTTCATTCCCCCTCTAATTAATTAGATGTCCAGAATACTTTTTTTTTTATTATTATATCTAAGGACTTTGGCTTGGGGGACAAAAGAGACCTCGTTGCATCTGACTCACTCTATTGTCACATTTGTGTGTCACAGCATGACTCTGTCACAGCTAAACTAATTGGATGAAAAAAATGGAAACGTACACGGAGAAGCAGCATGGATTTTGTATTTTAGTGTGTGCATTAAAGGTAGCATGGTAAAAGTCAGCCATAGCTATATTAATTCATATATGATAATTAAGTCACACTTAATCATGTTCCTCTCAGCAAAGAGCAAAGGTTTCCCCCAGCTACAATAAACATCTTTGAGCCTATTATGCAATAAATGTGCACATTCATTTCAAGATAATCAGGCACCGATTTTCCCAAGGTTACTTATGTACCCTGTCTTCTTAGCGGCTTCACTTTTCTGTGTATCTTTTTCTCTTTCTTATGCTATCTCACTCTCATCTACCTGTTAATACAGTTACTTGACTAATTGCCATAACTTAATTGTACATGTTAGGCTCTGGCAGCTGATCCAGTAATGGGGACAGAATGCTATGTTCTCTGTGTGCTGAATAATGCAGGGCCTCGGACATGAAATTGGAATTATGTGTGACTCATTTTGGCAAGCCTAAGAATGGGAAATCCTGAAAAGCTTCTACACACCTTTACAGTATATGGGTGTTTTACATTTGGTTTGATTGCTTGATCCAAACCAGAGTTCAATTTCAATCCTCCCCACTGCAGATTTATTTTCACATTGTATTTTTGGGTCTGAACCATGATATCCTCTTGAACCGCACCCAAGACCTGAAGTATGCTATTGCGCAATGCTTTCACACCAACACATTTACCCAAACTAATGTCAAATGGACTGGTCAGCACTAAAGTCTCTAGTGTCAAAGTGCCCTATGTATATCAGTATATATGCATGTCATTACATATCAGTAGGGTTTTGGAGATGTCTTGCCTCTGCTACTAGATGTCCAGCCTCTGATGTAGATTCCTCTTCCTCGAATCTGGTTGAACAGGAGGAAATAGTATCAAACGAAGCCTGACTGCCAAATGCACAGCACTGAGTTAAACTAACATTCCTCAACTGGTCTGACAATCGGCCCAGTAGATTCTGAGCATTAACAATAAATAATAAGTCATGGAAGGATAATGGCATTTAAAGTAATGACTCACTCTCTGTTTAATTAAGCACATAGTTAATTAACATTATGTCATTATGTCATGGAACATTTGTATAGATTTCAGGAGTTCAGATGTGTGTAATTATGTTTTAAATGCAGCCTATATCAAACAATTATCAGCCATTACAAACAAAATAAAATCAAATATGGTACAGTGATGTATACCATGTTATAAATGATTAACATGGTAATAATATACTGTAGTACTCCAAGGTACAATAAAACAATGGTATTATCATGTTACCATTTCCAAATCAAAAAGTAAAAAAAAAAAATGAAATAAAGTCAAAAATAATTAAATAAATAAATAGTTAATTTAAGACTTCAACCCGACTTTGGATAAGCGGTTGAAGATGGATGGATGAATAGTTAATTTAAATAAACATGAGGCTTTAAGATTAGATAGATCATATAGATTTTACTTTTAAGTAATATATACAATGTACATGTCATAAGCTAAAAGGTAAACATGAGGTGTAAGAAGGTAGCTAAAGTAGCGTTTCATTCTTAATTTGGTTGGGAGTTCATGGGAATACCCCACTGTGTGTTTGTGTGTGCAACTGGCTAACTGGATAATAGTAATGCAACAGAACAGTGTTAGCAGTCCACTGTCCAAACACATCCATCACATCCCATCACACTGACACCACAACCTGCCAGCCTCCTTTCCTGTTCGTTTCCAGAGGACCACACACACCTGTAAACCGCATACGGCCTGCACTATCACTTATAAAAAGCCATCTGGAAATAAGTTTTATTTTGCTTTTGCTTACAATTCAAAAGCCATAAATATCTACCACAGTAAAAGCAATTTAAATTCTCTGAAGTATATTTGTTTGTATGATCAATAAAACCTGATCATTTTTGTTTGTTTGTTTCCCAACAACTTGGCCAAACTCACAAGAAACTATCGAACCTGAATCCATTGCAGAATGAAGCCCTAATCAAGAAAACCCATAAGAGTTTATTTTTGCTAAACTGCATAGTTTTTGTTGATTTATTAATGAAAGAGTCAGTCCACTAATGAAAGTTGTTCTCATCTCTGAACAGTTTTTTTTTAATAATATATTAAACAGCTAGTATGGGCTGTAAACAACCATGGGTGAAAACAGCACAGAGATGAAAATGAACAAAGGGTTCAGGTAGGAGCTAATAAGTTTGTATAGATATGTGCCCTAGGCACGTTAGCATTGCTCTAGTGCTTTGTTTACACATGCAATCCTTGCGGAGACAAACTTTGTGTTTGTGCATCAAAGATTTACGCATAACTTTGTGTCAGGCTTGCTGTTTTTCTAGCGAACAGTGAACTTCATGAAAAAAGACAACTTCATAATTTATGGTTTATAATAATTTACTCTCACTTTGCTTAGAGCCACTCCCTTTGTCTGTAATGTTATTATAGTCCGTGGTTACCTGCGGGACTTGAATATGTTTACCCTTTCAGTTCTCACAGCCTCAGGGAAATACACACCTGACTGTGCACACAAACATAGAATTTGATTTGAAGATGTAAAGAAATATGCACGACTACAAAGGAATGAGTATTTTTTTTTGTGAGAAACCAGTGTAAGGCTTAAAGCCAAAGCATAATAAAAAATGTGGCTGGTTAACTGAACCATATTTTGGCCTCCTCACCGCACATAGATGTAAATAATCAAAATATGGAATGATTTTGTT
The DNA here is from genome assembly GCF_025860055.1 of Xyrauchen texanus. Taxonomy (NCBI): domain Eukaryota; kingdom Metazoa; phylum Chordata; class Actinopteri; order Cypriniformes; family Catostomidae; genus Xyrauchen; species Xyrauchen texanus. Next base: position 10,240,817 of record NC_068296.1, on the reverse strand, counting down.
AGTGTCAAGAGTCTTGGTGTAACATATATATATATATATTTTTATTTTATTTTTTTTTGTGTGAAATTGTGATGTACAAACAATGCAGCATATGGCTGTGTTCTTTCACACCTCTTCAAATAATGAGTGGCCGTAGAAAAATGCCTGTCTGATGTGAAAATCCATTTACAATGACAAGAAAAGGAAAACAAAAGCAAACTGTGAAAATGAAAACCATTTTCCAACTTAGAAACTTAGGGGAGAACCTGGGTATAAGAGAAGCACAACAATAGATCAATAGTTGCTCATGCTAAGGGGTAAATGTTGGCCATCCCAGGGGGAGACAGGCCTAGCGCACAGGGTGGAGGTGGACTAACCACTCACTGGTTCCACGATACAGCGGGAGCATGAAAATAGTGTTTTTCACAGCATTGCTTAAGGTTCTGTGTCAAGTATGAGTGGGGTGACTCAGGCCTGACTCACTGCAAAGTCTAAGAAAGACATTGAAATATTGATGTAGAAGATATCGCACAACAAAATAAAAAAATAAAAGGTTCCTCTAACAATTATTAAATTGTCACTGTAACTGTCTAACAGATTATTCACATATTACATATCAATGTTTTTAATTTTTTTATAGCTTTTAGAAAAAAAATGGAAAAGATAGCAAAATTTGCCTCAGTGAGCTGCCTTACCAAAAAATGCTGCCATGTTACTATTAGACAAAGACTGAGAGTTGATGCCAGACTTTATTTAAAAAAAAAAAAAAACTTTATTTAAAAAGAGTATTTACAGGGACTCTCTCTTCAATATTTTCTATGGGCTGAACTGCAGTTTAAAGAGTTTTTGGATCATTCCATGGACAAAATATATATAAAAAAACATCTTTCCAAGAACATTCAGTAGACAAAAAGATGGCATGCATGTTTATACCATGCATGCCATTCAAGAGATGGTAAGTCAATCCCTCACAGCCTCGTCATTCCCGTTAAATATGGTGCTACCATAAATAAAAGTTCCTCTCGCCAGCCTCTTAAATATTTTTTTTTTACCCAGGATACAAAAACCTTTTTAGGGATATGCATGAATACTCAAATATGTGCATGAGCTTAAGAACGTATTATGAGCCTATTTATTTATTTATGTTCTAGTTCACTGTAGGTCAGAATATGTACTACAGTACATACTATACACTGAAATGGCTAATTTAATTATTATTATTATTATTATTATTATTATATAGATCATAATAATAAAGCTTTAAATTCAACCAGATCAATCACATTCATTCTATTTAAAAACAAAATTCATGTATAGAACTTTGGATAACATTTTAAGGTTAACTCAGTAATCTCCATGATGGTTACTTCAAATATACCAAGTGAACACAACACAGGATGGGTAACACTAAATAGAACTGTAAACACAATTAAAATCCTTATAAAATAATTATGACCACTCATCAAAAAAAATTAAATAATCAGATTTAATTTAAATAATTTCAATAATTTTGTTCAAACACAGAGAATACATTTTAAAAGAACCTATAATTATTGAGTCAAATATAAATATAAAATGAAAAAAAAAAAAAAAAAACAAACATGTTTTTATTTAATACAAAGAAAAACGTTTGATAACAATTTACTAAGGGCCAAATACATTTTTCTTTAGTGTGTATATATATAGAGAGAGAGACAAGAGACAAGGAAGAGAGAAAGTCAGAAATCCACAGCTAAGGTCTCATCTCCTTTCATTAAGTGAAATATGTGACCCTCTCTGGGGAATCTTTGCAAATGGTATAAAATACAAAAGCAAATACAAAGCGTTGACGAGTCGAAGGTTGATTGGTAGAGCAGAGAGAACAATTAACTGTTGAGGAATTACATTTATGAGGGTGGGATGTATGGTAATTGCTCTGTTTGTATCTTTTTTTGGCCAAATTTGTATCACTTCACTCTCTTTCAGCTGTTAAACTTGTCAAAGTCAGTTCTGATTGAACCTTTCTTGCAGTCAGAATCCATCACTTGAAGCAGACTGTTTATTTATCCCATGATTACACAGTATTACAGACAGTCATGTTCAAATGTTGTCAGCTTGAGGAAACACCCTTGACAGTTCTTTTTTGGATTGTCTTGTCACTAAGTTAGTGACAAGACAATCCAAAAAGAATGTCTCAGATATTTCCTGTTCTTTTTTTGACTGTGATTATGCAAGGCCAACACCAAGTGTCCAATTGTTGTGTGTGGCCTCTCGGAACAGCTGGACGCCAATGTGGCCGCACTCCAAGAGCATAAGATGACACCAGCAGATGGTCAATTAGACCTCATAATTCCTAATTGTAAATTATGAGACAGGTGTCAAATTAGGTATACCTGCAAATTATTGTGCATGGTCTGTTAGCCTTTTGTGACAGTGTTCGGTACAGAGAAAGGCTTGGGGACAGTTTTGCAGCTAGACTGCAACATAATTTTTTTCAGAGCACGAGCAAGCCTGTGGAGGACAGTTGTGTGGATGGATGGTGCGTGCGCTAGACTACGATGACATTTGATGACTCACACAAGGTCAGTGTCTGCAAGGCGCCACGCAAGACGTCTCGTCTTTATCACACTCACCTCCTGTCTGCCTCCCCGTCGGGGTCACTTTCACTTAGTCAGGGACGCTTTGGACAGTTGGTTGTCCTTCCATCTCACCATGTCCCTGTTACACTCTGTCTGAGATACAAATAGCTCTTCCTATACTTCAAGAGTCATCAAGTCCCCTCCCATTAATTACAGCAAATCCCTCATCCTCAAGGGGTACACAAAAGTCTTGCTGTCCCAGACATAGGTAAAAACACAGACGGGACACACCGCCCGCAGTCTGTCATTAAGTTACAGCTGCCTCCAGCCTGCCCTTGTCATCCTGACCATCTCCGAGTTCCCTGTACTCTTCTGTGATTGTCACATTGGCTCAAAGGATGGTGGGCTGGTAAAAGACCTGTTCCATCTGTCTGTTACAACCTCTGACAGCAAGTGTGTATGGCTATATTATTTTACAATGGCAGCACTGTAACCTCATTAACCCCGTTACTGGTTGTCAGTAATAAAGCAGGCGACTGGAGGTATTATGGCTCCAGGCAACCAATTAGGGCTTTTTGACCCACTTGTTGAGCAATTTGTCATGGTTGTGCCACTTTCAACTTCCATGAATGAACAGAGAGAAAACAGGCCCACCCACAAAAGTAAGTTCAAATGGATGGAGAGATTTAGAAATGTGTATTACTCAAACAAAGTGGCAAAGGTTGGGAACATAAAAGCTGAACTTTTTCAGGAGTTTGCTTAGTCTTTTTGGATGAGCGAAAGAGTTTGGATAGGGGTTTAGCAGTGCTTGCCCACACACTGTAAACACTGTCTGACTGATGTTTTCATATGTGTGTGCATGTTTGAGAGAAAGCTAAGACTCATCTCTGTGGGCTTGTTGGGGAAGGAACAGGACAGCCAGAATGTTCCATGTCCAATACATGTTAAGCTCAATCAACATCTTTTATAAAGATATCTAAAAAAAAATGTGGTTACAGTAAGGTACACTATTTACAATGAAAGTAAATGGGGCCAGTCCATAAACAATTAAATAAACACTGATTCAAAAGTATAGCCACGAGACAGTAAAACATTATACTTGTTGAGATATACTGTAACATATTACAATGGTAATTCTGGTAAATCCCATAATGATGGTAAATAACTGAATTTATCAGACTAAAATCATGTTAACATGTAGAATGGTTACATTTTCTAGCTTTACAAACAGTGTGTATTTCAATGTTTATGGACTGACCCCATTAACTTCCATTGTAAGTGCCTTATCGGTACCACAATTTTTTCGTAATCGACATTTTTACACAAATGCTGTCAGATGAGCTTGAATTTTACCTGGAATAGTCCTTTATGGTGCAGTTTACATAAAATAAAAGGCTGTATGCACCTTTCTGGGTGCTTCTGAAGCTCTGCGCATGGAAATGAAGGAGCAAACAGCTTTCCTTTTCAAGGGCCAGGTATTATTTTTAACAACCCTATGAAGAAATTGCCCACGTTGGGCCTCACTGGTCCTGCTGTTTCCAGCATATGGAGGTAAAATGATGCCAGAGGAGCAGCAAATGTTCTGTGCCCATCTGAGTCCCTATGCCATGACATACTGGCACAGCTATTTCTTCCACAGACCATAATCAGGCTAGAACACCACAGTGGCAAAGGTTGTGTGCAATGTAGGACGTAAAATTGGGAGGGAAAAAAAAGGGCAATTTTTCAGGTGCTTTTCCAGATTCACATACCTCTCCAATTTTGTGTCCAATAAAAAAGCACACATGCAAATTTCATACAGAAGTCACCTTTATGTACTACCAATGTAAATGCAGAGTAGTTCTAGTGGCAGGTGTACATCATTACACCATTAGTTAGGTAACCCCTAGCCAATCACATGCAAGCCATTGCTTTATAAGTCTGCTCACAATCCATCACATTGCTGTTTCAGTGCTCTAACAAGGCAACCTCCACCACCACACCACCAGTTGAGTCTCATTCTGTATGGGGGTAGGCTCCTCGCCCCTGCCTCCTATCTCTGGAAGGATATAACGGTTCCGAGTACTACAACTTCGGACTGCCAGACAGGGCTTACGCCAAAGAGAGACATTACATTTCTATTTTATATTCATTACATAAATGTCATCTGCCATACGCAGTCATATCTTCATAACAGAATATATATATATATATTAAATTATACAAATTTAGTCTTTGCATGCTTTGGCTCTCTCATGCAAATAGATGAACATTTTCTTGCATTCCTCCTCCCAGGATGCCGAGGGGCAGACATTAGGGGCAGACATCCATGTCTGTTCCTGGGCATGCCATCATAAAACAGACATCAATAACTATGAATGGACCAACCCATTCCCGGATTATAAAAACATACTATGTAACATTAAGCCATTATTTTGCTCCGGATGGTCTCATTTAATATCTATTCTCTTCTGCCTGGTCTAGCTTTTTTGAGGCATTTCATTAGCATGCCAAAGCCTCATGGACTGGTGCTGGCTAGTGTTTACATGCATTCAAGTGTGTTTGTGTGTGCATTTTAGAGTTTGAGATAGAAAAGTAATGAAGGAAGTTCCCTCAGCAGGGGAGATCTAGTTGTTGGCTGCAAGGCAAGCAAATTATTCTACTACAGGAGGTTTGGAGTTTGTTTTGGAAGGTGTCACAGCAATCCCTTTTACACACATCAACTGATTCACAGCCAAGTATACATACAAATGAGAAATGGAGAAATGCACTACAGCTACCTGCAAGACAAATTATGAAAAATGAGTTGCTTTGGAAATGAGGTGAGTACAATAAGAAGCATCTGTTGAAGGAAGGAAGCAGAAATCAGTCCAAGATGATGAAAAGTAAAAAAATGACAAATGCAAAGTCTTTTTTGGTCTTTATGTATACACACACATTCACAAAGACCACTGATTCCATTAAGAGGTTAAAGAGGCATAGCCATATTTGAAGTGTCAATAAAGGACCTGTGGAGTGTTTAGAGAAGTACATTTAATGTGTCTCCCATAAGTCAGGCTTCATTATTTCTTCGTGACTCTCAAACCTGCTGCATGCAAAGCCAGCATCGGCGTTAATCAACCAGCTGACCCGGTAAATTGCCGCTCTCCTGAGGGGAACACCTTCTCTCTCTCTTTCTCACTAAGACACATCTGTGCCCCCTCACCTGTGACTCAGAAGACCAGACTCTAATTGTTTATCCAGTAATTGGTCAAGCCCGGTCAGGTTAGCCTGTTTTGTGTGGGCAAAATTGTGCACATCCTCACATTATAAGTGTACCAATACAGAATCATTCTGTAGACTTCTGACAGCACCCGTTGAGCCCTTTTCATCTATCTCATCTATCTGTTTCCATCTCTTTAACTAATATGCATAAAGGATGATTTGTAGGTGTAGTTTAATATAGATTGATGTGCTTCAGCCCTGTGTGGTGCAGATATCCTCCTGGGCTGTGATGTTAAATGGTGTGTCACGCTTAGGTGTAATTCCGCGCATTCTTGCTCAGCTATGCCACCACAGTGGCATGACCGCGCAAGGTGGGACCCTGCTGCTGGCTCCAGTGTACTTACTCTTGAGTAGCCAGATTTCTGACTTGCTGCATAAGGTCTGGTCCACACTGAGGCTTTTTCTGATTAAAAACCACCCAAACAGAATATATTGGCTCATGGAGATACAGTACCCAGTTGCTAACGTTTTACAATGTAAGAGACTCAAAAGAAAAAACTGTAAATATCTTGATTTGATCCCACTAACCTTTGGGAAATCAAGGTACCTGGTAAACACAATTACCAGCCAGCCAATCAGAATGGAACTGGTGATTTCAGCAAACACTTGCCATTTTTGCATACAATATTATCTCCCATTGGAAATCTTTGCATTAAGTCAACGTCATTTTCCTTTTCCTGTGGCGCTACTAGTGCATTACGCCAGCAGCATCAGAGACGTGGGTTCTTGTCCTGTGGAAACCAGGAAGTAAACATGATCACATAATCAGGGAGGAGTGTGATTCTGAGGTTGCATTTTCAGTCTATGATTACATTTGTTCTTCACTGATGGTTAGGTTTAGGGTCTGTGTTTTGGTTTGGTTTGGGTCACGGCGTATAGTTAACAAAATATGCTTTCCTTTTAACTGTATTACTTAATTTACAGCTACAAATACATCTCGCGTTTGGCACCACTCTGTGAACATTGCACCCAGAAACTGGAGCTTGCATGTGCCCAAACATTCAACAACACTTACAGCTTCGGCCAATGGGGTAGTACTTTGAATTTTCCATAAAAACATACTGATTTCAGGTGAAGATCTTTTCACCTACTGTCACCAAATTCACAGTCTAATTATTCATACTCTCTTCCTTCCACTCGCTCTAACAATCTCAGAAGCTTCTAGACTTGCATCAACATCATTTGGTTCAGTAGCTGTTCTTGTGTTTTTCTCTGAGACAGAGAGCGATACATAAATGAAGGAAAGTACTGTTAGGTCCAGCACATGGCACAAAGAGTGTGGAAAGGCTGCTATGCTGTTTTCTGGTTGGCTGGTGGAGACAGGAAGTCTGTTTCAGCATAATCACACCACTGTGTTAATTCCAGTCGTGAAAAAAACCCATTGTAGTCTCCGTCATCATATTTCTAGGCATTCTCCTCAGCCTAGAAATATAGCAAGTCAAAGGTCATTCTAAGATTATTCATGCCTCTGTGCAGTTATTGAATCTTATATCAATGAAGTGATACTGTTGATCTTTACTCTACACTTCTGGCTCATTTGAGATAATTGTCAGTTATGATTGTTCCTTTCATGTGCGTTTGGCTGAGGAGCTAAGCAAATATAGATTTGCCTTGACAAAGCCTGGCAAACTATAATGCCCTCAGTAATGACTGACATTTCTCCATTTGTGTTACTAATTACTGATTTACACTGCCAACAATGGCTTCTGAATTTTTCTGAATGAGAGAGTCATGTGAAATTGTTTTTTTTTTCTTTCAGATTAACTTTCTTTTAATTGTGTTTTCTGTACTGTTTTTATCCATTATATGGTGTACCAGCCTTATCAATTGTATTGTACCACTCCATTTGATTACCGTTATGATATATTACAGGTATACATTATGGAAATTAAAGAATTCCTATGTACTATATTTACTATGAACCATGCGGACATCACAATGCAAAGCTCCTTCCTAATCCACCCAGAACATTTATGGAAACAAAGCTGTTGAAATGGAGTTGGTGGTATTGACATCAGCACATTCTAAGGGACAGGAGTGTGAAAGTGGTCATGCACAGCTAATTACTACAACTTTTTTGCTGCGATAAACCTGGACAAACATGATAACGGGAATATAAAAAAAACATAAAATGCTACAACAGTGCTAATTTAAATGGGAATTCACCCAAAAATGAAAATAGTGTCATTATATTCATGTTGTTTCAAACCTGTATGACTTTCTTTTGTGGGACAAGAAGATGTTTGGCATCCTCAATCATAATTCACTTAAATTGAAAAATGAAAAGTTTTTCTCCATACAATAAAAGTTAATTGTGACTCAGGTTAACATTGTGCCTAATATCCCCTTTTGTGTTCTATGGAAGAAAGAAAGTCATATGGGTACATAACATCATAAGAGTGAGTAAACAATGACATAATTTTAATTTTGGGGTGATCTACCACTTAAAATGTTCTTAGTCTTTACTCGATTTGAAATTATCTCTAACTCACTCTGTCTCTCTTTGTCTCATTGCATTCTTGTCTGTCTACCTCAGTCTCTCAGTTTATTGTTGTCTTTTTTTCTCAGCATGCTTTATTTATGGAGACTTTTCATCGTTGGCATGATGCCCGAGCAAATTGTCACTTTAGGAGCGCTCCCGTCTCGACTCTATGTCACTAAAACGCTCCGCCAGCACTGCCACTCTAAACCTTTTAGGAGCCATTTACTTGGAAATAACATAACACAGTCTGGCATAGGATGCAATTAGCTTGTCGCAGTAAGTGAGTGTGCGTTATGATGTTGCTTTGTGAAACTTCTGAGATTATAAATATGAATTTCCAACTTTAGAACATAGGTTAACAGTCTTGAAAGAAAAACACAAATGTGTTTATGTATGCTGCCTCACTCGCTAGAGTGAGAAAAATATAAATAAAAAAAATAAAGGATAGTTCACCCAAAAATGAGAATTGTTTAATAATTTACTAACTCTGTGTTGTTAGACAGACGTTAGGCTGAATTTTAGTCATTCACCTTCATTGCATCTCTCTTCCATACAATGAAAGTGAATGGTGTCTGAGGCTAATATTGTGCCTGGCAACTCCTTTTGTGTTCCACGAATGAAAGAAAGTCAAATGGGTTTGGAAAAATTAGCAGTGAGTAAATTATGATGGAAGTTAAAAAAAATGGTCAGTTATGATACTCTACAACCCTCCATACGGTATATATATATATATATATATATATATATATATATATATATATATATATATATAAAAGAGAAAAAAGCTGCCTCATGCCCAGCAAAAAACAAAAACAAAACAGACATCCCTCTTATTGACAAATGCATGGTATTCAATGCCATTTCATAATGCATTGATGCATCAGTCATATAGGTCTAATGGGAAAAAGTGAAGTGTGGTACTGAGTTAAATTACATTATAGAAAGAAAAAAAAAGTGAAAGGGTCAGAGGAAAAAGTATGGATTGAGCAAAAATAGAAATAACCATTGGATAAGATGAACAGCCACTTCGTGTTGGCCACTGCATTTGACACCTCCAGCCAAGAGATGTGGCAGCTTCAAGATTGATGCTCTGCAGAGTCTAGTTTATATTGGGTACAGCTGTTTGTGTGTGTTACACATAGGCGTGCATGCTGGCCTATGATGCCCATTGCACTCTTTGTGTCAAACAGCCATCAACAACAATGGCGTATGTCACTTCATTAACCTTCAGTCAAATTAATCTAACACACTCGCCATCCCATCAGCCCCTGTGGGGCCACGTCTGTGCATGCAGACTGGGGACGGTGCAACTTCCCTCCCACAGGCGAATATAGCAGCACTACAAATACTTGATGTAGAACTGATTGAGTTACCACTGCTGCACATTCTGCCACAGCTCTGAACAACCATAGGGTGCTTCCTCTAACTCCCAATCTGGTCTGACCATGCTAATGTGATTCTATCAAGGCCCACGCTGTTTCCAGCTGTTGATATGCTCCCACTTACAAAAGTGTCTGCCCCACAAGATCCTACTCTGTCTTCCCTTCTCCCTCTGTGAGGATTCAATGCTGCGTGGCTGTGCACAAACAAACAAGGCCTGATGTACAGGGAACATGATGTGAGATCCTCATTTCCACACTCTTTACACAGCGGGCTGTAGCCTCCGACTCAATAGCCTGGAAAAGCGAGAGGTTTAAATCACTGCTGTTTCTTTGTAGCACTGCTGGGTTAGTGATGCTTGTGAGCTAAATATGCACTTTTTTGGAAATATAAAAGTGTTTGTGGTTGTGAATGTTTTGAGAATGTGGCATGGTTATTTCTAAACTTCTTATTTGGTTCCGAAATTGTATTATATTGGATGTAAATGTATTTTTACACTTTAAATTAACTTAGTAAATAAACTAACTCTGATTTTTCTTCTCTTTTTCCTTTCATGTATGTCCATTGGTCATCTTTTGAACACAATAGGTGAGTAAACCTTAACTTAATATAAATCTGTGGAATCAATCTAATATTTGACACAACAAAGACCAGCTGAACATGCTTGCAATTCCCATGCTGGTCTAACCATTGTGGGGGTGGGATGTTGCTTGTCCTTTAAAATAGTAAATACAATATTTTTTTTTCATAAAGGCTTTAAATGCATTAAAGTTTTTTTAAATGTTACAGAAATTTTATAATTTTTTGGTTTAAATTATATGTTTGGGTTTATTTTAAGTTCACACAGTACAAGACAAACATTGTGTTTGCATTTCTAGTAATTTGCCTGATTCAGACATATTTTCTTTTTTTTTTGTGCTGTCTCAAAGAAAAGATTAATATCATTTGCATTTATTTTCATCACTGATGGAACTGTAAAATGGCATCAGCTAAAAATACACACGATTATTTACTGTCCTTAATTTGTCCCTCATTTATTTTTTCCCCCCATAGAATCTTAAAACAGTCTTTTCTTCAAGAATCCTAACAATGCTCTTTTACATACAAAAACACTTAATATTGCTCTACAGACCATCAACACCATGCTCTCAAGGTCCAAAGAGGAAAAAAAATAAAAAATTAATTTGTCCTTTTTGAACCTTGAAAGCTCCTGCTCACTATAAACTATATTTTTTAAAAAAATATATAAAATGTATATATATATATTTATGTACCAAAAAAAAAAAAGTAACAGCATATGGGTTTTGAACAACATAAGGGTGAGTAAATGAGTGAGTAAAAGTACATTTTAAATTTTTAGATGAACTACTCCTTTAACTGGTGTCTAATCCTCAAAATAAAATGGTCTCTTTTAAAAGAAGACTCTTATGAGATGCTGTACAAAATTCTGAATTAATTAAAAACATAAAGAAATTATTTTGAAAATCTTAAATTAAATTGTTGTTTTATTTTGAACTACCCCTTTACGAACTTGTACAAAGGTAGGGACATTATATGCATGCATGGTATTCATAATAAAATTGCTCATTGAACTTTTAAAGCTTGTTTGCTGAAATATTATAACTGTTTGATTTGCTAGCAAGCAATAAGAGTAAAGACACGAAGCTGAACAAAAAATACAAATACAAAGCAGCACATCAGAGCAGCATATAAGAAATTAGAGCCCCACTTCACTCCAATGAATCATTCCTCATCCCTAATTAAATCTCAAGAAGATCTGGCCACTCCAATAACTTTGCTGCCTTATCGACATCCAGCTACTGCTATCTGTGACTATCTGTCTTCATCACAGAGCCTTTGCTCCGAGCAAGAGTGTCCCTTTTAAGGCATGCAGACCTCAGCCAGGAAACAGTAATTAAAAGCCAAACATTTTGCCCAGCTGCAGAGACATATAATGTAAAATAAATGAGTGGTTTTCTTACCCGATCAGAGGTTTGGGTGAACTAGATGAAATTTGATTCAGGTGCTAATGAATCCAGTGCCATTCTTGTCACCATGTTTCAAGGTTTAACAGATTTGGACATACTAGCAATGTTAATAACAGCACTGACGCTGGTGTTCTAATAATCATGGCAATCGTGTTGACAGAATGTGCTGTGTCATTGATCAGAATAAAACATGGATTATCACTTGTCAATTTGGCACAATCAGACTAAAGCTATGTTTTTTTTTTATTAAAGCATGTTTCAAAATACTGTAATACACCTGAAAACATCTGTCTGTCTCTCTGTCTATCTCTCTCTCTCTCTCTCTCTCTCTCATATATATATATATATATATATACATACACAGTGTATAGAGTATATAGATATATAGACACATGGTACGTTGATACATTGTGATATTCTCATCACTTACACTATTTTATACCAAGGCACATTATGGGTAGTTGACTCATGCATGTTTAAGAGAAAGTGTATACAGTATTTTATTTTATGTGATTGGTCACTATTTCTTTTTATCTTCACTTCGTGTTATATGCTCCTTGTAGGATGCAGTTTCTCAATAAAAACAGCATTCATAATAATTATAAAGGAATTTGCAAAATAGTGTTTAAAACAGTTTTAGATGGAGGACAGCTTGTCACAACACTGTACATGTTAACTAACCATACCCAGATAACATGGTACTGAATGACTGCCATAATCATATAGCATGGTATTTACATGGCTCTCCAGGGTACTTCAAAGAATAGCATGATATTGTGATTGTAATTTTCATGGTAATACCATCATGCTTTTGTGTTAGTGGAAAAACAATTGTTGTTGCTTTATGTGTGAATTGTTTCACAGAGACACCAAGGCCTACAGTATACTGTGTACGCCACTAGGGAGTGACTCATATTCTGAAACATTTCAGTTTGAGACTGGAATAAAAGTCTCACACACATGAACTCCCTCTTTCTTTTCTTTTCCCTTTTCTCTAATCTTGTTATTTGAACTTGGCCAAATGTCTCTCCTTCTCCTCCGTGCTCTCAAAGACATAACAACACACATGCAGGTACAAATCTGCCCCTTCAAAAGGCCAAGTTGGCTTTTAAATGTGTTGTATTTGGTAGACAGCTTAATTTTACACTTTTATCCCTGTGCGCCAGGCTCTTGTTGGATGAGGGTAAGCTGTGTTAATTGGAGACTGAGCAGTGTGGTTATGTCACCTCCTGTCAGACTGGCAAGGGCTGGTTGGGTCACTAGCGAAGGTGGGGACAGGTCGGTTGAAGTTGTGACATCTTAATTACCAGAGAAAGGCTACTCCACTGCTACCAGATGCGAGTACAGTGCTGAACATTACATTTCTCTGTCTTCTTTAACCCCTATAGTTCCACTTCGGCTTTTGTTCTGCTCTAGATTGTGATACAGACTGTGATACGGTTATATAACATCAACTCAAAGATCATGCTTTCATATAGCATACCATTGAGTTCAAGCAGTGAAAAGGTTTTTAATAACTCTCAAAATCAGCTGAAATCAGCTGAAATCATAAACTCAACTCACAATTTCAGAATTGCTGGGATTTTGTGGTCACCGCATGTTGAGCTTTGGTGCTCATGTGGGTGACACATGTTCAAATGTGCCCTTCAACCTTTCCCAATCCGATTCCCCCTCTTCCACAATTACTTCCTGTTACTCTTTACAACGTCTGTCCAATAAAAAATGCAAAAGCTGCCCCAAAGCCATCCCTAAAAAAACTTCAACACACCATTAAAATGATTAAACACATTCTGACTGATTATGTTAACCATAGGCTAGCCACAAATTCAATTTTTTTTACTAAACCCATAATACTGCCACAATTTGACATAATTCAGAGTGAAAAATACGATATTCAATGAGGAATAATGGTGAGATTTTATCGATCAAAAACGGGGTATGCAACATTTAAAACGTATAAGGGTGCCACCCAAATGATGGGGGCAGGATGGGGGTTCAAGGGGGACCAATGTTGATATTGCATACACCACCATAAATCAAGTACTGTAGGTTTAGCTGCAGACTGGAGACCTCCAAATGGGATTGGAATCTTCAAAAGAGTGTGGGGTTACTCCTTAAGGGGGCATGGTTACACCAAACGAGGGTTGCGGCAACTCCAAAATGGGGAGTCACTTCCACTCACAGCTAGGTTTATCTTTAATGGCAGTTTGGAGCTCCTGTTCCTTTTTGGAGCACTGCCTGCAGCTTTACCCTTCTCCCATAAATGCGTAGCTTCAGCCCTGCCATCGGGAATTGATTAGATCATGAAAACTGGCTGTAATACCAGAATGTAGCCAAGTGGTTGGAGGGAAGGGGATGACAAAGTAAGAGTGATCTGTTAGCTAAAAGGGAAAGTAATTTCAGAAGCAATGCAAGTTAATATTTTTTTTAATAAATATGTAATAATTTATCAAAATGTTATGTCAAATTTTTTTTTTTTAGTTTAATTATATTTGTAATAAATTGTACAAAGAAATAGCTCAAAATAAGACCCAGAACATGTAATAATAAAATTAAAAAAAAATCAATTTTGATGACTTTAAAAAACAATGGTTAAAGTTAAGGTCAGAGGTGTTACTTTTACTTATAAGGACACTGAAAAGCAACATAACCAGGCAGAAGGACTGCACATGTGTGGTGAGGTTAAACAAACCCTGCAGGCAAATCTGGAGGTGTGCAACCTGTCCCCTTCTCTTAAATCATTTTGACAGTTTGGTAACAGGTATATTCCCATCCTTTTCTTGGGTATCACACTTTCACACTCAGGCCTGGCTCACTCTAGTCAACTGACAGGAGAGCTGTAGATATAGTGCTGGGCTGCCAAGAGGATTGAGTGGACTGAGATGGTGTGAGCATGGAGCCTGTGGCTGGAGGGCTGTGCTGGAGAAAGGTCATGCCGTCAGATTGGGACCCGTGTCCTGATGCAACTCCTGCTGACCTTTACAAACTAATGTTAGTCCTAATACAGAACATTAATACAGGAGAAAAATCACTACCCACTTCTCTCTGACTCTCAAGAGAAAGAGATAGGCCATGTCATGCCTCCGGTTCTTAAAGAGCTGGCATTATACATTGCATGCACAAAATAGCATGTAGACACCAGAACACAACAACTAACAGAACACATTTGTGCTTGCTAGAAATTTTAAAACCATGGGCATTAAAAGAGAGTAGGTGCTCCCTTTGCTGTTATAACGGTTCCCTCTTATCTTCCCTCTTAGGCTTTGCACTAGATGTTGGAACATAACTGTTGGGATTTACTCTCATTTAGGCTCAAGAGCATCATTTAGGTCAGGAACTAATATCGAGTGATAGTGCCTTGCTTGCAGTCACTGTTCCAATGCTTTCCAAAAGTGTTCAGTTGGGTTCAGTTCTGGGCTTTTTGCATGGCAGTCCAATTCTTACACACCAGACTCATTAAACCAATTTACTTGTGGCATCCTCTTACGGGGCTATGTGAAAAGTCACTGATCTCTCTGGTATACACCATTTTACAAAAAATACTTACACATACTTGACCATACACACTGCAAAAATAATAATAATAAAAATATATATATATATGTATATTAGGGCTGTTGATTTAATGCATTAATTATGTGCGATTAATTTTACAAAAAATAACGCGTTAAAAAATGTATCGCATTAGTCGCATGCCCACGGACCTTTTAAGGAAGAGTCCTGAGAAATGTAAGCTTGTAGTACCACCTGTTTACTCCAGAGGACAGTAAGTGAAATTTCAGCTGTATGAGCAACATGCAGTTTATACAGTGAAGAAAACACTCGAAGGAGCGCAAATGCGATCTAAGGGATCTCAATATGTGTTTAAAGATTGAGTATTAAACTATATTTAACCCATAACCCAAGACGCTACATAAGCATGTCTGACGCAGGTATAGATTGACGGGCTCTTAAACAAGCCCTCATAATAAATCTCCAACTGATTGACAAATTCACTTGTGAAATGGATTGCTGTGAACTGTATGCCAATGATTGGATTATGATCAATAATATGGTAGTAAACAATACATTGTATTATAAAGCCGCTTTTTGTATTGTCTTATCAATGATTAACTCTTCTGCTACAAGAATGTAAACATTTTAATTATCTGAATATTTATATATATATATATATATATGTGTGTATATACATACTCAATATATAATGATTATACATATGTATATCAATATATAATTATACATAGTTATCTTTAAATATTTAAATATATATATATATATATATATATATTTGTATTTTTTTATTTATATATATATATATATATATATTTAAATATTTAAAGATAACTATGTATAATTATATATTGATATAAATATGTATAATCATTATATATTGAGTTATTGTTATATGAGGGGCTTTCTCAGCAAATATTTGTATATGCGATTAATCGCGATTAATTAATCGGCACACCATGTAATTAATTCGATAAAAAATTGTAATCGATTGACAGCCCTAATAAATATATATATATATATATATATATATATATATATATATATATATATATATATATATATATATTGCAGTTTACTGTACTTTAAGAAGTCAATATATGGTTTTAAACTCCACCATAATAGAGATTCCCAGAATGAAAGAATTCAGTTATCTCCATAGACCAAAACCACAGCAGTTGGAAGGGGTTTCAGTACTCATGTAATGTGGTTTGAGGCGAAGCCTTCGCTGTTATAATGAAGTACGGCACCTCTCTGGAGACGAAATCTGATGTTTATTGTTTCATCTGTTTTTCACCAAGCAACTCACCTAATTTCCCTTCTTGGCATCCCAGTATTCCCAACACACTCTTATTAAAGCCCTGCCATACTGCAAACATGGCTTCCCACTCTAATGGCAGCTCCCCACACCCCCAGCACTCTTCAATCAACAGCGATGCTGTGGGGGTCACGTGAAGAAACTGCTGGTAATGAGATTGCAGCAGCAGAGTTTTTTTGTTTCACAGGTTTCTGACTGTTGTTCAGACTTTAATTATTGCTAGTTGCAGCCAAGGGAGACTGCTGGTGCACCCCTGTGGCACACAGAGGTACACGGAAAGCCTTCTGCCTGTGTGAGGTAGAACCTGATCTCCATATAACCCAGAATTCTTCTGTTTGGCGGCCTCACGCCATCACATTAGTGCTAGCTCCATGGAGTAATTAGTAATTTAAGCCCCAGTAAATACAAAGTTTTATTTCTAACAAGTCAATGCTAATTTGTGAGAAAGGTGTTAAGCCCAAATATCTCGGTATGTGTGTGCACAAATATAAAGTCCAGTTATTGATAGAGTGATTGCTAATAACAGATTTCTATGGATAGCAGTGGTTAATAGCGTAGCACAGTGCCACAAGGCAAACACAGTAGATGGTGTTCAAAGCACAACAATTTTTTGAAGCAGAATTATAGCCCCCAGCATTGCTCATGGCAACAAAATGTTCAACAGCCTGAAAGAAATTGGGTCAAGGAAAAGTCAAAATGAGAGAAGTTTCCTGAAGCCTTAGTCCTACAAAGCAATGGACATCATGGAGCTCTGCTGGTCCCAATCTAGTCTTAATTTATTAGCTGTTAGATGTTTCACTTATGAAATCAGTGAAAGTTTCACAAAAAAGTAAATGCTTGTTACATACATTCAAATTATTTTATTTAAAAATGACTCGGTGCATGCTGTGTTAAAGAGGAGTGAAATGCCTTTACCTGGACACATAATAACAATTTCCTGGTTCCCACTTTAGCATATTCAGGTTGTTTTATTCATTTTTACATTTCTTTATTGGGTATTTTCTTAAATCTACCTTTTTTTTTTATCATATACTGCATTTGAAGCTAGCAAAAAGTGGTAAGGCCAGGAGTAGAATGAGCAGGAGTAGGTTAAACCAGTTTGTTTCATTGAACCTACCAAAATGTCACTTTTAGATTTACATTTCATCATTTAACATTATGTAAATACAGTATATTAGTAATAAATTGTAAATATAATTACAAATCAAGGTTCGCCATGTTTTGCATTCTGAGAACTACAATTGCACAGAGTTGTTATCTGAGTTACTATAGCCTTTCTGTCAGCTCGAACCAGTCTGCCCATTCTCTGTTGACCTTTCTCACCAACAAAGCATTTCAATCCACAAAACTGTTTTTTTGTTTTGTTTTCAGCACCATTATGAGTTTACTCTAGAGGCTGTTTTGCGTGAAAATCTCAGTAACAGAAATACTCAAACCAGCCTGTTTGGCACCAACAATCATGCCACTGTCGAAATCACGAATATATTTTTTTTCCCGTATTCTGATATGCAGAGTTTTTAATATTGTGCATCTTTGCACTGTTTAACAAGTTTGGTAATGCACAGTAAATTACATAAAATATTATTATCTGAATTTTCAGCAAGATTGCACTCTCTGTTCTATCTCCTTTTTCCTATTCTTTTATACTGGCAATTATTTATCCTAAGGAAGATGTGATTTTATGTTCTTTAAGAGGATACAAAAATGTGGTACTTTGAAATGCAAATGTGCGTTTGATCAAGTGGCATTTGGGAAACTTGTGTAATGATTCGTTGCATGTAATTTGTCAATTGTGGCAGTTTGAATCAAGGCAATTTTACTGCGAGGTTGGTTGGTTTTTAAAATGGGTTGCTGGTAATTATTTTAGACAATCGATTTTGAGCTGTAATTAGAGTACTAATAATGGTAAGGTACTTGCACTATCCTTTCCACCTAGTGAAGCCTTTAAAATATTCTACCAAGACCAGAGTCTAGTTATACCCAGGGCTGCATTAAGGTACTCTGGGGCCCTGGTGCTTCCCGTTTCACAGGGCCTTGCCAGTCGTCAAAATGGGGGGTGTTGGTGTGTTGATGCAGAAGGTTGTCACTCTATGTCCATGCACTACATGGACGGGTTTATCTGTTGTGCACCGTATCTGCGTCTCCCACTGAATGCGTTTACAGACATGTCCTCCACAAGCCTAGACTGGGAAGAATACGTGGCAGATGCTGATAAATTATATATATATATATATATATATATATATATATATATATATATATATATATATATATATATATATATATATAATTTATAATTTTATAATATATAATTTATATTATAAATAATTTGAACAAAGAAATGTTATGATGTCAAACTCAAATTTTCAGTGACATTGTTCTGCTGATAATTTTTTAATGAAACAAAAAAAGTTTTAAATTAGAAACATTTCCAATAGTGCTCTCAGACTTTTGGACCCCACTGTGACTATACTGTCCTTCATGAATATGCATGCAGATATTTTCACATTTACTATTCATGAGTGTAAACTATCACCTCCTCATATGCACTTAGAGAACAGGGAGCGCTGAGTAAAGGTAATGACCTGTTCAGTCTCATAAGATGGATTCACTTCACATCTTTCTCAACAGACACCTCACCCTGGAAGTGTGCTGTAACACCCTTCTGCCTTTAAAACAGCAATTTCATGTTCTCAATCACCCACACCTCTATGACAGAGCCTCTTCTCTTTTCTGCATCTGCAATACAATCAAGCTCCATGGCAGGGTGCCACTGACGTCTGTGCTTTGTAAGAGCGAATTGTCCTCAGCACTGGGCTTTTTAGAAGGTGTTGTGTAGACGTGTGCATGTGTAACCGGTCCTGCTTGACACGTTCCAAATGGGACTCGAACCCGGGAGGCGGGTATGCTAATGAAGATGCTAAAGGCTACAGCCTCTAGCGTCAATTGCTAGTGCACCTCTTGAGGCCAGGGGATTGAGGTTTACTCATACCGCACAGCTATCACGTACCAGCTGGCTCCTGTTACACATGTTTGGGGCAGCTTTTCATTAAACTCAAGAGACTGCATCAGAATATGTTGGAAGAACAACTCTTTATCACTTTTTCCCAATTTTCGTCTCTGCCAGACGCTTTAGAGTAGCGTGATGATGTGACATTGACCATTAGCCTCCTACATTGGTTCTTTCCAATTACACGAAAGTCTTGCCCATTATTCAACATCAGCAAAGGCATTAAGTATACATAAGACTGGGTGGTGTTTACATTGCTCAGCTTCTCTGTGTGGCTGATAACACGGTGAATGTCAGCAAAAGTATGCAATTGTTGAATATGCCACCTTGTAATGCACCCCATTGGCGAATGTGGCAGGAGAATGCGCTGTCTAAACATGGTTCTTATCTTATTGTTGTGCTGAGGAACATTATCGCTCTGACAACAATGACACTTAATGAGACACTAATGTCACAATATCGAAATGAGAGGGAAATAACTGGACAAAATGAAATGTGTATTTACAGGAATGTGAAGAAATAAACAAGATGGGGTTCACAGATCATTATGACATAAAATGCAATTGTTTATCAAAAATGTGTTGCATTTTTGTGTATGGGTGTTTTTTCAATGAAAAAATAATAAATAAATATGTGCTGGATAATAGGACTTGTTTTTAGAGAATATGTCTTGAATTAAGCTTTTGCACCCTATTAGCAAATTGTTGTTTAAGAAGAAATAAAATAAACAAATAAATTGCCTATTTTAGGTATGAGCTTAGTTCAATATATATTGTCTGAAAACATGTCTAATATTAGTAACATTTTATAACAAGGTTGTAGTCATTAGTTAACATTAGGGACCCACTTTATATTAGGTGGCCTTAACTACTATGTACTTAACCATTTGATACAATGTACTTATTATGTACAAACATGTTGTTGCATTGTAATTACATTTAAAGTACTTGCATTTGATTACATTTATAGTTACACAGTAAACTTGACCCCTAACACAATACTTACCCCAAAACCTAACTCTAACCCCTAATCCTAACCTGAACACTTACTCCTAAACCAACCCGTACCTCAACCTCAGTTGCAGCAAATGTGGGAATTTTGCAGAACAGCATGTAGTTACACAATAAATACATAGTCAAGTCAAAGTCAAAGTGTTTTTTTATTGTCATTCAACCATATACGGTTAATACAATACACAGCGAATCGAGACAACGTTCCTCCAGGACCATGGTGCTATATAAAACAACATAGGACAAACACAGAACCATATGAGACTACACAGACTAAATAACATTTCTACATGAAGTGCACGTGCAAACGTGTGCAAAAAATTTGAGACAGTACAATAATTACTAAAAGAACAGGACAATAGGCAAAGTGAGAGACAGTGAGAGACAGTGCAATGCCGACCAGTACACATGTGTAATTGAGTAGTGCAAAAAGATGACACTTTCTAAAAATGCCAAATGTAAACATAACATGCTATGAAATAGTGTTCTATGGACATAGCAGTCATTGAGGTAGCAGCCAGGTATAAATTATTTTATGTATTTAATGTTAGAACATAGTAGTTAAGGCCAACTAATATAAAGTGTGACCAACATAAGTTAACTACATTAGTTAACATTAGGGATGTGCCCGAAGCCAAATACTTTATTCAGAAAGGCATGAATAATGACCTCAAAAATAATAACAGATTCATTCTAATAACATTAAACATATTCGTATGACTGATTATCCAAGAGGCACAAGGATTAAGTGACATTATAAATAAACATATCTAAAATTACAACAAATGTATTAATCTGTGCAGCCAAAATATCTAAAGTGTAAACCTTATGAAGGAAAATGTGCACCTTGTGATTTTTTTGCATGAGATGCAACAATTTCTGAGTTTGAAAATTACATTTTAATTAGCCCTAAATCGATCAACAGTTTTACATCACTTGAATGAATATGACATTTCAAAAAGAAAAGTGTATGTTATTGATTTGTTTTTGTTATTAAGAACATTTTAGATTAATCAAAATGGAGTGATTGGAGTAAGTGGAGTGATTTAAAACACAACTTGGTTCATTTCAAAACATCCCTTCTCAATTTTCAAAAAAAAACAAAAAGCCTGGAACACTGTGTCTTTGTTAAATGTATTTAATATATGTTTGTGATGTCCCTTAGTTTTGTTTTTATTTATTTTCTGTTGTGTTTTAATTTGTATTTGTACTGTTTGTGTCAAATGTCTGAAAACTTGTTGATTTGTTTTGTATTTTGAAATTCATAAATAAAATAAAAAAAACATGCAAAGAAATTGTTTTGACGCACATCCGGTTTAAGCCCTGCCCACACCCGGTTCTATCCTAGTACAGATACAGATACAGATAATGGCGTCTTAAACAAAGCCTTTGCTTAATATTAATGTCATCATAAACTAACATATTAGAGTGCATTAACCGAGATTTATAAATGTTGTAAAAAATGTAATAAAAATAACATCACTGTTCATTATTAGTTCATGATACCTAATGCACTAACAAAAACCCCCAAAAAATACCTTTTTCTTCCAATTTGAAATGCCCAATTCCCAGTGTGCTTTTAAGTCCTCGTGGTCACATATTGATTCGCCTCAATCCGGATGGTGGAGGACGAATCTCAGTTGCCTCCGCATCTGAAACTGTCAACCCGCACATCTTATCACATGGCTTGTTGAGCGCGTTGATGCGGAGACATAGCGCATGTGGAGGCTCCCACGAACCACATTATAGCGACCACGAGGAGGTTACCCCATGTGACTCTACCCTCCCTAGCAACCAGTTGGTTGCTTAGGAGACCTGGCTGGAGTCACTCAGCATGCCCTGAGATTCGAACTAGCAAACCCCAGGGATGGTAGCCAGCATCCTTTACCACTGTGCTACCAGTTTAAAATGTGACATCCCGATCATGGCAGAAACAGCCAATGGAAGGAAGAGAAGACAGATGTGTGTCTGAGTGATCTAAAGAGGTCTACATCGGAGAAAATTTGAGAGACTCTTGGGCATATCTAAACATACATTTATTTTTAGTACACAACAGAACAGATAAATAATAAACGAAAACAAGCACAGTTTCACTGAAAATAGACTGTTGGTCCTGGAACAACATTCTTATAATCCAATCCAATTTTAGTTGCTTGTTCACCATCCACCTATCCTTTTGGTTTAGGTATATTAGAGGTATGGTAAGAGTTACAGGTAGGGCTAGGATTATGTCTTGTTTTTTTTTGTGTTTTTTTTTTTAGTTTTGTTCCAGGACCAACAAAAGTGATTGATCCAGGAATGTCTTACTTGGCAAAATAATGGTGACCCAAAACCCATATGTTCTTGTCGAACATTTAATTTCAAAATCATTACTGGGGAGTTGGTTTTCCCTTTGCTGCTATAACATCTTCTATTCTTCTGGGAAGGCTTTCCACTAAATGTTAACATAACTGTTAGGATTTGCTCTTATTCAGACACAAGAGCATCGGAGAGGTCAGGCACTGATGTGTGGTGATGTTTTCGGTCTCACAATCACCGTTCCAAAGCAGTTTCAATAGGGTTCAGGTCTGGACTTTGTCAAAGCCTGTCAAGTTCTTCCCCACCAGACTCTTTAGCATGACCCATTCTCCTAAAATGTAAGGAGATTGTATGTCTACGTGCTTGATAATGCAATGTCTGCATGTGCCAAGTGCGTTTTCTATAGAAAGGAATCTGTGTGCCCCTTCAGATCATCATCTTTTTTATTTCTCATGTTCTCTTTGTGGAACAAATTGTCAATTATTCCACCTTACTGTCGTTTGATCAAATGAAGACACAGGGATTGGAATCCTATTACTTTCACCACTGTCCGCATTAGTCATTTTATTTCACTAGCCGACATTAGCGGCAGAGTTTTCACATGCTTTCAATCCCAGACAGTAAGTCACAGGAGTCAGACACCATACAGCTGGCACACAAGAGCTTATTACCATTCCTCACACAGTTTTAAATGGATGCATTCCTGAGGTACTCCATACGGCCATGAAGATAGTTTGACTCAGATCTTCTCCAGTAAGCTTTATTCCTATGAAGTGGTGTCTCAAAGAGTGACATCTATTTTGAATTGAAATGTTACATGGACTTTTTCCATGGCCATCTTCACTCCCACATCGCTCTCTTCTGTTCTATCTCTTCTCTGGTTTGTCTGCCTTGGGCTCTTTTTTTGTGTCTTTTTAGTTATCTGTGAAAGAATTTCCCTGCTATCAAAGTGGCAGAGCCTCCCTCTCACCCTCAGGTTGAAGAGTTGTCCACAGTGGTGTTCGAAAACATCTGAAATACTGGAAGGCAAGCGCTTGGGTGCCATGTTCTGTTATTGTTACTCAAATAAAAATAAAATAAATTCAGAGGGTGTAATTCACTGAGAATGAATTGCACGAGCATGAGCACAAATTATTGCTGAACACATTTTGCACTCCACAATTTAAACAACATTATAGCTCATACAATACACGTTTTGACAGAAGCATTAATGTCAGTACTATTTATACAATTATAAACTATATCATTTCTGCTTTTATTCCTCTAAAAATTGTAATTGTAAGTGCCTCACTGTAAACTTATTATTGTTTTCTAAAGAAAAGGAGGGATGAGTTGAAATTTTCTTTCTGTTAATCAACATTATGCCTTAATGCAGTCGATCAGACTTACCTTGTATTGAACTTAGACTATTACTTTAAATTTACCAGGCAAATAGCGCTGGCTTTTTAATAAGACACAATCTATTATTAGCCTAATTTATTTAGAAAGGAGGCATGTTTACGCTTAAAAGAATGACAAAAAACTAATTTAATTGCACATTGTGCAGCCCTATACCAGTGAAGATAGCATATGGTTAAATTGGATTGCAAACTGTAAGAAATATTTTGCACTAAAATACAGTTAACTTGGAAGAAACAAGCATATATGCATTATAGCACCAAAAATGCTCAACTCTAACCTGAGAGAGAACAAAATTCTGCGTCATTAAGATGTGGACAAGAATTTGATGTTACAATAACATCTCACAAGATGACATGTTTACTGTCTTCATCTCACTGTTTGTCAATGCTGCCAATTGTTTGTGTGAGAAAAATCACTTATTTTATTCTCACTTTTTTCTTCGCTCTTCCCTGCTGAGAGATAGATTGTCATCTTCTGCCATTCTCAATATATGAGCCATCTAAGCGGGCCCCCATTTATTCATGCCATGCTGCTTAGTTACTCCCTCCAAAATTATAAATCAAACAACACACCTGTGGGCCATGCCTTCTTTGCTCAGCAGATGTTTTGGGAGTTTGCATGGCTGGTTGCTCTACCTCAGACACTTCCTAATATCAATGTTTTAAACTTATTAATTCTGAAAATAAAATGGCATCCCTGGCGTAAAAACAAAATGGCAACTTAAGAGCCATCACCAACACTTAAAGTTAATTGCTGACACAATTCATCTAGCCGATTTCCCTATGCAGCTTTTCTTTTCTACTGTAACAATTAAATGAAGGCGTAAAAAAGATTGCACTTCTCTTGAGTGGCTGGGGATCAGCAAGGCCCAGTTGACACACCATATGTTAATATCCCTTTGTAATGATGATGATAATCATGAAAGCATCTCTTGCTTTGATGATTCAAACCTTACTGAAACAATCCAACTTATCTCACATTTTGGACTCTGGTGTGCTGGTGTCCTGACTGGATTCTTAAAGGAATAGTTTACATAAATGATGTCATTATTTGTAATATAATTATTTGTAATATATTACATCACTTATATTACATATAAGTGATGTAATATCTGGGATGCATCACATCTGACTGTGCCTGAAGGTATGTGCTGTGTAATAGCATTAGTGGTTTGGATAAAAGCCTTTGCTATAGTAGTAATACTAGTTTGTGTGCTCTGTTAGATTTTGCATTTCCCCGTGCTTTAACATGCACTTACATCGTATGGTTTATAAGGTTGTTTCCTGTATTTGCTGGTGGTATAGTGATGTTTATGGGGCTGAGTGATTTGTTTGTATTTTTAGTAATGTGTAGCAGTTAATCAGCGATTTGTATGTACGCTGTGAAGTACTTAACCTTGAAGGATTGCATCCTCTGTGTGTCATCCTTTGGGTAAGTTTACTTCTCTTTGTCTTCGGCAGTCATGGCATTAGTGGGTGATTGCATGCATCAATAATTTGTTATATCTATTGTAGGTTTATTCGCGAGGCTGACGGGATTTCCCCATGTTGCTACGCAACCATTATTTAAGAGCACATATGGATAGTTGCTGTCTTGTTCAGTTATTGTTTCATTTTGAGTTGACCCTTCAATTGTTGAGGGCTTGTTCTATGTTATTTTATATATTTATTTTTGTTTATTGTTTGTTATTCGTTTTAGGGTGCTCAATACCTGCTTTATCGACGTCTGTAACGCCACCACGTAGCTGGGGTTATTACGTGTGTGGCCAAGGGTGAACCAATGTGTGCATTCTTGTACAATTGTCTTTCTTTTTTTTTGTTTTTGTATTTTGTTACTTTTGAGCCTTCGTCTTTTTCTTTTGTTCTGTTGCAGTTATTTATTGTGTGTCTTATTTTTTTTTTAGGGGCTGAGAACCCTGGGCAGAAAAGTTCTACCTCCCCCTAGTTGTTGTGGCATGCTTTATCATTGCGTGTATTCAAGGTTGTTGAGTAACGAAATACATGTAATGGATGACGTATTTAAAATATAAGTAACTGTATTCCACTACTGTTACAATTTCTATCACTGGTATTTAGAATACAGTTATATTCTAAAAGTATTTTGATTACTGAAGAGATTACTTTGCATTTTATTTTCATTTGTTTCATTTAATATTTTGTCCTTTCAGATGGAAAACATTTAGGCTATACATATAAATGACTCGATCCAAAGTGCATTTGAACAATGGTGAAACACTTTCTTATGATGTGTTTGTTACATGCATATGAGCAGACAGAGAAGTTTAAACAGAATAGACCCTTTCTATTAAAATAGAAATAAACCTTCTATAAATTGTCAATTTTACGCTAAGCTAAAATGTTATTTCTAGCCATTTTACATGCACATTGTATCAAGAAAATTCTCGTTAGATCATAATTTCATTTTTTCTAGTAAGACCTTTGATATTAGGGCAAAAATCATATCAATTCATTTATTGTTTTTCTGTAAAAATATCTACAAATCTTTAAAACAAAATCTATTTGATTACTCTCATTTTATAAACACTGCATAAGATATTTAGGTTTTTCAGAGAATGTGTTTTTAACATGTGTATTTTGTCTTACTGTACTGGCAGAGTTTTTTAAGTCAAAACAAGTGAAATCATCTACCAGCGCTGAAGAAGGAATCCGTTACTGACCTTGAGTAATCTAATAGAATATGTTACAAATTACATTTTACTGCATGTATTATGTAATTTGTAGTGGAATACATTTTAAAATGAACTCTCCCAACCCTGCGTGTAGTGTGTATCACCTTGACAAGTGCATAAGTATGGAGTGGTGGTGGCGTAGTGGACTAAAGCACATAACTGTAATCAGAAGGTCACTGGTTCGATCCCCAAACAATCATTGTGCCCTTGAGCAAGACACTTAATCCAGGTTGCTGCAGGGGAATTGTCCCTGTAATAAGTGCACTGTAAGTCGCTTTGGATAAAAGCATCTGCCAAATGCATAAATGTAAATTTAAATAAGTTGAATGCATGGTTTCAGACATTCTGCATCTCCCGGAAGTTCCGGGAGTCTCCCACATATTGATAGCGGCTCCCTGACACCCGCAAATTATATACAATGATTTTTTGTTTTTAGAGAGAGAGAGAGACCAGAGAATTTCTAGTAATAGATGGGTTTTGGAGAGACAGAGAGAGCGAGTGACAGAGAGTGTATCCTGATTAGTCGCTCTTCACCCCCCGGTCAACTGTAAAGTCTGCCTGCAGAGAAAAACGATTTGGGGGGTTTTGGAGCTACAGTACCTCCCTGAAATGAGCTTTTGCAGGGTGGCATGTCTGCTGTTGTGTGTGTGTGTGTGGGAGTGTGATTTTTCATGAATAAGTCCTCCTGTATCTGTCCTTTCTGCCAGTAAGCCTCAGCTAATTTTTTTTGTGGTTATTTTTTTAAATACATCTTTTGTGGTTTGAATTAAGTGACTCCTTTTACACATATGTATAAATATATATTAATATATCGTTTTTTCTATTTGTATTTTACACCCACATCTCTTGCCCTTATTTGGAAGCGAACCTGTGTGTCTCAGCGAGCTTTCACACTGGGCACATTTGCTGCGGTCCGATTCCGAGTGCGATTGTTCCCAGTGCCCCTGTAGCGTTGGTCTGGTTTCACACTCACTTGATTCTATCGAACCCTGGTCAATTTGCATTCATCTTAAGTCAGCACAAACATGCATGGAGAACACAATGCGACTCATCATACTTTTTGTTTAGTTTTTTGTTATTTTGGTGCCATCATGCACAGCAGAGTGAACGACAGAGACCACTGATGGCTAGGAATTAATTAGCATTTTTGTTTACACTGCACTTTTACTCGCGCTCGTGTCCAAGGAAAAGTTATCGCCACTGTCATCTCCTATTATACCCTATATTTATAACCTATAATAGTATTTATATAAAGTATTTATAAGACAGACAGACAGACAGACCGTATTTATATTGTTGATTGTACTTGTATGTCATTGTCGTGTCATTAATTTTGGGACTTTCAGGAATGAAAAATGCATGCGCAGGTTCCTTTACTTCCTAAATGAGTGCGCGTCCGAGTTGCTTTCACATTCACATGAATCGCGCTACAGTTCCATTGCAATCGAACTCAGACCACCTCCTACAGGTAGTCTCGGGTTTGGTACCACGGTGTGCTCCCCGGTCCACATGACAGCTTTCACATTACAAATTTTTCATGCAAACCGTGCTCTGTTTCGATCTAAACTACCGGAAGCTAAGAACTAGCACTAAGGGTGCTTTCACACTGGCAATTTATTCCCAATGTGAAATTCCCAGGGTGGCATAGTCGAGGATTCTTCTAATTTACCATTGTGCCACCTTAGCGCCACCAGCTCTCCACCACATTAACACATAAATGAAGTTCTTATAAGTTTTCGAAGTGTGCATAAGTGCTCAGGTGCATCAGCGGAACCCCAAAGTCTGATGTAGAGGGAAACCCCACTATTGCAGTGCAATGCATCACACAGTACACACTACTTTCGTGTCTTTAGCAGCTTTCTCACATTAAACGGCATTATGAACATGCAAATACGCTATTTTCATTTGATATCCATTTGATCCTTGCAGAAGTTATTACTCCACCCCCTGCGTAATGTCATTAACAACAGCTCTATATTGTTGAACCAATGTGGTTGGAATGGTGGATGCGCAACATAGTTACTACGGATTCGGTAAACAGTCATGACTATCCAGTTTATTTCTCCAACAATAGAATGTACTATGGTGGTTGAGCAGTGAGTTACATCTTTGTAATGGAAGCACACCCCTGGTGGACCAGCTTGACAAGCATTGCTGGTGAACAGTACACTAGTTTTCATGCTTACATTATCTAAGCCGGTATTTTCAACAGGAAAGTTCAACTGTTTTTTTGGTGACTGACAAAAAATATGCATCCATAGCAGAAAAATATTGAAAAATGTGTTTGTGACAAGGAGGAGGTCAGGCCGGGCCATGACCACACCCAATCAGGCTAATCAGCCGAGGAGAGGGATAAGTGCAATGGGATGCGGCAGTTCGAGTGAGAGAGAGCCACATGCAGCTGCCATGTGTATGTTTGTGTTGTGTGTCTTTTTGTTACATTAAATATTATTTTGATCATTCAGCCAGTTCACTCCTCCTTTCCCATTTTTAAACTGGTTACTGTGTTCACTTTTTTAAATGAAGGGAGCTCTTTTAAAGTAGTCTTATACAGATTTTTCAGCAGGATCTGTTTTTCAGGAGCATATTTTTCAGGATCACTTGACTGCTCATAAAACTGACAAATTGTGAATGTGTTTGAATAAACCATCTGCTTACATTTTCATAGATTTTTATTTTTGTATCTTTTTAAAGAAGATTTTTTAGCCACGTGTTCCCCTCCCCTGCCACGTAACAATCCTTTAGGGCTGTGTATTTCATACAGCTTTGATCTATCATTATACTTAATCTTCATCAATGCAATGCGCATACTGTACATTGTTCAAAGTTCAGTTCAGTGAACATCCAAAGTGCTCTTTTATTTTGTTAACTGTGAGTAAACAGAGTATCAGCACCAAGGTGATTTGTGTGCAGGTTACTTTTGCCTTACATCTTTTGTTTTAACATTGCAACATGAAAACTTATATTTAATAGCAAATTGATTAGGAATATAGTCATTTTTAACTAATCTTGATTATGCTTGGTTAGTAACTAATGAATCTGGTTGCATTATTCTTTTACTAGAATTACAGTTCACTTTTTGAATAAAGGGTAGATATTACATTGGAGCTAGAAACACTAAATTCATAGAGAATGTCATCAACAGTGAACAAAACCTGGATTAATAAAATTGCAGATGCCATATGACACTATGCCATTCTGTGGTTATGAAGCCTTGAAGCACTTTTATGGAATTATTTGATAAGATCAGGAGGAAAGACACAGACTGGGAAAAAAAATAGATTCAATAAAGCCTTATGATAGTTTATGCCACCCCTAATGCCCCTGTGTCTCTTTTTTCAGTGGCTTATGGGAAAAGCAAGACACCCCCAGGCCTTTTCTAACTGCCATTTATAACTTTTAGAGATCCCATCATCACAGGCGATCCATCTTTATTTTACCCCTGCAGCTGCCCTGATGTGTCTAATGCCCTGTGCAACTGGGGTATAAATATGCTGGCTTCCTGCATAGCTGATGTTTATTCCAACAGCTCTATGTTTTTGCAGTGGAGGAGACAAATCTTCATTAGAACGGGAGCCATCACGCCGTAACCAGGCCGGCCCCATCATGTGTTGGCTTATTTGTTTTTACTCGAGAATGCACGACAGGAAATGAGTTTGTACATTCAGATTAGGGGAAAGATAAAGAGCACAATCCCCCTTCTGATATCCTTCGACATAAACAGATACACATGAACACACACAAACAGAAACCTCATCTTACATTATCCACTGTCAGCATGCAATGTTTATTTGACTATTAATCTGTGGTAGCCAGCTGAGCCTGAAGGATCTTGTGTGTACATGGTGATAAACCATGCAAAGTTATTATGGGAGAGAGTTATATGTCCAGAAGTTTGAAATTATATTGAACTATTCATCTAATGATCCAGAAGGGGTAGGAGGAAGACAAGGGGCTCATCACATCCATTCAGGCTCCTGATAAACTACACCCACCCCCTACTTTAGAGACCCCTCAATATTTCAAAGGGACTAAATCTGTGACACATTCATAGCCTGTGCAGTTTGACTATTGAAGCCCACACTTTCACCCAGGTTGTTCCACACTTAACAAATCCCCCTGTAATGATTTCTCCAGATTTTTATCATCATGTAAAGGTCCCTAATGGGCATCCTTTTCAAAAATGCTTCTGCACCATCAAATGTAATTGACACTTTTCTGAAACGTCAGAGAATGGATAGAGATGAAAGCAATTACCATCTGCACTTTTCTGTCAGCACCATTTGGATTTCTGAGCTGCTTGCTTCAATCATATATATTCAGGTGCATTTCTTGCAGGTGCAAAAGTGCTTTGATAAGAAAGTGCTGCATATTAAAAGAGTTTTATCCATACTCTTGTGTGCATATCAGCAGATACCTAAATTTGCACACAAGAGTCCATCTTTGAAAGACACAACCTCTTTTTAATTGTTTTTAATGAGGAAAAAAACTATTTGAGGGTACATTAATGCTTCCACCTCCATCATAGCCATTTTTATGTTGTTAATGCTCAGTTCATTTTTGTAAAAATTACAATAATATAATAGAATACATGCAGTATTGTCTTGTTTCAGACATTTTCTGCCAAAAGAGCACGTTTTCTGTGTAAATACGTATAATAGTATGCAATCAAATCTTGAAATGTCATCTTTCCACATAAGTACACAGTCAAAATTCTCAGCTAATCAGAAAATTAGAATCTTAATAGAATCTGATCTATAGTGTTGCCAGCAACCCAGCTTTAAACCCTCACCTTCTCTGTAATGAATGAGCTCTTATAGACCAATTCATACAGCACTGACCTCAAATTTAATATGAATTATGCATTCGTCAATCTGAACATATTTTTTAGGTTGTGGATGGGCAGAAAAATTAATGGGAGAAATATGCAGACTGTAACAATGGAAATCCCTCCTTTCTGTTGAAAGAGCTAACTGCTTTTTGATAGAGGCATTTTTGTTTTGTGCTCTAGAACATGCATACGAATGAACTGGATCAAACAAAAAATACAGTTGTTAATGTAAATTGAGCTAATTTTTTGAATACAATTGGTGCCCACTTTTATTGCTGATTTAAAATATGTTATAGAAACTGTGGCAGACAAGCCACTGCTGTGTGAGTCTCTCTCTTTCTCTCTCTAACTGGCATCCCCGGCTCCTTTTTATCGCTCTCCTGGCTGACTGGACTAATTCAGCAGCAGGCGTCCATTATTACGGCCCGGCCACGCACTCCTCCGCATCACACACCCCAACATCCGATTCAGGCCAGGGAAACCTCCAGCCTGACCTACTCCCCTCTCCATTCCTGGAGAGGAGATGTTGCCCTTTCAGCCATCCTTCCACCTGTCTTGCCCACCTCCTGGGAATCTGAGTAGGATGAGGGCAGGGAGAGGGGAGAGAGAGAGACATAGAGAGAGAGTGAGCGGAAGAGGCAGAGAGAGAGAGAGAGTGAGAGAGAGGGGAGAGAGAGGAGAAAGATAAAAAAACACTGGTTCCCAACCGTACTGCCACATGGTCCCCAGTCAGCTGCACTGCCCCCTGGTGGATGGCAGCAGGTTCCTTCGCCCCCTTGCTTGCGCCTTTTGTCGGACGGCAGCGGGCTCCTCCACCCCCTGGAGGACAGCAGTGGCGAGGACTCCATGACAGCATGTCTTCCTCCAGTTCCAGGTTTCAGCACCAGTGTGGCAGACAAGCCTCTTGTTCATCAGGAAAGGAAGAAGCAGGAACCGGGTTAACAACCAAAAACATTTTTAATAAACAAAACAACATACAACTGCTTTCTAGCATAAAGCAAAAGCACACACACACACACACACGAAACCTGCTGCATGCATCTCTCTCTCTCTCTAACTTGCGTCCCCAGCTCCTGTTTATCACTCTCCTGCCTGATTGGGTTGATTCAGCGCTGGGCGTCCATCGTTACAGCCCGGCCATGCCCTCCTATACGTCACAGAAATGTAATCTCAATAAATGGTTATGGAGATTTTGGATGTGGGATATTCCTACTTATAATCTCTGATCTCTGAACATAAAGGCACTGCATTGCCCAATGCTCAGAAGACGTACCAGGAAACAATAATGCATGTCACGCTCCTACATCTCCAAGTTCGATGTCCGACTTCAAGTGGCATTCCATTGTACTTTTTCAAGTAGGAAGTTGGATATTCAGACTTTCCGAGTTAAATAGAACGCAGCGTTATATGACCTTTGCCTACAAAGAAAGTAGCTGCCCTGGGGTGTTAGCAAGATGGCTGCCAAGTAAACTTTCTTGCCTTAAAGGAACAGTTCACCCACAATAATTATAATTTTCTCATCATTTACTCACCCTTATGCAGTCCCAACTTATATGACTTTATTTTTCCTGTGGAACACAAACAAATATATTTTAATAGAGATATGATGTCTGTTTGTCCATAATATGCAAGTAAATTTTCAAGCTCCAAAAAGGATCCAAAGGCATCATAAAGGTAATTCATAAGACTCCAGTGGTTTAATCCATGTCTTCTGAAGAAATCCAATCAATTGTCCAAAATATCAAAATAATTTCACTATAAACCTTGACATCAGCGGTCTCCTTGACGATCATGATTTCAAGCTCAATTACACTTCCTAGAACCATTCTAGCACTCAATGCATGCGTCTAATGCAAGGAAGTGTAATATATCTTGAAATCATTATTGTGCCTAGAGATTGCAATGGCAAGATATAAGTGCTGTCATCTGATTAACATTTCGCGATTGCATTTTTTTTTTTGTTTTTGTAGATAATCATGGTTAATCACAGATTTTGAAAGTGCTGAAATTTGACACTGTATATACTTTTTTGGTCAAAATGTATTTATTTCCATCTTAGGAAAAAAGCAAAACAATAAGTAGCAACATAATGCTTTATTTAACATTTTCTAAACAAAGCCTTTGTTAACGGATCAATGGAAAGGAGGAGGCGAGAACTGGCTTGACAGTGTAAATAATATTTTAATAATAAACTGAAACACACACACACAAACTATCTCTCTCTCCCTCACAATCCTCTGCAGTCGACCTTTATCCCTCTCGGAGGCTTGATTAGCCTAATACTGGACCTGGCCTCGCCCTCTGCCCTGACACATTCCTCCCTTGTTCTCTCAGGCTGGGGAGCCCCCAGCATGATGTACACCACCCCCCTTTCCCTGGGGGAGGGTGTGCCCTAAGCCCCGTCTGCCGACAGGTCATCCCCGAGGGAGGGGACAAGGGAAGGGAAACAGAAATAATTAAACTGGGGGGTACTTCCTGTAACAGTGTAGTACCCCCCCAAAAAACACTGTAAAATTTAAAAGAGAGGGAAAAGGCCAACGCAGAGCGGCAGTGAGAGAGAGAGAGATGAAAAAAAACTCTTACTCGCCAGTTCTCTGATACGCCGCAGCTTGTTTCTCAGCCACTCCTCCACCCTCTATCGGATGACAGCCGCGCCTCTCCAGGTGGATCAGAGGCAGACCTCCAGCCCCTGGCGGACGGAATGCTCCGCTGCATTCTCAGGGAACAGAAGGGGTCTCCCCTGCCCCTGGCAGCGGTTCTCCCGCTCCAGGCGGTCGGCAGTGAGGCCCTCCCCGCTCGCGGTCGGCGGTCTCAAACCCTGCCGTGTTTCAGCGGCCGGTAGGTGACTCATGCGCCCCTGACCACTCCAGGTGGTCGGTTAGGAGCCCCTTCTCCCCTCGCGGTCGGCGGCCATCATCCTCTTCCAGTCGGCTGGGCTCCTCGTCCCCCGGCAGATGGCGTTAGTGGCGAGAACTTTACTACGGCGTATCCCTCCTCCTTCCCGGATTTCGGCACCAGTGTACAGGGATCAATGGATCAATGGAAAAGAGGAGGAGAGAACTGGCTTGATGGTGTAAATAATATTTTACTAATAAACTGAAACTTAAACAGACACACAAACGACGTACATGTCCGTAAACTATCTCTCTCTCCCGCACCATCCTCTGCAGTCGACCTTTATCCCTCTCGGAGGATTGATTAGCCTAATGTGTAGGATCACGACCCGCCCTCCGCCCTGCCACAGCCTTCCATAATTTTAAAACCAGATCTTCTGAATTGGGCCAGGAAAACATTTTATTTGCTTTATTTATTTAGTTTTTGTATAAATAAAATAAACTCAACTCAAACTTAATATAGGAATGCACTAAATTATTGCCAGATGAAGTAACATTAAATGTTTCCAAAAGTCTAAGTGGGAGTTTGACTATTGGGAGTGCACTATAATTGAAAGCGCTAGTCTCCACATAGGTTGTTTTTTCATTGTAATGGCATTCTCCACAATATTAATCTCCCAGTAGATTTTGGCTATCCGCTTTCCTACAGCAATCATGAAGCTCCATTCATACTTCACATCACAGCGTCGAGTGCACTTTGAACTCGCTGGTGTGCCTTGCACAGGCAGAAAAACACTTGAATTCTATCACAAGCTTATTATGTACATCAAATAGCACTAAGAGCTCATTTCATAAACCTTATTATCACTGACAAAGAAGTGCTGTAAGATATTATTTAATTTACTGAGATAACAACCTATCATAGGAGAGAGTACAACAGTACCGCCCATAGAATGTCTATGGGACCGACCGCTGCTTTATGATTTTTTATTTTAAGCTTGAAGGCTCTCTTGGTATAATGGCTCTGGCGCTATGGTGTGTGCGTCAGTCTAATGACTCCGGGCAGACACAATACAAAGGTTCCGCCCTTCACACCAGTGTATGTGCATTAATCGCAATTAAGAAAAATTCAAGCATTAAACTTTTTTAATTAGATGCATCCGTTAATGCATTAATTCTGACAGCCTTAAAAATAATATAAATAAATATAGAAGTAAAATATTTTTAATATAGCCTTATTGTGGGTAATGATGGTTCAGGCTTTCAAAGCTCAGATTAATTGTTGATACTCTCACTACACTTCTGCTGCATTGTCCAATTAGTGATTGCACAGCAGATAATTATGAGCGTCAATCAGGGCACGCACTTTGGAGCAGAATGCCGTGCGCAGATTAGCGAGGGCCACGAGGGATTGGCGGGTACCGGCTAAGGCCAGAAGCACAACTCTGTCCCCCATGGGAAAGGACTTCTTGGCTGTCAATCATATAAAGCTCTTCCTCACAAATGCATCCAGGTCAAGGTCTGGAGAGTGATTTAAGAGATATGAATAAAGAAGTGCTGGGTGGCTGTAAATAAAAATACATGACAGGATGATGGGAATATAGCTTGAGATGGTAATGAAAAACAAGATGGCTCTGGATCTTTAGAGAATGAGGGGTTACGTTTATCCACGAGAATCCAGAAATTGATATTGTGGTCACAAAGATATATTTACTTCACTGATATTCTGGGTATTCAATATGTAATATTTCTGGCCCACACATTAGGGAAAATGCACCCCTTGATATAGTTTTTTCATTGACCGATTCTTACATTTTTACATCCACTTTTTAGACCCTGTCCTGAAAAAGTGGTTACATTCTGCAGACAAAGATTATAAAAAATAAAAAATATTACCAAAAATTTTTTTTTTGCTCAAACTGCTAAATAATATTGGATTATGTACATATATTGCAAACCCATAGGTAAGGTTCCTTTTGATTGTTTTTCTTTTTTTTTTTTACTAACATTGAAAGAAGTTTTTGTCCTTGCTGTAGTCACTTTAGCTTGATCACTGGGGGCTTTAAGACATTATGGCATGATTGTCTATAAATCTGCTTTGAAACTATGTGTATTATGAAAAGTGATATTCAAATATAAATGACTTGAGTGTAGACAAACTTATTTTTCTCACTAAAAACATGAAAATTGTTCATGTTCTTGAGTTCATATTAGTTTTTCTCATTACAATCAAACAGAATAAAAGTGCTATTGTTTAAGTTACTTTATTATAGAGTTCTAATTGTTGTTGCCAATATGTTCTGTTGTGTAATTTATGAATGTATAAGTTTGAGCAAAACATTTTTGGGCAGTGTTGTATCATATTGTATTGTGAGGCTTTGTATTGTATCTTGAAATGTATGTATCATTACACGCCTACGATATAAGTATTATATTTTCATATGATGTCTGAGGTAAGGTGTTTGTTTACATTTATAATGCACAAGTCAGAGAAAGTAGGTTCGCTGGTTAAAGGCATTAATTCATGCACATGGGTGCTGAAGATTTAAGTGAATGATACATAGAGTATGCTGCTTAGATAAATACAGGATTCATTTGGGTGCAGCTAGGGGAACACAAAGTGTTGATTGATCTGGCCATCAGCTTCAGCACAAACAGTAGAATTCAATTAGGCTGCATTTGGCTCAGACACCATTTTTGTTTGCATTCGCCTGGGTCCCAAGGTCTGGATTAGCCAAGCTCCAATAGGGCTACCTCTGTTATTATGCCTTCAAATAACACTGTTTAAGCCAGCAGGTACATGCTGAAACCATTTCTGCTGTTGGTCAAATTTGTCTGTCTACCACAAGGGGCTTTTCATCTTTGAGCCAAATGACATTGAGCCTACAAATGTAGTGCATTGTGATTTTTTTTATTATTTAACCCTGGTTCACTCTGACTGCATTGAGAGAAGAAAAAAAACAAATAACAATAATGGTGTAATTTATTCATTCCTGTCCATTTCTAATTAGTCTAGGAGCGATACGGAGGACTGTCCCGGTAGTAAACAGCTAGGATTAGGAAACAGCACTATTGTGCCATTGGCTTAACAAAGGCTTCCAGTGCAGCATGTCCTGTGGGCGCTGAAGTATAATTATGCCAAAAATGACGATTTTGGCATAATTTACTCACTGTCATTTATTGTCAGCTCAGTATTATTTTCTTTCTTCTGTGGAACAAAAAGGATGTTAGGCAGAATGTCAAAGATGTTCTTTTTGACACAATGCAAGTGGATGGTGATTTATAATGCCAAGCTCCAAAATGCAAAAAGCACAATATAAGTATCATATACTGAATATGAGGTCCATTTGTCTCATGCATTATATTCCAAGTGAAGCCAAGCTTTATGTCAGAAACACTGCATCATGCATCATGATTGTTTCGAAGTGCCTTTCGATTTATCCTGTTTGGAATTTAGAGAATATCCTCCAATGTATCAAATATGGTGCATTTGGCACAGCTTTTACCTTGTGATGTTTGGTCATGAGACATTCAAGAACCAATGGCCATTTGGAACCATTATTATGCTCCACAACACTTTGTAGTCCATTACAATACTTTAGCAGAGGTGAGTATTATCAGTAAAAATCTCCTTAAATTGTGTCTGTTTCGCAAACAAAGCTGTCATATGTCATACTTAGAAAATAATTTTAAATTTTTTTATATTGACCACTTTTTTCCACATTATTTTGCCCTTTTTAAATGGTTGCATTAAAAATTAACATCCACTTCTGTTGTATGGAAAAGAGGCACTTGGACATTATGCCTCGTAGTCGCATTTCCTCGTGTGTTTTACAGAAGATAGAAAATAATACAGGGATGAGTGACATGGGACATGACATGTGTGAATGATGACAAAATATGTATTTTTTGGGTGAACATTTCATTTAACCATGCCAACATCATATCAGTGGCAACGACATACACCTGGGCTGTGGCTGCAACATTAGTGTGCGTGTGTGTCTCTGTGAGTTTGATTGTGTGAGTGTGTGTGTGTGTGCATTTCCAGCTGAGGTGCTGTACAACCACTGATTACTCTTCTCAAGTGGCTTTGCCATACTGCCCTGAGAGTCATTTTTGCCATGATTCACAGAGGGTGAGTTTTGAAATCGTTGGGCTGCCACATCTCTGTTATTGCCAGATGAAATAGAACAGTGGGTTTGTGGACTGCCAGCGCTATTGGATGGTAAACAAATAATCACATGAGTCAGATGAAAACATTACAGAGACTATAATGATCCGTGGCTTCACTCTAAAATAAAATCATTAATAACGCACTTACATTACATATTGCTGCTACATTGATAACATCAAACTTCAATGGTTTTCATCAGGTATTCTGACCAAACATAATGACATGTCACAAGATCCCATATTAGTTTGACATAATCAACACCAATGCCATATTTAATGTATGGAGTTATCAAAGTATTTTTTTTTTTACATATTACTGTGGTTTTATGTTAGGGATGTGCCCAAAGCTGAAAACCGTATTCAGAAAGGCCCGAATAATGACTTCAAAATGAATAATGGATTCATCCGAATAAAATAAAACAATATTTGTATGACTGGTTATCCAAGGGGTACAAGGATAAAGCACCATTATAAATAAATATATCAAAAATGACAAAGAATTTATAAATCTGTGAGCCAGTATTTCTAAATATAAACTTTGTGAATGAAAATGCACACATTGTGATTTCAAATCAGATGGGTGCATTTTTAACTCCGTTTGCGGTCTCTTAATTGTGCGCTTCTGGAGCTTATCGTAACATCAAGATATGACATAATATACACTTTCCACTGCTTGATATTTCTTTGTTAATGTATCCCAAGATTCACACGTGATTTCCATGTATTTATTTATAAATTCCTGACCTAAAGTGATGATTTCTTGTCGGGGCCCGTCTATCATCTTATAAAGTTTACCATATTTATGTCCACATCAGAGATTAAGGAAATTATCTTGTGAAGACTTCATTTAAAAAAAAAAAAAAAAAACTTTAAAATGCTCCATAAAGGTTTGAATGTTCCATAGAGTATTCATCTATTAGGAATATTCCTCCTTATGTAAAACGAAGAAACTAAAACATGCTCCATCTTTGTTTCTTCTTCTTCTATAAACTGTGCTAAATTGGAAAATGTTACGTGTTCTTGACCTCTGGTAAGGCGCTTTATAAATGTAACATCATTACTTTTATTATTATTATTATTTAACTAAATAATGGTGTCTTATCATAAAAAAAAAATCCTGATAGATTTACGGGACTTCCAACTGTTTGTAGGCTATATTGACTTTATTTTAATTTATTTAATTTCACTGAATTCACTGAAAAATGTGTGCTTGACAATTCACATTTTTCTTGACATCTGCCTTCAGAATAATTATGTTATACATGCACAGAAAAATTTAAATTCAGTTTCATGGCGATATTAATATCAGAAATACCAGGAGAAACCACAGTTATCAACATATTCCACAGTTAATGTAGCCTACAAATCCAGCTTCATCTGGTAAGCAAAAAAATGTAAAAAGATTCTATCCAAATACAGAGAAAGATATAGATAATTGTGTCATATGAACAGATACAGATACAAATAATGGTTATGGTGTGGTTTAAGATTTGTTTGTCCTTTTTTTTATTTTTATTTTTTTTATTTATTCACTTTCATTAAGGTAAATAAACCAAGTGATGACTTTTTATTTTATTAATTTATTTTTAAATACAATGAAAATAGAAAGTTGTACATGTTTGGAGATATGCTAGGGTGAAAATAATGACAGAATTTTCATTTTTGAAAATGCCATGGGGACATAAATGCCATCTGTACATCTCTTCTTTAGTATTAGCCAAATTGTTGCTCTCACATCTGCAACACCCCATAGACATGAACATAACAGCAATTCTCTTCGGGCTCTTTATAATTATCCAATTGCAACAGATATTTACTGACATAAATATTAGTTTTCTTTTTAGCTAGTGAAGGTGAAGAAAACTCCTGCTGTGGCCTCATCTCTTTCCATCCCATCTGTTCTACTATCATTTATAACAGCTAAAACTAAATTAACTCAACCCTGATACATTGACACCTAGATAATTTTATTTTTGTGGTTAAAGGGATGTATTTATTTATTTTATTATTATTATTATTATTATTCACTCTTAACAGATAACAGAAATTGCAGTCAGGAGGTAGAAATTCTGATTAACTCCCTGCTGGGACCTTTAATTGACCTTACCATTACATTCTTAAAGGGGTAGGACATGTATGGATAAAATTCAAGGTTCTGATACAAAATGTACTACCTTTTTTTTCCTCTAGATGTTTGTTTAAAAAAGAAAAAAATCAGTCCTTGGTTTGATAAAAACTGTACTCAATCTGTTTCCAATAAAAAAAAACTGTTTACAAGGACAAACATTTAATTCGATACAGGTTTAATAGGGAACTCATCATTCTGTTGTGCTTACTTTACACTGAACAAAATATTTTGTTTACATATTAATTCAACATTAGTTTTAAATATTATGTAATTTCATAAATTGTTACCTGACAGATCATCCGCTCAGTGTTTGCCTCCCTTTTAAAAAAGACAGACACATCAACAACAATAATTGTATTAATGCATACCTCTATTTTGAAATCAGATCCAGGTATCCAAGTGCATGAAATGCTTAAAGTGCATAAAGTTCTACTCTTAGCATTTGAAGATGTACTTAACACAACTAAACACACAGTAAGGCTCAGATGTAGCCTAGAATGTCACAGGCAGTGCTTGATCCAGTTGTAAAAAATGGGCACTACATATGTATAAATACTTCACTTACAATGAACTCCATCTGTCTAGAGTCCAGCGTTTGTTAACCTGAATTGCATGTTTTAACTAGGGCTGTCGATTTAATGCGTTAATTCAGTGTATTTAAAATAACGCGTTAAAAAATTTACACAATTAATCGCCCCTGGACCGTAATAAGGAAGATTCCTTCCTGAGAAAAGCAAGCTTGTAGTACCACCTGTCTACTCCAGAGGGCAGTAAGTGAAACTTCAGCTGTGTGAGCAACACACAGTTTATACAGTGAAGAAATCAACCCACCAGTAGACAGAACAACACAAACATGCGTAACATTAATGCATTCAAAACACTTGGAGCGCAAATCCGAACTAAGGGATCTCAAGATGTGTTCAAAGTATTAAACTATATTTAACTTGACACAGTGACCTACAAATGTTATGTTTATGATGCAACGCACACGAGACGCTACACAAGAATGTCTGACGCAGGTGTAAATTGACGGGACCTTAAACAAGCCCTCATAATAAATCTCCAACTGATTGACAAATTCACTTGTGAAATGGATTGCTGTGAACTGTATGCCAATGATTGACTTATGTTCAATAATATGGTAGTAAAAATGCATTGTATTCTAAAGCCGCTTTTTGTATTGTCTTATCAATGATTAACTCTTCTGCTACAAGAATGGAATGCATTTAAATTTTCTGAATATTTTTTATTTATAT
This sequence comes from Xyrauchen texanus, assembly GCF_025860055.1. NCBI lineage: Eukaryota > Metazoa > Chordata > Actinopteri > Cypriniformes > Catostomidae > Xyrauchen > Xyrauchen texanus. The sequence goes on along the minus strand of NC_068296.1, from coordinate 10,198,729 downwards.
ATATATATATATATATATATATATATATATATTTTTTTATTTTTTTTATTATTATTTATTTATTTATTTATTTTTTTTAATGTTTAAAGATAACTATGTATCATTATTTCATTATTATATATTGAATTATTTTTATATGAGGGGCTTTCGCAGCAAATGTTTGTAAATGCGATTTATCGTGATTAATTAATCGGGACACAATGTAATTAATTCGATACCATTTTTTTATCGATTGACAGCTCTAGTTTTAACATGAAGTGGGGATATTCAGGTTTAACAGCATTCAGATTTAACAGGGTATGGACATGTAGGAGGGTGGAGAGCCCCTCAAGGTAGTGCCTGCAGTGCTAACAGACCCCACCGACTGAACTCAACCGAAGATCATGTCTGGAACATCAACATCCAGGAACATACATGTTACACCTGGCCAGGTTTCCTTCATCTCAAAAGACAGCTATGCTATATGTTATTGGGGATTATTGTCTTTTCACTTATTATCACAGTGAATAATGTATTTATATGGAGGATTAGTGTCACTTCTGCCAACACCTGAGTCACAGCATTAAGGCTTTACGATTTTATCAAATATCCAGGGCCACTCTTGTCCATATAATGACAATGAACGAGGACTGGGTCTGTCGTGCTCCAAAATGAACAAAAAGGGGATGCTTGAATCAGTGAGGTGAACACATGATTAGTTGGATTCAAGAACAAATCAGATAGGATGTTTTTGTGAACTGGATCAACCGATACATTTAATATATGCAACTAAAAACAACCACTTATTCACTAAACGGAAATTGCTACTTCTCTCAACATTCTAATGCATGGACAAATTCACCTTTCATGTTAATCGAAAGAAGGAAAGTCATACTGGTTTGAAACAACATTAGGGTGAATAAGTAATAACAGAAATATCGATTAAAAAATAAATAAAAATGTATTCCTTAAATCTTTCATAATCAGTAATGCATAAGCATATCTGTCTTAACACAGTTTGTTATTGTTCAACTGTCTTCACCTTGCCATGCATTGCTTTGGCAGACTGGGGTATTATCAAGCAGAAATACTGTATGAGAGAAAGTGGAGGAATCTGTTGTCTCCACCTCAGTGATCTCCACACATGGCTGCCTGTGCAGCTGGTAGTCTCGAATGGCGAGAAGATGATGGTGGGGGGGGGTGGGGGGGGCACTGAAGCACAACGTTTGCAGATGTGACCAAACCGTTGCGGAGCTCGAACGCGTGTGAATTCCTCCACTGCATTGGACGAACTTGAGCACCCAAACTCAACTCTATATTCTTTACCTATTTCTCTACAACTCCCCTTCAATGACCTACTATGTTTTCCTGCCGCTTGAGGTGGTTTGGAAGAAATAAAATGGGCCTGTGTTTAGCCGTCCAAGTAGATGCATAAAATGGTGCAATGCTGTAAATAGATCATGAGGAAAGAAATGTTAACCTTGCTGACAAAACCTCTTACCCTGTTGATGTCATATATATAAAGTATGATTCATACTTTGTGATCACACTGATAAGGATGGTAGTAGACACTTTTTTGTAGGATCCTTGTGATACTATGCTTTTTATGCAGTTTCAGTTAATGATTACAATTAGTGAGCAGAAAAAAATGCTAGAACTATAATTTTTCCATTATTTATCCATTTATTTGTTACAAGGCCTGATAAAGACTGTGCTACATACAGTTTGGGTGAGAAAACACCTTGTCTGATGGTCTCATCCAGTAATGAGATGCCATTTTTCACCTCTCAAATGGCATCTCATCTTTGGATGAGACCATCAGACAAGGTGTTTTCTCACCCAAACTGTGAGAAACTGTTTTTTTTTTTTTTTTTTTTTTTTATTCTGTGGTGTCCAGAGACAGTAAAATAAAAAAAGTAAAAGTCTCATTAAAAAGTTAAATTCCTGAAAAAAGTAATGTTGACTAGTGCAGAATAATCTTTTATTGTTATTTCTTGAAAAATAAAATTACAAAATAAGCAGTGAAACAATTGTGTTTTAAAATATTCTGAATGCTCTTGTCCACCAAATAAAAATCATTGGGTGTAACCAACATGAAGGTTTATGTTGATCATAAAAATCATAAAACAGAGCAAATACATTTTAGACCCTCAAGGTCTAAATGTGAAGTGTGAAGTTTTTAAAAACATCTGATTTTTATTTTGACATTTTTATGAAAATGTATTAATATTTGTTATTACGAATTTCATATTTATAAAACAAATAATAATAATAAAATTACCTTGACAAATGTGTTTGTAAACTTTTTGGAAATTAATGATTACATTACTCGTATGTATACAAGGTGCAAATAAAGTATTATAATACTTTTTACTTGATGGTTCACCACATGACAATTTTAAAGTTTACATTTATTTTGTTGCAAATGCTAATGGTTTTAAAAACAATTATGAAATCAAATTGGAAACAAAGATTACATTTCTGAGAACTTGACACAAGTGTTTTAAACTAGATTTTTAAAAGATTTCTAATTTTAACACCTTGGACAACAATATTTGTCAATGACCCATAAGTACTAGCACCAACCCACCCACCCCAAAAAATAAATAAAACTAAAATAAAAAAAAACTATTTTGACTACACCATCCCCCTTCAAAGTTTTTTGTAACTAATTGTTTTTACAAATCGACCACTGCTTATAAGCTGCACATTCACGCAGTGTAATGAGCATCTATAAACAATGTATTTTTAACATTACTATTCTTTTGTTTTTACCTAATAATTGTATTGTTAGGGGAAAAAAATCAAATGTGAAGAGGCTATTAGGCAAGGGTAAGAAGTAAGCGAACAAAGGCCTAATAAATACCTTATAATTCTAAACAAGTCTGTATCTAGTCCCTTATATGCAGAGCAGTAGCAAGGTAATATGGGCCCCATGACTATATATTGCTCTGGGCCACTTTCCTATTAAATAAAATACAGATTAGAATTTGTTGTGGGGCCCCCTGTAACTTTGGTCCTCTAGAATCATTACCACCTTTCAACCCACTAGCTGTGGCCCTGCTTCCATTTCCAATTGTATGTCATACTGTCTAGTTTCTGATCCATAAAATAGTGTTACCAAAAACTTTGAAAATATTTTAAAGAAAAAGTTAATCGAGTTCATCGAGGTTCCTAAAAAAGCAAGCTCTCCATTTCTAGCAGCTACTTTTTATATTTGATAGTCCACTTTTTGTCATACTAATTAGCAGTAAGGATTAATAAAAACAATTGTCCTTGATCATTATGATTAGCAATGTGTTGCGATCCAAGTCCACAGAGGATTAGTCATAGCCTAATTGGACACATTTGTGATTGTGACCAGGGTTGTAGCTGACACTTGTGGTTGTGGTTTGGGGAAGTAGGGAGTATCATAGGTTAACAAGTGCACTGAGCAGAAAAAGTTTAGAGGTCAGTCAATTACCATACAGAATGGACAATAATACATATCTTATTGACGAAGAGAGAGACAACATGTACTGAGAACAGGGGAGGAGAGAGAGAGACCATTCATCTCCGCTCAGCATTCAAAGGCACGCAAAGACCCGACATCTCTCTGCAGCCTTGAAGCAAGACTGCTGTAATACACAGAGACAAGATAAACTTCTCAGCCTACAATATCTCCCAGTGTACTGAGTAATATACAGAGAACTAACACAGAATACACCCACAACCATCCACATACAAATAAACCAGCATACAACAGCAGAGAAAGATGGAATGAGATGCAATGTAGTGTCCAGGCAAGCCTGCTAGGCTTCAAAGATGAAGAGCCCAATGTATTTGCAAGACTTCATAGTACATATTTTGCAGTTGTTGATTTAATAATGGCTTGTTGGGGTAGCAGACGCTGGATTCCGGCAGGGAGAATTTGTAGAAATCAATCTGCGGACTCATGTTTAGCTTTTATCAAGCCATTCATCACATTCTACTGGAGGCAGGAAAGAGGTATGACTGATTTGTTTACTAATCCATAGAATTCATTGCATTGAAGACATCCTGCTGTATTCTAGCAAGTAATTATTTCCTCCCTTTGTGTTTAATTTAACATTTATCTAGAAAATGTCATGTTTTCTAGGCATCAGCACTTATTTCAAACACATGCACATTGCGCACACACATTTATGAATCAAAATAAAGACTTGTCATTGACACCGACTGTTTTCAAATAAAGCTAATTACTACAGACTAACCCTAACACTTGAAATTGGAAAAAAAAGTATTTTGTACATGCTATGCTGAGTGGGTGATACTAGTACTGACCAGTGCGAACCCCCATCAGATATTTTTTGCATCAATTCAAACTTGTTCACCTTTACCTCTTGTGATATTGTCCCACAGAAACCAGGAAGTAATTGCGTTCACATTAACAATGGTGAGCATGTTTCTGAGGTTTTACATTTTTACTCTTAAATTACATTTATACTCTACTGACTATTAGGTTTGGGTGTGGGATTTGGTTAGGGACTAGGTTTTGAAAAATATGCTGTCCTGTTGACTGTATAACATAATTTACAACTAAAAATACAACTTGCTTTTTGCATCATCCTGTGGACATTGCACCTCAACAACACTTTCAGCTTTAGACACTGGGGCAGTGGTTCAAATTCTAATAAGCATGACTGATTCCAGCCACCAAACTTTTTACCCCCTGACGCCAAATTCCCAATGTGAATTTACAATTTTTTTTGTAAGTGGTGGGCAACCTCAAAATAAAGTTTTGCAGAGTTCAGCAAGACTACAAATAGGACTCCAATTATACAGAACTGCCAGCAAGAAACTTGTCTTATCTCCACTGAGACAACTCAATGCAATATTGATAGCTGATATGTCAAACCATTGTATTTGTGAGCATGCATGCTTGCATGCGTATGCAACATGCGCCATGTGGAGACAGAAAAGTAAATGGATGAGTTGCACAAGCTCGAGTCGACAGGAAAGAAAAACATCCCACATATTTTTTTAATATATCAATTGTTTCTCTTTGACAGCAATGATATAATTTGAGAATAGGCTTTTGATTTACATCTCACTGGATTTTTCTCCTAAGAAAAAAATATCAGATAGCTCACATCTTCCCTAGAGTTTAAGAAAAGATTTAAAAATAATATTAACTGTGCTCAGATTTGCCAAGATAGCAAAGTCTGTAAAAAAAGTCACAGATTTCAATATGAACTTATATATTTTCCATATCTGCCAAGATGCTATCCACATTCATTTTATAACTCCATACATTTATTGTGTCAACAGTCTCATTTGAATCATTTTCATTCCCCATATTACATATTAGGGTGGAGTTGATACTTAAATTAAACATAACTGAGAACTCAGTTATGTCTCCTGACCTCTGAAAGAGCAACCTCTGAGCAGTATAATTTCCTCTAGGAGAAAATTACGTGGTGCTCTCATAGAACAGGCTCATCACTTGTTAAATTCAGTTCATAAGCCTCCCGTCCAATAATACACATATCAGACTGTTTTCCCCGGTGTTTAAATGTTACAAAAACCCACTGAGAATGCTGCCATAATTGTCCGGCTCACCAAGTGAGCATGCTACTGATACCCATTGATCACTTTTTGTCCCCCTGTGGTACAGTACTAACGTACAAGGAGAAGCAAAGTCCTTATACAACATATTCTGTAGGCGGTGCTTTTTGTACTCTATTCTCCCCTTCGTTGTCTTTATATCTATGACACCTTCCTTTAAGAGACATCTTGTGGGTTACTGCTGACAGGATTCATGGACCACTCATGTCTAATGGGTTCAGTGCTCAACTCCAAATGCTTTTTTATATTTCTGTTTGCAAAATATAGAGCATTGAGGGGCTGGAGAGAGGCCCTCAGAGGACTTCAGCATTGAGTCTTAATCACCCATGAGTGATTGAGAGTTATTCATTGAATGAAGTTCCTCAAATAAGGTTATGTAACATTTAACAATTTTTTTTATGCAGCTAATATTTTAAGACATATGTCTTTATGAGGAATGAGCTTGAAATGGTATGTTGTTGTGGAAACATTGGAAATTACCTCTCTCTTCATACCCCTATCTTTGTCATTGCAGGAGTGGATGCGGTATTCTCGCAGCAGCCTCAGGACTTAGTGGTAGTGGCTGGTCAACCCGTCACACTACCTTGCTCCATCCCTGGTTACCATGGCATAGTGCTGTGGATCAAAGACGGCCTCGCTCTGGGTGTCGGAAGAGACCTTTCAGGTAACACACAACATTGTCATGAACACATTCAGTTTTTGATACACTGGCTACCTTGTGATACTTCCTAGCAACCCCTACTGAAAAGTCTGGTATATGTGCACTCAAAACACTTAAACGCTGATAAAGATCAGTTTACTTAAAATAATTGAAAACATACAGTAAGAAATCCACATTTGTATGAGACTTGAACATCTCACTGGAACACCTCACTGGTGTCCAGTGAGGTGTTCCACAGCCTACTTCAAGACCTCCACCATCATCCCCGTCCCCCAAAAAACCACAGGACTTAAGGACTTCAGACCAGTCACCCTGTGGTAATGAAGTCAATTGAGTGCCTTGTGATGTTCCACCTCAAAGCCATCACTGATTCTCTCCTGGACCCACTTCAATTTGCCTACAGAGCTAACAGGTCAGTAGATGATGCAGTTAACATGGCCCTCCGCTTCATCTTCCAGCACCTGGACTCCTCAGGAACGTACGCCAGGCAGTTGTTTGTGGATTTTAGCTCCGCCTTCAACACCATCATCCTGGCTCTGATGCAGGACAAGCTATCCTAGCTGATTGTGCCTGACTCCACATGCAAGTGGATCACAGACTTCCTGACTGATAGGAGGCAGCATGTGAGGCTAGGAAAACCTGTCTATGACTCCCAGACCTTGCACTTGTTCCCCTCAATGTTGTGTTCTTTCCCCTCTACTTTTCTCCCTGTATCCTAACAGCTGCACCTCCAGTAACCAGTCTGTCAAGCTCCTGAAGTTTGAGGATGATATCACCATCACTGGGCTCATCTCTGATGGTGATGTGTCCACCTACAGGTGGGAGATTGATAATCTGGTGACCTGGTGCTTTCAGAACAACTTGGAGCTCAATGATGTGAAGACAGTGGAGATGGTTGTAGATTTCAGAAAGAACCCAGGCCTACCCACCCCCATCATCCTGTGTAACTCTCCAGTTCACACTGTGGAATCCTTCCTCTTCCTGGGAACCATCATCTCCCAGGACCCCAAGTGAGAGCTGAACATTAGATCTCTAATTAAAAAAGCACTAGAGGATGCAGTTCCTGCAGCAGATGAAGTTCAGCCTGCCAAAGGCAATGATGGTGCACTTCTCCACCTCCATCATTGAGTCCATCCTCACCTCCTCCATAACCATCTGGTATGCTGCTGCCCCTCCAAGGTCAAAGGCAGACTGCAGTATGAAATTTGTTCTGCTGAGAATGTGATTGGCTGCAACATGCCAATTCTCCAGGACCTGTATGACCTTGAGGTGGGCAGAAAAGAGTGTGGCTGACCCCTCCCACCCAGGACACAATCTCTTTGAGACACTACCCTCCGGCAGGAGGCTACGGTCCATTAGGACCAAAACCTCGTGCCACAAAAACAGTTTCTTCCAGTCTGCAGCTGGCCTCATAAACAAGGCCTAGGAGCCCCCTGATACTGTCTCTGATCCCACCTCCATAGAAACTAAACGTTACATTAACATAGTTTCTACACCTTTCTTGCGTCAATGTTAAGAACATTTATCTGGTCTATTGCATGTTTTATTATACTTAAACTGTGAACAGTGAACAGTTGCACATTATATGGTTCATTTTCTGCACATTCCAGCATAACTGCACATATTTTGCACAACTGTACAGCTCCTTTATTAAAACCAGTCAGTTTACTTTTTATTTATATATTGTATCTTAAATATAGTTTATTATTTATATGACTATGTTTATTGTTATTGAATGCATCAAACACCAAAGCAAATTCCTTGTATGTGAAAACATACTTGGCAATAAAGTCAGTTCTGATTCTGAATTCATCGGATTATGCTTCTGAAATGTAAAACATAAACAGGCATGCACACAACACTTGTGCATATTGGATAAGCCAGTAAGAACTTCGGAGAAGGTGTTTACATGCAAAATCGGCATAATAGGCAAAAATCGATGTGTGCCTGTTGTTGTTTGCTTACACCATTTATGTTCTACCCAAATAAAGTAAAACCATTTAAGCCATTTTCATGATCTTACACATTGTTGGCTTATTAAGAATATTTGGTGTAAGAATATGACTATTTTGTCTTGTAATCCTGTAAAAATATCTAAATATCCTTAAAATTATGCTTTAAAAGTTTTCTGAGGTTATTCTGAGGTGCTATTCTGCTCACTACAGTTGTACAGAGTGGTTAACCAGTCTCGCCATTCTCCGTTGACCTCTCTCAACAACAAGGCATTTCCATCCGCAGAACTTCCGCTATCTGAATGTTTTTTTGTTTTTGTAACCATTCTGAGTAAACTCTACTAACGGCTGTGTGTGATAATCCCAGAAGATAAGCAGTGAACATTAACTGACGGTCCTGACCCATATCTGCATGATTTTATGCAGTATACTAGGCATCTTAACTAGCTTAACCAGCTTCACGAGAAAAATCATGCTGGTCAATCACAAAGCCTGCTGTGTAAAATATGGCTTTGCTAGTCCACCAGCTAGAACAGCACCAAACAGCACTAACTAGCATAAACCAGTATAAACAGCCAGTGATGCAAAAAACATCTATTTAATGTATGTAATGTATAGGGGCTCCACTCATAGGGGGCATAACACGGTTCACTTTGATATTGCATACACCCCTATAAAATTATAGTTGTGGCACTGAAACCAAGACCACCATGGGAATTCATGCTGGTCTAAGATGGTCTTTTCAGCAGGGAAATTGTTACATTTAATATTTAAATATAAATGATTTACCAGAATAACCATGTGAAAGGCAAAAGTGTCCACAGCTTCAGCAAATTTGATTACATTTTACACTTCAGCTAGCCTAGTCTTTATCAGACTCTCAAACAATACAATTGTTTTTAAACAAGGCTTATGATAATTAAGGTTGACATAACTTTAAAACACAAGTTTAAGCTAGAGGGTGTAATTGCTATATAAAAACCATCCAATTGGAGTCAGGCATAGAAGGACAAGAGGACAAGAGCATCTAAAATGTTAAAGTACTTTTATCTGTTAATAGGATTTGAAGTGTGTGACTCTTCCCCATTAGCAAAGTGCTGCTTGTTTTGCCAAGTTGATTGCTTAATTTGCACTAACAATCATTGGATTCCCATACCATTTGCCAACAGACCTCTGAAGAATTTAATCTTATTCATATTAATGATGGTCTCATACAGTTGGTCCCCCTTTATGACATTTACAGTGGATTTCATGAATTACAATATATGAAATCCTTCCATGTTGGACAGAACCGATGTAAGCATTATTTTTAAGGAAAAGTACAGATCAAATAAATGTCTAGATACTGGCATGATTCCCTTGACTCTGCCTGTGATGATGGGTCTCTTAAAGGGAAAATCAATGTTTCACTCAATTTTTCCATCACAGTTACACCTCTACTTTGAGCCCAGGGATGCTTTCAGTGCAAAGCATGATATAATGCCCAGTTGGCCTCTTTAAAGTTGCTGGGCTGATCCTTAAAATTAAATATCTATTCCACTGGAGATCGCAGGTATATTTGCCTCTGACCTTCAGTTGCGACTCTGTGCCATGTTTGGCACTGATAGTGGCCTTTAATTAAACTCCAGTAGGCAACTGAACCCTGATAAATCCATCTCATTCCAAAGTTTGTCATTATCAGGCTCTTGGGAATCAGGTCCTGGCAGTGTAAACACTAAGAAAGGAGCTTTAAAAGTGGTCAGACAGCTAGAGAGGGAGAAGTGGAGGTGGGATGGAGGGTTTGGGAAGGCGAGAAGAGGTTCTACGCTTCTGGGACTTGCGATTATGAGGAGAGAGACAGAGAGCGGCACTTAACGGCACATCAGCTGCAGTTTAACATTTACACCTGCGAGACGTGAGCCGACCCAATCCAAACCGAGCCAGCACCATCCAGCTCTTTATGTGGATCAATGGTGGGCGCTCAGAGGGCCATGAAGCATTTCAATGAAGTCCTGTGCTCTCACTCACTCTCTTTTTTTATGGCATGTGGAGATGATGAGAGCCAGTGCTTCAGACAAAAGACCACTTTAAAACCAAGCTTTGGGTACAAGGGTGGAATGCACACTGCACAGCACTGACATGAATGACACTTTACAGAATAAAACTCTGCACAGCTGCTCCTTTTATCAGTCTTGTCTCCGTCAACAAGTAATGCTGCGGCTAATAAAGAAAATTGACGCATCTACGACTGTGCACTCCAAGCTAGCAGCTGCACACATAAAAAAAGAGGAGAGTACAACAGCTTATACAAACGCAACACATATTCATACAGTAGAAGAGGTTTGTCTCAATGGCTCATTCAGTACTGTTTCTGTTCACAAGAGCATTGATTAAAATGAGATCTCAAACAATATGTTTAATAAATTGGCAGACAAAAGAGGCTGACTCTTATCAGTCCCTGCATTCTTCGCGGAGGTCCTTTCACTTGCGGTTTTAATTAAAGGCATCAGCTCTATGCTGCTGCAAACACACAAATAAAAGATATGCATATGCATCATGTGTATTGCTGGTGCAAGAGTAAATGTGAATATCTAAACAGAATGGAAGTGGGAGACAAGACAGTAAAAGGCAACAAGCATGGACACAAGAAGCAGAGCAGCATGCTGATTTCAGTTTTGACACGTTGTTTTATTTATACTCTTGGCATATCAGTAACATTAGCTTGCAGATTTGTGCCGCTCACTTAAAAGTCAGTGTTTTGTGGGACACCAAAAAATAAATATATATAATTGTTGGTACAAACATACATTATATATATATATATAAATAACTGGTCAAATGTTTTGAAATACATACTCATTCTTTATTATATATATATATAATTTTTTAATAATAGTAGTCAAATGTATGGAATTTGTTTAGTGACAACATAATTATCATAGTTCCATTTATGTTATTTAAAGTTGTTACCCTTTGCCTATAATGACATGTACTCTTGACATTTTCTCAACCAACTTCTTGACGAATCACACTGGGATGCTTTTTAAACAGAATTGAAGGAATTCCCATCTATGTTGGGCACTTATTGGCTGCTTTTCTTTATGATTTGGCCATCAAATTCAAAAGCTTTTTTTTTATAAAATTAAAATAAAATAAATGAATATGGTGGTACAATTATATTTTTGTCTACAAAACTAATTTCAAACATTTAAGCATACACCTTCAGAACAAAATATTTTTAATATCATGAGAAATTTTCAAAGTTTTGTCCAGTAGTGTATATAGAAGCTTGGTAACACTTCACAATATGTTTGTATTCATCAACTTTGGTTAATTCAATGATTAACATTTTGTAACAGTGAACAATACATTTATTGCATTTAGTTGTTAATGTGGTTAATCTTGGTTAATTTTAAAGTAATATTTCACCCAAAAATTTAATAATAATTTATTCACCTTCATGCCATCCCTCTGGACTTCTTTCTACCTGCTGAACACAAACAAAGATTTTAAGAAGAATATATCAGCTCTGTAGGTCCATAAAATGGTGGTCAGAATTTTGAATGGTACAAAAAGAACATAAAGGCACTTTAAAAGTAATCCATATGACTCCAGTGGTTAAATCTGTATCTTAAGAAGCAATATGACAGGTTTTGTGAGAAAAAATTGAAATTGTGTGAGATCAACAAGTTAAGCTCATGCTAGAATACTCACTATTTCAAAAGTATAGCCATAAGATCTAAACAATATGCATGTTTTATGCATGCAACAATATGATTTTAGTGTGATAAAACCACTTATCTCTTCTGTGTTAAATTAAAGCCAATTTTACAACATCGAGTAAAGCCCGACTGAATCATGCAAGTTTCGGTCTGCGCTGTACCGGAGCTTTGGTGCATGTTGGTATACGCTGCGGCAGTTCACGCGAAAGCACAATTCATTCGCTGAGCACAGATTTGCGAGAAGGTTACGGGAGGCATATTTAGTGCTTATAAGGCGCAGAACGTGGGATGAATAAAATTTAATTTGATTCTGCTGTGGACAATCACCAAAATGACTATTAAAAGATACGGAGTTACCCGCCACTGCCGATTTCTACCCGCATTTCACAGGTGTGCAGGTGTTAATGTCAAGCCCTGCTGATACTGTAGAAAGACTGGTATTGTTATTATCTACTGGGTTGTCACTACTGGGTTTTGAAGTACCAATAATTTTGCCAAATATGCCAAAGTTTTGGTTTCTTGATCCATGGTATCCAGAATCAGACATAATGGAAGAGATCTGTAGTCGTGTATGTAATTAACACATATTCCCTCAACTATTTCCTCAGCTCGAGGCATCAGGGAGATACACTTACTCATCCTCTTGGCCATTAATCTCTGTGTCACATCTCTATTCACGGCCTTTTCCCCCTTCCATCGATCCAACATAAAGACTAATCCCTTCCTGTCCTGATGGATTCATTAACTCTAATGGGGCTGTTTTATATTGTTTGCTTTGGTTGATGTGGGTTGTCTTTGGGCTTCATTGTGATCAATGACTGAGTTATTTCATTCTCTGACATCCTCTGCTGTGCATTGCTTGGGCATTTTGCAGTGAAGCATGCATAATTTATATAATGAGATATTAATCAAAGAGATATCTAGAGAAGAGATGAAATGTTTATCACACTGAACATCCGGATACAAGGAACAGTCATTGGCTTTATAAGTCATTATATTTGTATTCTTGAGCCCAGTTCAGATAATGATATAGATGCGTGGATGTAATCTTTGGATCACAGTTAATCATTGTTTGTATTTGGACTGAAGTAGCAAAATATAGTCAGTCTTTGTGCAAAGACGACACCACTTTAATAAAGTATCACTGCAGGCTGTAAATTCCTTCTGATATGAAACTCATGTAGACCTCAGTTTATTTTTTCTAGGGACTCTTTTGTCTATGGAACTTTCTTGGTAGTTCTGCAGCCTAATATTATTGGTTCAGCATGTGTGCCGTAGTTAAATTGTAACTCATGATTTGTTGTGGCCTTGGTCATCCCAATTAATTTAGTATGCATGAGTTCTTCCGAGACACGTATTCTCATGAGCTTTGCTAGGTCAAAGCAGTACATTATAATATTTTGCATATTACCTTGACTTCATAGTACTAGGTAAGAAGCCAGTGCATATATTCTGTCTATATCTGAGAAATAAGACCTCATGATTTGCAGCTAGGCATTTAGTGGCAATAGATGCTACAACTGAACAATCAATCTCTCATCAGGAATTAACACAGTATCGAACCAAGTCAATAGCTATTACAATGACTCAGTCTGCTTCACTTGCTTTGACTGACTGTCGCCGTAAACAGTAGCTAATTGATTTTGCTATGTTCACATTAAATGCCTTAAATTCTATTCTGACGGATCCCAATGGAGATTTTTATTGCATAGAGTTTGCTCTTTCATGACAAACTGCTTCTTCTCACTCAAACAAATAAGGACATTTCTAACACCACTGCTCCAAGTATCACGGAAACCTGGCTGAATTAAGCCATCCCGGACAGCACGTCATCTGCCGTGCTTCCAGCTGTTCAGAGTGGATTGCGTTGCGGAATAATTGTGGTATATGAGAGGCAGTGGAACATGCTTTTACATCAACGAAAGTTGGTGTACAGATGTAACAGCGTTGAAGAAGGTGTGCTGTCCTAATTTAGAAGCACTCTTCAACAACTATAAGCCTTCTACTAACCACAGGACATTTCCTCGTTCATTCTTGTGAGTGTTTATATCCCGCCACAAGCATGCATGAACTCAGCATTGCAACAGCTGGCTGATCACATCACAGACATGAAGCAACAACACCCAGACTCACTTATTATTATTATGGGAGATTTTAATAATGCTAACCAAAATACAAACCAAAATACAAACAACACATCACATGCCCCACCAGAGACTGAAATATACTAGACCACTGCTACACCACTGCAAAGGATACATATCACTCTGTCCCACGTGCAGCTTTAGGACTCTCTGATGAATGTCTGGTTTAACTTCTTTTTTTTTTTTTTCTCTCTTTTTATTATTTCTTTCACACATTCAACATAAAATAAATAAGAACAGTAATTGACAGGACAATAAAAAAATAAATAAAATAATTATTATTGTTTTAACTTCTTCTGACCTACAAGCAGAAACTTAAATCAGCTAAGCCTGTAGTAGGGACTGTAAAGAGCTGGAGTAATGTAGCAGAGCTGGAACTACAAGACTGCTTTAAATGCACTGATGGGAGTGTTTTTGAAGATGCAGACACCAATCCGTATGAGCTCACAGATACTGTGACATCATACATTAGTTTCTGTGAGGATATGTGCATTCCTACTAGGACATTTTTATTATTCAATAACGATAAACCATGGTTTACAGGAAAACTCAGACAGCTTCATCATGCCAAAGAGGTTGCTTACAGAAGTGGGGATAAAATATTGTTCAGCCAGGCCAGGAACACACTAAGGAAATTAGAGTGGCTAAAATGCTACTCTGAAAAGCTGAAAAAATAAAACAATCCAGCATCTGTGTGGAAAGGCACGAAAAGCATCATCAAGTACAAGACACCTCCCCCTCGCTCTTAGAGAGTCAACTAATGGCTGATGAACTGAATATGTTTTACTGCAGGATTGAATAGCCCAGTGTCACACCCCTCCCCTGCTCTGATCTTTAATTCGCACACACAACAACACCTTGTGGAACCCTACTCCTTCCTCTGCTGCTACTCAATCTGCACTTATGATCTGTGAGGAGGATATGTGCCGGGACTTTCAGAAACAAAAGACTAGGTCATCTTCAGTCCCAGATGGTATCTCAACTGCCTGTCTGAAAGTCTGCGCTGACCAACTGGCCCCCATCTTCACACAGAACTTCAAAAGATCTCTGGAGACGTCTGAAGTTCACTGCTTCAAATGCTCGACCATCATTCATTCATCATCTGTCCTCAACAGACCTAGGTGTTATGCAAGGATCCTATGTGTGATCATGCCTTATCTTCTCTAAACCAAACTGACCCACCTCTCCTTGCCCACCCAAATCTGTAGATGGATCACCAGTTTTCTGTCAGATAGGCAGCAGCAGCTTCTGAGACTGGGGAAACTCACATCTGGGACCCTCACTATTAACACTGGTGCTCCTCAGGGATGTGTTCTCTCTCCACTGTTCTTCTCCCTGTACACAAATGACTGCACTGCAGTGGACCCCACTGTCAATCTCCTGAAGTTCACAGACAACACCTTTGCCAACATTGCCCCCATCTGTGACTGTAAAGAGTACATAAAGTTGGGAGGTTGATCAGCTGCAATCACAACAACCTTGAGCTGAACACGCTCAAAACAGTGGAGATGATAGTCGACTTCAGGAGAAATTCCCCTGCAACCCCCTTTGGTTCAGCCACCAAATCAGACAGAAGGAAACTACAATGGACAGTCTTGACTGCTGAGAGGATTATTGGTGCCCCCTGCCCACCCTCCAAGACCTGTACATCTCCAGACTGAGGAAACTTCAGAGAATCACTCTGGACCCCACGCACCCAGCCCACTTCCTTTCTGAACTGTTGCCCTCAAGCCGGCGCTACAGAGCAGGCTTGAGGGAAACTGAGTGCTAGGACATCCAGGCACAAGAACAGTTTTTACCCTCAGGCCATTTTCCATCTGAACAATTAAACTGCCTCAGAACTCCCACATAGTCCAATAGGCCCTAATGTAAATACATATCTCATGTACATATGCAGATTCACATATTTAATTCAATGACTGCACATACCCCTACCTTGCACACACATTACCACTTGCACATGTACATACGCCATTCTGTTACATGTCCTATTTATGTTGTGTTATGTCTATTTATACTCTTATTCTTTGTATCACTGTAATCTTATGTGTGCACTTGTTTCTCCTATCACCAAAAATAAATAAATAAATTCCTTGTTTATGTGAGAACACTTGGAAATAAAGCTTATTCTGATTCTGAAATGTCACACTTTTGATTTCAGAATTTGGCATCTTGGCAAATCTTAGCACATTTTAAGACATTGTTGAGATCTCTTCTGAAACTCTATCCTATACACATGAGGATACTAGTGTCTTTTTGCTTAGGAACAAAATTTGAGAAGTAAGCATCCATATTATATAAATTTAATGTCGTTGATGTATAGGATAAACAATTAAAATTTTAATCAGATATCATTTCAAAATTTTCTTTTCTCCAGGTATTCACTTGCACGGCTGCAGATCAGTTTTACGTTGGATGTTGGAACTGTTTTTTGTTTTCAGATTTGAAAAGATAAAATGCTTAATGCTCACCACTAGAAAAATAAAACTCCAGTCTATATTACATGTAGTCAAATAATTGGGCTGATGACTGTACATCATGTTGGTTCAACATAGCATTTCCATTAGCTTTTCTTCTTATGAACATCACTGTATAGCTTTCCAAAGTGCTGATAATTTTAGTCTAGTAAATGATGAGGGTACAGGCTGTTTTGATGGGTTATTTAATATTTGTTTTTTGGGTTACCTGTCTTTCTTCTGTCTCCCACTCACTTAATAGAAATTAAAAGCTGTATGTGGGCAGATAAAACACATTGCACCATAATCGACTGCTGCTCTCTCCTCAATAGGAGACACTTCATGGTCTATTAAAAGTGAATGGGATCCAATGAGGCAACAGGCAATAATTGGCATTTTCTGGCACAGTGATTTCAACAGTCAGGCTTAAGGACTTAAAAGCTATTAGTCCAGAGTCTAGTCCATTTTTCACTCTTTTCTATAGCAATATGTTAAAGCACATCCCTCTTTCAAGCCTCATTGCTGTAGATTACAGTGATGGCTGTGGTAATAGCACTGTGGTAGAGTGCAAAAGTAGGGTGGATTTCGAACCACACAGCAGCACTTGAAAAGATATAGGTGATATCAGAATGCCCTCTCAGTCTTACTACAGATGACACATTTCTAAACAAATGGAGTCTGTTATATAAACCCAATCAAACAGAAACCATATTCTGCTTTTCAAACCTTTCTGATACTTCAAAAGTTAGAGACAGATGTCTCTCCAAAAACAGGAAAGGTTGCTTGCAACGAGTGTCCCTAGTGCACAAGGGTGTATGGCAATTATGAAAGAATTCTCTGGAGCAAAAATGTATTATATCGATGGATTCTGTGGTGGAACAAACCTCCGCTCCCTCTCGCTATCGTTGCCCCACCTCTTAGTGCTGTACTTCAGCCTGGCTCACGACATGAGTTGAGCAGGAGAGTGAGAAGAGGTGCATAATTAATAATCCTCATACTTACAGTGGTGAATGAAGCACACCTGATGTGAATAATGCTTCATCACAGCTGTCATTAAAATATAGAGCGCACCTCTTCTCAAGGAAGCTGGCTTAAAAACTCCATGTGTGCATATACTGGCATCCTCGCATGCCCAGGATCAGAGCAGGGAGGGTAGGCCGAATTAGATGAGTCGCCGTACCCGGGCACATTCCACTCTCAGCTGCCACAGGCCAGGGAAGACAGGCCACCAAGGACACTGGCTCCCCATGTGCCGCAGATCCAGGAATGGAGCATGTGTTGCCGTTGGAGCCTGCTCAAGCATGTGCCATTTTTTGGACACTTCCCCACCCTTCACGGAGCCCTGTTTCATTGCGATGTCACCAGATTCCCCTTTATTTTGAACACCATTCCCCCGGACCCTTTATTTTCTCATTTTTTGGACAATTTATTTTTATTATTGTTTCAAATAAATGCCTCTCCGAGGCTTAACGCGACACCCACTGTGTCTCTTACTCACCCTGCCACAATGCTGTAAAATCAATATTCTGCCACAGGGTATTCACTGGTAGAGATTCAAACAGCTGCCCCATGGTGACTTAAAGCAGGAGCTGCAGAATCACTTTGGAAGGTGAAGATTTAGCCACATAAAAGGCATACTGAATTAAATTGAGGGGAAAAAATACACATAGCTTCTTTCTGCAAATAAATAAGCTGAGATCAGCTTCTAACACTAATAAACCCACATCTCACTTCAGCCATCAATTACTGTCTTGCCTTGGAAAGAGAAACTGCACTAACAGCGATGATATTACTTTAAGGTTCTCATTGGAAATTGCAAATCTCTAACAATTAGGAAAGTATCTTGCCTCCGGAGACCCTTCAAAGGCATTCATATTGAGCAGTTGTGAAATGTACCGTAAAGCACAGCACAATTAAATGTACCCTCCCCTACTTTACATTTCCTACAGTGACAGAATTAGCTTCTCCATTCACTCCTTATGCAAATTTGGCCCTAATAGTCTGCTGATGTGAGGTCGGTTCTGCTTGCTGTTGTAAAACAGTCCATTTTCCCTGAAATATATCCTGCTGATTGATTATTAAACCACAAATGACCTTTCCTCTCCATCAGCGGAACACATCTTAATCTTCTTGGCCCTGTGTGCTGCTTACTAATTAGCCTACTACACCTAGACATCAGCAGCACACTTGAAGACCACGCTAGAACCACGCTAGTCTGATTAAAAAAAAAACAACAGATTGCCTTACCTCAATCAACAAAACATCTCACCTCAATCATAAGAAAGTTTCACCCCAGTCAGCATAAAGACTAAAACCTCTGCTCATCTTTCATTTATTTTCTAAAGGTCATGACTGTGTTGTTGCACTAATTCTTGTCTCACATAGTTTTTTTGTTAGTGGTCCTGAGAGACTCAAGTGGTCTATTATTTGTGTTACCAGTAGAAGTTGACTTGGACATAGATTGTAGAGAACATAAAGTAGGCAAAACGAAATGGTTCTTTTTGAAACGCATCAATGGAAATCTCCTACTTAATTAGCCTTGCTAGAAAGCTTAGTTTAAGTAGTCATCCAAAGAATATACAATAAATTCAACTGATATCCTTTGATTTCACAATAGTTGCAGACTAATAGTAGCTCCCTGTGGCATTTAGGCATTAGAAAAATCGACTAAAAAGCCTATATCTCTATGCTTTAATTCAGGTGTTAGGTTAGTCTAAGGTTAATTCTTTATCAAGTTTTAAATTAACAACACCTACTCCCATACCCTAAACCTTAAACCTAAATCTAACTGATAGGGTCATAAATAGAAAATGTGAAAAAATTGCAGTAAAGGAAACACAACATTTTGTGATGCTTCTATGACACTTTTGAGTAAAAATCTTAAAATGTCATAAGATAACATTGAGTGAGGAACATGGCAAAAAGTGTTAATGAACATGATAGGGCGTTTTCCAAACAGCTTTTTTTGTGCCCTCAAATGGCACTATGGGAAGGTGTCAACAAGACACAAAGGGTACATTCGTACAGTAGTCATGCTTACTTCAGAATGCCCACATCAAGAGCTCTGTCCTTTGGAGTGAGTAGGGCATAGGGATGATCGCTATTGACTGGAATTTGCCCATAATCCACCGTTTTACTTGTGATTTGTGTGAAAGGTATTAAAGTAATTGTTGTTTTAGCTCCTTTAGTATTTACAGTACATTTCAACAGGAAACTTACATGATATGTACAACAAGCCATGTAAAAATAATTTTGCACAAATTTAGGTATAGTAACATGATTTTATGAAACCAGGTAGAGATTATCGATCTAGAATCAGTTAGAACATAAATGCACTGAAAGCAAGTTCAAAATTGTCATTATATTAAAACTCCTCAGGATGTTAATTGGTCAGCTCCACTGTTTTCCAGGTTATCCCCGTTACGCTGTGGTTGGGGATCACGGATCTGGTGAGTACCACCTGCGGATCCAGAAGGTGGAGCTGATGGATGATGCCGTGTTCGAGTGCCAGGCCATCCAGGCTGCCATAAGGTCCCGTCCCGCCCGACTTACAGTCCTAGGTTAGTCACAATTCCAGCATATGTAAAAATCAACGAAAAAAGTCCTGCCGAAACCTTACTGTGGCCACAAAAATTGTTTGGACCAGTTTTGGACTTGGACCAAAATTGTTAGATCCATAAGACATGGTTAAAAATTTATCAATTTCATTGAATTAGATGCAAAATACCAAATGGCATCTGCAAATAAATGATTTCTCAGAAAAAAAATTCCCTTTTCTAAAAATAAGTGTTTTTGTGCATTCTTTATAATAAATGACTTTTTAGGTTTGATAATTTGTTATAATGCAAATACATTCATGCATTTTTAGGTGTTGCTTATGTGGACACAGTATTTGCACATGCATCTTTGATACATTCTTGAATGTCTGTGCAAATCCAATTCATGTCCTTTTTTTAAAAGAGAAAATTCAATGTAACTTTTCTATTTCTTTTATATATCTTTCATTCATCTATCCTTGAGCTTGAGTGCAGCTGACAATAATATACAGTGTAAAAAAAATATTTTTCACTGACCAAACTCCTATGCACTATCGTAAGTTTGCAGTTTTAATTTCCTGCTGCAAATATCACCATCTTTATTATTAAATCATAGAGGTCATTGAATCTTAATTAAGTTTTATTGGGTTATTATTCAGCATTGCTGTTTCTGCGATATTGGACAGCCTCAGTATTATCGGTGCCCTGGCTGTAATCAACCTTCAAGCAGGTTTATCTGCTCTAAAGATAGACCAGCACCCACCCACACACACCCAGCATGTTATAGCTCTTCCCCTGCAACAGTGGGCAGAACTGAGGGTTACTGGGTGAGCACTGAGTGGGGTTGGGTTTGGGGTTAGTTAATAGAAGGGGTGGGGTAAGCCGTAGAGCATATCTTCTCAGCTGCCGGAATGTGATCCGCTTTATTGATCTGCACTAATGAAAAGTGAGAATAATGACCTGCATAGGAGGATGTAGTAAGGGAAATTAGAGGAAGAAAAATAAAAAAATGTGTTCTATGGTCTCCCCACTGCTCTCACCTACAAATAAGACTTATTTGTTAATTATAAAAGCCTTAGCATGGATCAACACACTGTCACCTAAATTCTACAACTACAGGTATCTGCAACCACCCTCTATGATCAGTGCTTCATTATAGATATTTTTTTGATTTAGGCAAAAAAAAAAAAACAAAAAAAAAACATTGGTGGATGAATTTGTAGCAACGTTACATACTGTTTAGTTTATCATCATTCTCTCCTGCTATGATCATTATTAAATGGGCCTTAATTTGTTCTGCTTTAAAACAATGGGTGATGATAACGCTAATTATCCACAATGAACTCAAAACCAAGACACTCAAGTTCATTTCGGATTATTTGAATTTCCTTTCAAGTTGGTCACCAAGGTGTAGTGGCTTTGTGATATGTGTGGAATTTTTGTATAGATTTTTTTATGAGACCAGATAAAGATTTCAAAGAACTTTCATTTCTCACACACTTTTTTTACAACAACCTCACACTTAAAGGTTATTCCTGCGGCACCAAATGCAATTGCTTACTATATTTCTTTGAAAATTATAGAATGAAGAAACAGAATCTTAAAGGTCTTCCTTCATGAAATAATGACTTGTTGGTTCAATCAGAGCACCTTAAAATAGCGTGTGAAAGTGAAGAATTTAGAACAGAACTAATTTACTATTGCAGACGTACATGTGATAGAATAGAATAGAATAGAATAGAATTAGGGCTGTCAATTTAACATGTTAGTTCATTCAGTGCAATTAATTATTTAAAAAATAATGTTTAAAGAATGTACGCAATTAATCATATCCCCAAACCATAATAAGAAATATTACTTCCATCAGCAATTCATGATTGAAGTACCACCTGTTTTCTCCAGAGGGCATTAAGCAAAAATCTAGCTGTATAGGAAATGTGCAGCTTATGCAGAGAACAAATCACTCTCAGAGAGATCTGACACGAATACGTTTTTGCGTTCAAACTCATTTTGATGGAGCGCAAATTGGAACGCATATGTCAAGATTCACTGTTGTCTGCCATGTGTTTCTCCCCTGTCATCTGTTCCCAGACTACACTTCCCATAATTCCCTGCTCTCATCTCTGCCAGCTGTCCTTCATTGTCCTCACCTGTGTTTTATTTAGTCATTATCCTTTGTGTATTTAAAGCCCTTTTGTTTGTATCATTGGTGGTCAGTTGTTGCATGTGTTTGACCTCTCTTGTGTTACCTGAGTCCATGATAGATGTTTCCTGTATTTTTCCCACTGTGGATGTTTTCTCCTGACCCAGTCCCCATCCTGTGGCCGCATCCCAGGCCTCCTGACCCAGTCCCCATCCTGCGGCAGTTGCCCAGGCCTCCAGACCCAGTCCCCACCTTGAGGTCATCCCCTTGGTCTCCAGACCGTCCCTCAGATCTGCTCTGGTCACCTTGGTCTCCTAGCCGTCCGCCTGACCTGCTCTGGTCTCCCTGGTCCCCGGCTCCATCTTGGCCCTGCCTTCCTATCTTTGCCCTATTCCCTCACCCCCCCATGGACTGCCTGTTTGCCCCTTGTGCCCCCCTTGGACTGCCTGTTTGCCCCTTGTGCCCTCCTTGGACTGCCTGCCCCCCAAGCATCCCCTTCACTCCATGGACAATTAGTTTTTTGTTTTTGTGTTTTTTTTTGGAGCGTCTAGAATCTGCTCCTTAGAGGGAGGGCTATGTCACGATTCTCTTTTGTCTGCCCTGTGTTTCTCCTCTGTCATCTGTTCCTGGACTACACTTCCCATAATTCCCTGCTCTCAACTCTGCCAGCTGTCCTTCATTGTCCTCACCTGTGTTTTATTTAGTCATTATCTTTTGTGTATTTAAAGCCCTGTTGTTTGTATCATTGGTGGTCAGTTTTTGCATGTGTTTGACCTCTCTTGTGTTACCTGAGTCCATGATAGATGTTTCCTGTATTTTTCCCACCGTGGATGTTTTCTTTGTTCCTGTGTTTGCCAGTTATTTGTATGTGTTTATCTTTCCATTCAAATCCATAGCCGCACCTAGATCCAGCTCTCTCTCTTGACTTTTTCTTAACGTTAATGCAGGGACCTCTTTTTCTTAGTTTCAAATTACATTTAACTTGACATCAACCTAAAAACGGTATGTTTATGATGCGATGCAACCAAAGTGAGTTGTTTCAGAAGCATAATTCTGACACAGGTGCACAGTAACGCATCCTAAGACATGCCCTTATAATAATTCTCGGACTGACTGATTACAAAATTGATTGCTGTGAACTGTAGGCCAATGCTTCGCATATGTTTAATAATATGGAAATAAACAATATTTTGGATTCTAAAGACACTTTTATATTGTCTTATCAATGCTTTTTTTTCATCTGCCACAATTATGTAATGTGTTTTATCTAAAAAATTAATTATGATATTATATATATACAAATTATAGTATATATATATAATAACTTTACTTAAATAACCATTTACAATTATTTAATTATTGTAATTTGAGGGAATTTCTCAGCAAATATTTATGTGATTCATTTGAATAATTAATCGACATACCATGTAATTAATTTTATTAAAAATTTTAATCTACTGACAGCCCTAAATATATTATAATACATTATAATATACAGTAATTTAAAAGCAGTTCAGGTTGGCTGGGTTTCAAAAACAACAGTGTAAATGTTAGATGGACCAATACTAAATTTGACCACAATGAGAGACATATTTTAAGTATTTGAAAATATTAGAATATTTAAAAGATAATTTTTCATGTCATTCATAAGTTTTTAACGTCTTAAAGAAAATCATAAATCCCTTATTTATTATATGATTCTAAGTTACAATTGACTGAAGGAATAAATAACTCAAGGTGTATGAAGCACACAAACTTAAGAATTATGATCATTTATTGTGAAAGCACTAAAATAGAAAACTAATCATCATAAGCGCAATTATCTGTTTGACAATTAAACATCAGCCAAATATCTTATCATGACAAACCTAGATAAAAAAAAAAAAACAACGACATATTTCATCCTAGAAAAATTACACACATCACCGTTAAGCCTCAAGCTTTTGGAATGCATGGGTGGCTAGATCTTCTAGCCTGTGCTTATAATATATGCTAGCATTGTTGCAGAGTGTTCTCTGGGCTGTCATTTACAATGTCAAGATGCCCAGTCTGAGCAGCGTTGATGACAGGAATCTCCCCTGTATTCCTTACCTGACAGCTGAAGTGGTCCCTCCGTCCTCCCCATATCAATTCATGACTCAGCCTTCCCTCACATACTGACTGAACATCTGCTGAAGACTGGGACAGGTGTACTCTCTACAGACACAGAGTTCACAACAGTCTGGATCAGCCATTCCTGCTAAAGGCTTTGATATCTGATCAAGCATTGAGAAGTTTAGAAAACTGAAACTAAACTCTATGCATTATCGAGTCCTGCATACAAAACAGATGATTGCTAGGCGGAGTTATCTCTTGCCCTCAGATGAACCTCTGCTTTTCACCAGTCTCTCAAGTACTTCAAATATAATTTATAGAGTTTTAAATGACCTCTGTGACCTTGGTTTAATGCAAACAAAAAACAAACACATTCACACACTTAGACAAATACAAAAATACATACCTCATCTCTCTCAGATGAACCTCTGCTTTTCACCAGTCTCTTAAGTACTAAAAATAAGATTTTTAGAGTTTTAAATGACCTCTGTGACCTTGGTTTAATGCAAACTAAAAATCACTCTAAATTCATACTGTTGAAGTAGAAGTTTACATACACTTAGGTTTTAAGTCATTAAAACTAATTTATTTAACCACTCCACAGATTTGATTTGGGCAAACTATAGTTTTGCAAGTTGTTTAGGACATCTAATTTGTGCATGACACAAGTTATTTTTCCAACAATTGTTTACAAATAGATTTTTTCACTTTTAATTGACTATATCACAATTCCAGTGAGTCAGAAATTTACATTCACTAAGTTAACTGTGCCTTTAAGCAGCTTTGAAAATTGATGGCAAGCCTATCAGAAGCTAAATGGCTAATTGGAGTCAATTAGAGGTGTGCCTGTGGATGTATTTTAAGGCCTACCTTCAACATCAGTGCCTCTTTGCTTGACATCATGGAAAAATTGAAGGAAATTAGCCAAGACCTCTGAATAAAACAAAAACAAATTGTGGACCTCCACAAGTCATCTCGGTAACTGTTGTTACCTCAGTTTCCTGAAGGAGAGAACAACACATTGTGTCAATGTAGTGACACAAGGGGTCACTATTGGGAGCCCCAAACACCTCTAATATTTGAAAAAAGGCCAAGGGAATTGTGCATGCCACTCCCCCGGACATATGGGTATAAAATGAGCTGGCTCGCAACCACTCATTCAGCGTTTGTGCTGAGGAGCCGAGACAGGGTCCGGGACATTTCAGCGGGTAGTACAGTGTTGTGGAAAGAGGCACACAATGTCTCGTTCCCTCCATCAGGGAATGGAGATTACAAAAGTAACCAAGACTATCTGTCACTCAATCGAGAGTGTGTCGATGTAGTGACACTAGGGTTCCCTATACAAAACACCACAACTAGCTGAACTGTGTTACGTGGGCTGCCGATGCAGGTGCAAGCAAGCCACTGCTTGCATAATAACAGGTGCACTCGGTCTGAACGTAGCCTCCCCCCATGCAAAGAAAATGTCGCATAGTTCCTCACACCCTGTATCTACAATGGGATCTTTTCTACTTTTATCTACTTTTCTTTTTTTCTGGCTGGGGCCAAATGTATTTGCATCGGGGAAGGTGTTCTTTCCGAGAAGGAAAAGACACCGCAGAGACCACATCCTGCCCAAAGGGGAGGATAACATGTGGCAGATACGTCACGTGGACTTACCAGCTGCACGTGGAAGAGGCACCATTGTAGGTCCTACCCGGAGGGGAGGAGCTCTACAAACGTGGCGACCGGAGGCAAGGGGAGCGTTGCTCAAGGGAGACGTGGATCTATCGACAGGGAAACCGTACCATGGAAAATATATCACATGTGGAGCACCTACCCCAGTACAGGGCATCCTGGCACACATACCTGGACTGGACATCAAGGGTCCACCATGTCGTGAACTCGCATGGGGGGAAAAGCGCACGTCTTCCCCTCCCGGAGGGGAAATGCGCTGTACACAAGCGGTACACCTGGCCAGCTGCCCCGCATACTTACTTATTTGTACCTGACAACACATTGGACAATACTGGCTCAACCCAGAGATTATAAAATCTTGTGAAGGCATTGGGTGTTGCCCAGCCCACTGCCCTGAAGATGTTTGATAGAGAGGCACCATTGGCCAGTGCCCATGAGGATGCCACACTCCTTGTGGAGTGAGCTCATCATCCCAAAGGGGTGGGCATGCCCTGGGCCTCGTATGCCAATGCAATGGCATCCACAATCCAGTGGGCAAGCCTCAGTTTGGAGACAGCATTCCCTTTAAGAGCTGCTCAGAGCACCTAAAGCTCTGCGTGCGATCCAAGTAGAGGTGCAAATCACACACTGGACACAGCAACGACGAGGTTGGGTCTGCCTCCTCCTGGGGCAGCGCTTGCAGGCTCACCACCTGATCCCTAAAAGGGGTCGTGGGAACCTTGGGCACATAGCCCAGTTGGGGTCTCAAGACCATGTGAGAGTACCCCGGACAGAACTCCATTCAGAGTGATCAGAGTTAAACATACAAGATTATACTCAAAACATCAAACATTCAGCATCAAATATACGGTTTAGTTGTACAAGAAAAGTCACAGTTTCTAAACTAAATCTGCCCAGATATCAAGCCTTACTTGGGAAATCCTGTGTGATTTCAGCTGGGTTGTCCGTTTGAATTCCTGTTGCGTTGAGCAGTCAGGAGAAAACGATCTGGAATCGGTCCTTTGTCTTACGCTCATCAGCAAAAAGACGCATCTCTGCTTTGTTCCTTGGGTCCGATGATGGATAGAAATGCAGGCAATGGTCAAAGTTTATAGAAAATGAGGGAAAAGGGAAGCTGGTTGCCTTTCCGTTTTCTAAATAAATTCACTGTTGTCTTGAAGTGAAAATTAATGCACTGGTTGTAGTACGTATACGACTAGACTGGAACAAAGCTAAGTTAATCGTACTCTACCATGGCCAAATGGTGAGGTTAGAAAAACGTGGTCTCTTTGACCTTTGTACAGAAGGAGGGAAACTCCTTTGTATGTTTTTTCAAACCGCTGGCTTAGAAGCTGGGCGCAGAGAGGCCAAAATCAAATCTTTCCACTAGTTTTGTTGACAAGATGACATCATTGGTCATAGGCCGCTTTTTGACCAATGAAATTTGAGATTGGATCCATGGGTGGGACTTCTAATCCAGCTGTGAAACTGTGAAGGACTCTGGGAAACAGAGTTCAATTTCTCACCTTTGATCATAGAACAAAGGGCCATGCGGTCTCCGCTGCCATTTTGATTGGGCAAGGCCCTACACCATGGTCATGTTCTCGCTGTGAGAACACAAACCATCCACGAACA
Organism: Xyrauchen texanus; assembly: GCF_025860055.1. Classification (NCBI taxonomy): domain Eukaryota; kingdom Metazoa; phylum Chordata; class Actinopteri; order Cypriniformes; family Catostomidae; genus Xyrauchen; species Xyrauchen texanus. The sequence goes on along the minus strand of NC_068296.1, from coordinate 10,171,186 downwards.
CTGCCTCAACGTGAGGCAGCTCTCGTGGCCGTCAGAGGCAGAGAGATAGCGACCGCACCCAGGAACTACACACAGATGGAAAGGCATCTAAAAAAGACGCTGTTCGTCAGTGCACAATCTTTTAGAGGTAATATACAATTTTTTCTGCAAGAATTTATACTCTCTTAGCTGTCGAAGGTGCATAATCTGCATCAATCATGCAGAGAGGGAGAAAGCCGCTGAAATGCAGTGTATATCCAACAGCATACACTTCTCGTCTGTGAGGTGAATGGAACGGGAGTGGAACTCGCTGCTCAACACCGCTCGGCTCCGAAGAAAAAATCTGAATGAGTGGTTGTGAGCCAGTTCCTTTTATAACCTGTATGTCCAGGGGAGTGGCATGCAAATTCCACTCGCCTATTCCCATTGGACTTTTCTCAAAGATCAGAGGTGTTTGGGGCTCCCAAGAGTGACCCCTAGTGTCACTACATTGACACAACGTTGAGTGAGTGACAGATATGGAACTGGATTATCCTTGGGAGCAATTCCCAAATGCCTTTAGGTACCACCATCTGAATCATTCCAGCAATTTATTGTGAGAAGCTTGTGGAAGGCTACCAAAACATTAGACCCAAGTTAAACAATTTAAAGGCAATGCTACCAAATACTAATAAATTGTATGTGAACTTCTGACCCATTGGGAATGTGATTAAATTAATAAAAGCTGAAATAAATCATTATCTCTACTATTATTCTGACATTTCACATTCTTAAAATTAAGTAGTGATCTTAACTGACCTAAGAGTTTAAATGTATTTGGCTAAGGTGTATGTAAACTTCTGACTTCAACTTGAAGTTTATACAATTCTAGAAGACCTACATCATCTAGTATGTCCACTGTGACATGAGATTGTAAATCCAATCAATATAGACTGAACCCATGAACTTTGCACACTACATGTGCTGAACTATTGGATTGTTGAAGGACCTCTGGAGGTCAGCATTGCTGAATTTTGTATGGAGACAGGAAAAGAGCAATTCTTCTTTCAGTTGCACCCTTGCCCTTTAGACTAATTATATATTCCTCATGAGGTTCATCCTCACCATCTCACATGCCCTTGCAACACTAATCTTAGTGTCCATCTCACGAGAAAATGGACTCTAGACATAAAGTAATGTAGCGAGACCAGTAGGACTTACTATTGTCTGTGGATCTGTGGAACATCTTTTTTTGTTCAACAGAAGAATGAAATTCAGGTTTGGAATAACATGAAGGTGAGTAAACAATGAGAAAAAGGTAATTTTTGTGTAAATTGCCCCTCTAAACATTGATATTTTTGATCAGTTCTCTGAACCTCTCTCTTAAACTAAAATTTGCTCTTTCTCCATTGTCACAATGGTTCTCATTCAGCTTCCCTAAAATAAAAAATAAAAATAAACAGTGGAGATCCAAAGTAATAACATGAGTAGTCAGATGATCATATGCCTTACTTTATCTTATAAGTCCTGAAATAGCCCATTAAAATATTTGCTTTACAAGAGATTAACTTCTTTTAAAATACAAGGGCTAAATGTACCCCAATCATTTCTCATTTCCACAAATGCATAGTTAGAAATTCATAACTAATGTAATATCAAGTGTCCTTGTGGGAAAAATAGATACTTATAGATAACTCTTGGAATTTGTATTACTTTGCATTTTGGAGTCTCAACGTCTAAGCCTATCATTTGATAAACAGTTTCAAGGCATAATGATTATTAACTTTTAATTGAAAATCATGAGATGCGAGAAACCGCTCAACATCCATTGAAAAACGTAGTGCTTATAGTCTTATGAAGATAAACAAAGGTCATCAACTCGAATCCAGTTTGCATTTACCCACAAGTGTGATGCTGTGTAAACAATTAAACTCCATTTAATTTCCTCCTTAGTGAGAGAAGATATTCTAAGTGAGCTACATATGAATTTATGCAAACAAAAATGCTAGACCAAGCAGTAAAATATTTCATGTCATATGAATGCAACAAACCATAACGTATAAACTGTAAACTACAACATTGGCTTGACCAATGGTGTGAGTTTGGGGTGGGACTATCAGTTTGTATCTACAACCAATGGAATACTAGGGTGAAGTTTCTGGAATATGTTTGAAAACATATTTGGTTATGCTAATGAAGCAGAAATTAAAGTATGAAATTAAAGTCCCATTGTCAAAAATCACCGCAATTGTTGTGATCATTCAGAACTTTCTAAATCCCATCTATCTGGCATACCTTCATATTTCTTTTTCTGCGTTTTTGTACGATTGTAGATACAGTTACTGATTCTTACTAAATCAAATGTTAGTAACTAAAATGATTAGTGGGGTTGTGTTCCATTATGCATGTGAATTTGCACATACAACTTTGAACAAAAAATCATGCAGATGTTATTTAAATGGATGATTTGTTTTCCGTGGAGTTCCACCCTGCTGGGCTGTGACCTCAGACACATCTGCAAACACACTTCTGAATATGATCTTACAGATGTGAGTTTGTACATATGTTTGGCTACTTACAAATGTCATGTTGTCAGTGCTTAAGTGATATAATTCATATTCTAACCTGTTGATTAAGGGCAAAGAGACATCTTTTGTCTTTTATCATCTATTATTTCATCAACAGCAGACCACAAAGCACACACAAAATCACACTCAGAATCAATCTGTTTTGCTGGTTTTAAAGAGGTTTTAGTCTTGGTCAGGCTGGGCAAAAAATTTAAAGGAATGTCTAGAAGTCTTACTGATTCTTTATCCTTTCAACACCATCATAAACACTTCAGCTTCCACCCACAACCTTATCACAATCTGATCCTACCATTCCTTTTCAGGCAGAGGGTACCCAACCATATCTTATTACTCCCTCTCTTTTCCAACCTACTGCATGTTCAAAGGCCATGACAATCCTCTCAAAATAAAAAATGGGTCTCCCTGTAATGGTCACACCAAAACTCAGCCCACATGCACCCCCAATGCCTCAGTATCTTTTTTTTCCTCCACACTTTGATGCTTATTCAAAAGGTAAATCTTATTTCCTTTCCATCTCGTTTGGATTATCCACCCCTGATTCCATTCCGCTTTAACTCAGACAGGTAAAGTCTGTTTAGAAGGGAAGGCAATCTGGCTGGGCATCACTCATGCATAGAGCTGTTGAAATACATTCAGAATCTGTCAAGTAGAGAGAAGCAAGCATAATGGGGAGAAAGAATATGGATCTTTTAGTGTTGTCCATACAATTCTGCCTCCTGCAAAGCAACACATTAGTGACAGCGCTTTGAAGGGAGCTTTGATTTGGGCCAGTGAGCAACGTATGTCACTTGTCTCCTTTCCTTGCATGTTTTCGAATTCTACTTCATAGTCTTTCTTTGTATTTTGTTGCTGATCATTCTATCAAACCCCGCAGCATCCATCTGAGCAGGTGATGGGAGACATTGCTGAAGCAGGCAGGCCCCCATTGTTGTGCCAGACATGTCAGTGGAGAAAGAAACATTGCTCTTAGATCTCACCATTCAGTTCCCACCAGATTGCTTTCACCCATGGTCAAAACATTGCTCCTCTAGCTATGCACTGGATTTGAGGCCATATCACCTCACTCGTCCAAAATCTTATTTTTGATGTCCAGAACTGGAAATGAACCAATATATCCTCTACTGCAATTACTAAGGCATCAAACCCACTCCAGAAAAAAAGAACATGTCTTTCTGTCTCTCTAATGCCCTTCCTGTAGCTCCTAGAACTGAAACATTGCCCATCCAATTGATTTAGAAACCTTTAAAGGATCCAGTTGATTGAAGCAATGTTTCAGTCCATTTGGTTTGTTAAAAATCAATTTGCCTGTGTGTTATTTATTGTTTTCTTCAGCCACACATTCCAAATAAAAAGTCTTGTCACCTTGAATCAGGTCTGCTTCAAGACCTTTCTGGCTTATGCAGTACTTTTTGAACTCAGTAACTTTTATATTAATGAATATGCTTGTGTTGTAATTCAAGAAAGTACACCAGGAAAAAAAATTGGCATGGACAAGTTTAGGGACTTAAACAAATCAGAATGGTCTCACTCCATCCAGGTTGGTAATATTACAGAAAATATGTATGATAAGCACATTTGCAATCCCTCACTGAACAATGGCTAATTTTAGCTCTCCATGATGTAATTTTCCTGCAGTTACATGTCATTTACGGATACCTTTCCTAAGTATTATAGACATTATAATTTGTGAGTAGAACATCACTTTTGATGGAAAGTGACATTGAGGGCATAGGAAAACATGTTTTGTTTGAAATGTTTTCATTAGAGGAAAGGAAAAATAAAGATACAAGATTTCATAATAAATGTTTTATATGTACAGTTTTATATCCTGTTTCATCCTGTTGTGTAACGTTTAAGTCCCTAAGCGCTTTGGTAACCTCTAAGTTTAAAAAAGCGCTATATAAGTGCAGACCATTTACCATATATATATATATATATATATATATATATATATATATATATATATACAGTATATACATATTATATGATGTTCAAAGGATAGTTTGTAGTTTATCCAAAAAAAACATAAACTTTATCATCACCCTCACATTGTTTTAAACCTATGTGCCATTATTTCTAAAGTTTTATATGAAATACTATATTTAACAGATTTTTCTGGGTGCTCCTTTTATACAATAACAGTGAGCAATGTGAACAAAAAAGCATGAAAATTTTTTCAGAAATGTTGTCCATCCGACATTATAAATTATTGTTATATTACAAATCTTCTGAAGCCATACCATAGCTTTATGCAAGAAAATAACAGAAATTTAAGCCATAGTGTGTTGTTAACTATCAAAGCAGAATATGCTTGAATATTGTATGCCCACGTATAAATTATATACAGGAGCTACTGAGGAAGGGAATATTTTTTGTAAATGTCAACTTACTGTATATTTTTGTCTGTTCTTCAAACCAAGCTATTGTTCCCTGTCTGTCACTCACTCAAATTTGTGTTGATGTAGTGACAATAGGAGTTCGATCTTGAGAGCCTAATCACCTTTGCTTTATTCACAAAAGGCCAATGAAAATTGGTGAGTGGAATTTGCATGCCACTCTTCCCCCAGAGTATAAAAGGAGATGCATCACTCCAGAAAATTTTTTCTTTGGAGTCGAGCACATGTTTTTGTGTGTTCGTCCTCTCACCTTGCTGTCAGTTGGATCTACGGCGCATTACAGCAGTCACCCTTGCACGGATGTGCTTCCCCTGGGTGCTTCGGCGACTGAGTACACACGTGTAAAGAAAAGAGTATATTTTCAAAAAGAGTATATTTCCTTCTGAAAGAGCTCACACAAATGGCTGGCATCTTTTTAAAGGCAGGCTGCTGCGAACATCGGGCTTGAGTGGAATTCAACGTCCTGCCCTGAGCGTTCACGGCTAGATGATTGGATTCTGGGCTCGGAAGGTAACTCACGGCCGCAGCGTTTCTTCCCAGAAGTGCGTGAGGAGCTCGCGAAGTCATGGAAAACACCCTTAGCCTGCTTGTCAATTCTGACTAACCTCAACGGTGGGGTGGCTGAGGGATTTGTTGAGCTTCCCCAGGTAGAGCGCACTGTTGTGGTGCATTTATGCCTGCAGGACGCAGCCACCTGGAGGAACCGACCAAGACTCCCTTCCAAAATGTGTAAGTTTTCTTAGTCCCTAGTGGCGAAGGCTTACAACGCCGCGGGTCAGGCTGCCACCACCCTGCATTCCACGGTCATCCTGCAGGACCACAAGGCCAAGGCACACAAAGATTTGCACAAGGGTAGCACCGACCAAGACCCTCTCACAGAAAAGTAGCACCACCTGCCCGTAAGCCGGCTGCCAGAAACTTTGAAGCGGCCCTGTGACAGGCGACCCAGAGATAAGGTGACTTGCTGGCTAGACACAGGCGAGTGCATGGGACCCACGTGCTGCCCTGGGTCACAAGGTAAGTATTTTAACATCGCCGGTTGCCCCGGTACCCAAATTGTCAGCAAAAGAGCAGTTTCCTCATTTCCAAGAGGAAAGAGGACAGCGTTGCCACTGAAACAATTTCAGAGACTCCTGGGGCATATGGCAACCTCGGTGGCAGAACCCCCTTTCGGGTTGATGTATATGAGACCACTCCAGCACTGGCTACAGACTCGAGTCCAAGGTAGGCTTGGCACTACGGTACCCAGTGCGTGACTATCACCCCGCGCCTCCTGGATGGGAGGCCCGACTTGATCACCAGGTTCCTCAAGGGGGCGAGGAGATTAAATCCTCCTAGGCTGCGCCTAATTCCCTCTTGGGATCTCACTGTGGTCCTACCTGCCTTACAGAGAATCCCCTTTGAGCCCCAGGAGCAGGCCGATCTCAGCACTTTGTCTCTGAAGATGGCCCTCCTGGTGGCAGTCATTTCTATCAAGAGGGTGGGGGACCTACAAGTGCTCTCTGTCACCAGCAATGCCTGGAGTTCAGGCCGGCTCACTCTCACGTCATCTTGAGACCTCGGCCCGGTTACATGCCCAAATTTCCCACTACTCCCTTTCGGGACCAGGTGGTAAACCTGCAAGCGCTCCCCACAGAGGAGGAAAACCCGGCCTTGTCATTGCTATGTCCAGTGCACGTCCTGCGCATCTATCTTGACCACACGCAGAGCTTTAGACGCTCTGAGTAACTCTTTTTCTGCTTTGGAGGTCAGTAGAAGGGGAAAGCTGTCTCCAAACAGAGACTGGCCCATTGGATTGTGGATGCCATTTCCTTGGCTTACCAATCCCAAGACCTGCCATGCCCCTTGGGAGTCTGGGCGCACTCCACAAGAGGTGAGCACTGTCAAGGGGCTCTCTAGCGGACATATGCAGAGCAGCGGGTTGGGATACACCCAATACTTTTGCATGATTTTACAACCTCCACATTGAACCAGTTTCAACCCAAGTGTAACAGGGTAACAGCAGGTAGGACGGGCGGCCGTTCGGGTGTATCGTTTGCACTTGCGCCTTTTCCCTTTCCAGGTTATAATGTGCGCTATTTGTCCACAAACAGTTCCCCATAACTGGTGAACACTCTTTAATATCTTAAGCAATATTCGGTTGCAAAATGATTGTGATGAGTGATGCTGCCAGGCCAAGTACCCGTGGTATGCCACTTTTAAATTGAGCCTGCATACTTCAGCTCAGTGCCCCTACGTGATAATTCCCCTTCGGAAATCCAGTATGATGCGTTTCCAATGTTCGTTATCCCCTAAGGTGAATCCTCTGTTTCCCCTCGACAAAGCTGAGCTTGGCCACTGTTGCTGTGTATGCTCTCCATAGATAGGGTCCTCCCAGTGGCTTCATTCCATATGTGAACTTCCCTGTCAGTTAGTCCATGTGAGGTATTCTCCACATGTTAATCTTTCTCTGGTAGGATGTGGTCTCCATAGTGCTTTCCCTCCTGGAGAGGGAATAGTGCTTCCCCAGCACTATCCTAGCTGGTGTTCGGCAGGATACAAAAATCAGGAAAGGCCACCGCCTGTAGACTCCTCGGGTAAGTGTCTCCTCCCACCCTTATCAGGATCAGGGACGCCTTACCTAAATTCACTGGAATGTCACGACGTGGTCGAGCACTTGCTGCAAGGCACTCAACAGCTTGCCTGTGTCTGCTCTAAAGATCGAACCCCTATTGTCGCTACATCGACACACCATCTCGTTCCCTCCATTAGGGAACAGAGGTTACATCTGTAACCAAGACATTTTGGTTCAGAACACTTGGAATATACTGCATGAGTATTATGGACTACGTTTATGATACTTTCAAGGTGTGACTGTCACATACAGTGTCATTCATTCATTGTATGGAAAAAGGAAACCAGGAAAACCCATCACATTTGTTCCAAATTCAACCCTCTTCCAAACCAATGGCTGTAAAAGCTGTTGATCTCAAGAAAGACTGGTAGAGGTAATATAAGTATCAGGACAAGCAGGACAGAAATAAATAAATGGATTGGTGAGGTTTTCCCTTTAAACAGCCAAGTGGACAGTGAAAGGATTGCAGCCCACTAGCCAGTAATTAAAGAGGAGTGATCAATCCGCACCGCTGACCGTCTCATGAGAAATCTATCGAGTGACTGCGATAAAGCGCTAATTTGTAGCCATTAGGGGAGGCAGAGTTAGCAAACAGCCTGGTAATGATGATGGTTAACATGGCTACAGGGTTGCCCTTTGTACCGCTGTCAAACTAAGTGTCTGGGAGAGCTGAAATTAGATAGAGAATGTCTGACAAAACCTCAGCACCACGGCCTGAAATAATAGCACCTTTTATTAATGATCAGTTCCATTTGAAGAACATGGACACAGCCATCAATAGTGACATGCCACAGTGTTAAATACAAATATGGGTCTGGGCTGCTGAGGTCTGCTGTTTGAAGTGAAGAACATTTTGGGCCCACAGACTTGCCTTAGATCCCCAAGCTTTCTCTCTGAAATATTGTTTTTTTTTAGTTCCACATTAAGAACTAAAAGAACCCTTTTGAGATTAACATGGGCAATATATCTTTTAGTAATTGTATGAGATTACATTCATAACCTAGTCTGCCAGGGGGAAAAGAGAAAATATATTTCATATTCACTGCTAAAACTGCAACATAGAGCTGTGATGTAGCTGATATTGTAACGATGCTGGCGCTGGCAATAACAAAGACGATGATGGCGATGATGATGTGATGAACCTGAGTGAAATAGTATCAATAAACGTGAAAACAAAAAAAAACCTAACTACAAACATGAGAAATAAACATGAACTTGAATCGACTTAAAACTTGACTTGACATAAACATGGCTTCACATAAACACGTTACAAAACACAATACCTGACAAGGGACAATGGAAAACATGAGGGCTTAATTACTAGAGGGACCATTTCAAGGTTCCTTATATCACCACGCTGTTGGAATATTTGGAGGACCTCAAAAATAAATAAATAATTAAATACACAAAAAAGGGACATGATTTAAGGCATGCACAATCGTAATATGAAGACATCTCATCTTAATCCATAAACATTACACACAAAGTCACAGTACTTCGTTAACCCTCTAAAATGAACATAATACATTTGGACCCATAGTGTACACAATACCTAGATTATTGTGAACATTGATAAGGACAGACCAGTTGACCACTTGACTCTTAAAAGCCACTTCTGATTGGCTCTGGACAATTTTAGTTCAAAATTTAGGCCAAGATCCATATTGTCATTCCTACCAAAGAAGAACTCTCTCTCAGTCTCCTCTTCTCTCTTGGTCTCCTCTCTTCTTTGGCTTCTCTTGCTTCTTCCAGTTCCTCTGCACTCTTGCCGTCATGGCTTGCAGCCTCCATGCCATGTAGATTCCAAGGAAACTTGGGATCCGAAGTCCCGAGGAAGCCTCTCAGTGAATTGTCAATTATCAAAATCAATATAATATTAATAAGGATTAATATCACTGGGGCACCACCCTGGAATCAGGGACTAATAACCAGAGAGTAAAACAGTCTAAATATTAGAGCTTCTCTTAGGGAAATCGACGACCGGAGAACATCAATATTCAAAAGGAAACAATGAAGGCTTGAATCAGAGAACTGGCATCCAGTGCCAGCATTTGACACAGGTGTATGCAAACCAAACCTCTCTTTGAAATATAACAAAGTTTACTGATGCAGTAATATCAATTAATAATCAATACAATGCAACTTCCGACTTAAAACTACAAACTAAACAGTGATATGATTAGATATGGTAACCAAAATAAGCAAATAACGCATGAGAGGAAGGTATATGTACGTGTGTGTGTAAGAAATGATGCACACAAAATGACTCTCGTGGAGAGTACGTCACACGCGATTTCCGGCCAGAGAATATGGCCTCGAATGTGGGCGGAGAGAAGACGGTTAATGGTATGTCTCTGCTTGTACGATAACTTGGGGACAAAGCAGAGCTTTATCCCCAAGTTATCTACTTGCAAAATGTTTGTGAGGGGTTGCGTGTGTGTGTGCAGTTAGTACGACAGAGAGAGAGAATAAAGTGGCGGCACCGAAGCAGGTTTCGCAATCGCGGGAGAGAAGGCAGCTGTTACCGCTGTTAGACGGCTCGTGAACCGTCCCGCTGTCTTTGATTCTTTAACGGATAAACTCGGTGTGCCTTGTCTATAACAAGCATTCATTGAAAAACATCCAATAGCACTTTTTTCCCATAAAAGTGATCAATCAGTCTCATCCGTAAATACACAACAGTCTAACGTGGTTGGATTACAACACAGCAAAAATCTAATTTGTGATAACAGTACGTAACATTAATATCTTGAGTATTATTAGCAACAATGAGCGGACTCGGCGGTCCGCAATCTGTACAAGCAAAAACCGTGATACACAAGAATAACACACTAAAATCTCTGCCCAGACATTAACCTCTTGGATAGCATGAGGACGCAAGTAGGATGTGTGTTCATCTGTCGTTAATTTACTCTGTATTGATCACTTATTTCACATCTGTCGTTAATTTACTCTGTATTGATCATTTATTTCACATTCTGTCACTTATGACAGAAAGATAATTACAATTCATCAACTTGTTTCATGTTGTATGTGTTAGATTAGTGTATGTTTAGAATAGCAATAAAGTTTATCTGTATTCAAAGATATATTGACTGTGGTATATTTTGATAAATAATCTCTTCCCTGTTTTTAAAAGATTTCACTTCAAATCTATACCTAAATATTTGTGATATTATTTTCAATAAGTCATGAGAATAATAGTACTCAAATAATTGAATTAATCATAATTCCCTTATTAAAACTTATTCCATACAATAGAAATTGTGAGATGATACAACGAGACGTATGACAAATTTAATGGTGGAGAATTTTATTCTGACAAATAATCTAGTTATTTGTAATTTATCTTTCTTATAATGGTTGTCGAACGTGACTAATTCCATTATACATTTCCTTACATAACAATGATGTAGAATAAGGACAGTTTAATTAAATTCCTAGCTCACTTACTGTTCCTACAATGGTAACACTTCACAATAAGGTTTAATTTGTTAACATTTGTTAACATGAACTAACATTAAACATTACTTTTACAGCATTTATTAATCTTGTTTAATGTTAATTTCAATATAAAAACATTAATAAAAGTTATGTTATAATTAGTAAATGCAGTATGTACTAACATGAACTAACAATGAAATTTGGTATTTTTATTAACTAGCATTAACAAAGATCAATAAATGCTGTAAAAATATCTTGGTTAGTTAGATTATATAGTTAGTTATATCTTAGGAGTTAGTTGTATGTTAGATGTAATTGTTAGTTCATGATACCTAATACATTAACTAATGTTAACAAATGGAACCTTATTATAAAGTGTAACACTTTTTAAAAGCTGAATGAAACTCGTAATGCCATAGGCAAATGCTGAACTTTCCTTTTTTCTTGCTAATGAAAGACCACAGACATGTAAGATTTTGAGCAACCCCTTGACTGTAATTATCTTTCTCTGTGTGGTGACCTCGCCTCAGTGTGTCCTTATTCTCTATTTCCCTCTCTCACTCTCTCTCTCGCTCTCTCTCTTTCTATCTCTGTCTCTCTATCTCTACTTCTCACTACCAGCCGCTTTGATTTTTTCTTGCCCCAGATCAGTTCAGTAATGAGCGTGCAGGACAATCAATAATTCACTGGAGTTTGAATAAAACCCAGGATGATCAGGCTTGTGTGTGTGCTAAAGAGAGAGAGAGAGAGAGAGAGAGTAATCATTGCCATTCATGAACCTGTTTTCTGCTGGTTTTAATGTTCTTCACACAATGTCTCCTGCCTGCTCTTAGATTGCCTCTTCGCTACCTCAGCCATATCTTGCTTTTTGCTCCTACCCCATGCTGCTATTATGCCCTGCTACATGTTCACACTCGGCTGCTCCCCACTCTGACTCACACTGTGATAATAACGACTTCCACGTACATACAAATCACACCTGCTCCCTTTAAATGCAGATAAAATTATGCCACTCAACTATGATCAAACCTCAATCCTAGACGCTCGGCCCACACTGTTTAGTTAAGAAAATCATCAGATCTTCTAAAGTGTTTTCCACTTGCAGCTTTTCTCTTCCTGTGTAGAAGGTCTGAACTGATCTAAATTAAAATGTGCAGACAATGACAGTGACTCGCTAACCTTCAACTGTTGTCTATGTCTTAATGATTTTATTCTTTAAGGACACAAGGTTAGACAGCTTTTTTATACCCAACCTCCCATCTATCTCTTCTTTCTCTTGGTGGGAAAAAGACATCTGCCATGCCTCTGCTCCTGACTGACAAACTCAACTTTACTTTTTTTTCTCTCTCTTCCATAGTTCCACCGGAAGATCCAGCCATCATCGGAGGGCCTGTGGTGAGCCTAAGAGCAGGAGACCCTCTCAATCTGACCTGTCATGCAGATAACGCCAAACCCGCCGCCTCCATCATCTGGATCCGAAATGGAGAGGTTCTGAATGGAGCCACGTACTCTAAGGTAGGAAAAGACTTGTATGAGTATAGCTCATGATAAATTGAAACATGATAAATTGAAAGAACTTTTTAGAAGAACATAATTGTTTTTATAATAATTAGTCATGTCATGACCATGTAAATGTGTTAAATCCTGCAATTTCATGATGCACATAAGAAAATACATGAACGATATCTATGCTTAAGTCTCTGAGGATTAAACCCTCAATAACAGATTCCCTATAGACTTCCATTACAAGTGTTACAGTGAAAGTGATTGGTGTTTGTTTTAACAATCTGAGGGATGTCAAAATTATTTTCTAGAATACACCAGTAAGTTCCAGCCCTCAAATCTGATTGAATGAGAGGCATTTCAAGATTGCTGAATATACAGTCCAACACCACTGCAAAGCTTTCCTATTTACATCACTCTGCTTATTTTTGTGGCACTCCAAACTATAGTAATGAGAGCATCCAACATCTGTATGTTCATTTGTATTTTTCCTAGAATATTGTATTTATAAAAAAGACATAGAATTGTATAACAGCAAGTTTCACTTTTTACTTTTGTAATTTTATTTTAAGGTAAAACATATATATGAAGGTTTTATAGAAGTTTGTATAAAATGGCCACTTGTCATGAAAGCCATATGTGGCTGTGATTGCCTGCACCATCTGCACTCATTCGCTTTAGCCCTTAGCTCCATTTGATTGGATGAAAATCCCTGGAAATCCAGCCTCTAACTGGAATGACAGAGACATGTTTGTCCTCCTTGCCCTATAAAATGTGTCAACACAAACAAACAGATGGCAAGATAAGGCAAAGCCATATTGTTTTTCTAGAATTATATTTTTCCCTGAATGTTCCACTTAGAAATGGTGTTCCTTACTCATAAAACTGATGCCTGTGCATGTGTGTACTTGTTTGTATCTGCATGTGTGAATGTGTGCATGCAGCTTCCATATCAAGCCAAGATCCATATTGTCATAATGCTGTTAATAATCATCCCACTGTGTAAGAAAATCTTAATATTAATCTCAATTTGCCCCACCAATCTTTTGATTGGGTCAATCTGAGGTAGCACCCAAGTAATCAACACAGCCACATAGATTTAATATAAATAAAGAGCTCTTGCTAGATCCTTTTGGCAAACACCACCCCTCCCTACACCTGATCCGATTATTGGCTGTTTCTAAAGAGCAGATAAACACCATTGATTTGGCTGTTGTAACTGAATGCTGTATTGCCCATCAGCAAACTCACTTTGGGAGGCGTTGCTAATCGGAGAGTGAGCATACAGTTTTTCATGGTTAGAGTAGTGATGGGAATGAGGGACAGAGTGTTTTGATGTATGGAGGCAGTTGAGCTTTCTCATATCTCTTTTCATGCTATTAAAAAGCAATGCACTCAATTAAGTCACAATCACTCAGCCTGAATAATGGGAATGGGATAAGAGGGAACTCTCGCACACTCCTCCTTCACCAAATCCATAATCGGGACAAATGGAGGCCAATGTCTAGATTAAATTTGCAGTAAATATGTCTTTCCTTAGGACTGCCATTTCTGCAGTGGAACTGTTTATGATTCAAATGACTAATTATGTGTAGTTCGTCCATTGTCGAGGCGTGGTTTTCTATTGGCCTCTGAATGTCGTTATCCTATCAGCCGCAATAAAATACTGATAGAGGTGTTGTAGATCTATGATAAGGTTCAACAAAGGCAAAGCCGCACAATTATCAGATAGATGGAAGGAATTCAAAACAGGTCAGTGATTTGAGGGTTTAGCATTGTCTATAGGGGCAAAAGGACTGGATTTTTTGGATTGCACCTTAAAATGTCTGTCTATTGAAAAGAGCACAGACTATGATGCACAGTATGGGACATATGGAAGTTGTCATTCTTGCCATATAAAATGTTCCTGAGTATGATAACAAAAACAAGAGCAGCTGCACATCCACCTCCAATGCCTGTTCCTAATTGTTCTTCTATTGATGTTTAATGTTGGTTAATCAAGTAACTTCTGGTGCGTTGCGCCACAAACACACTGGATTTTGTGGCTGCTGTGGCTTGGGGCCAAGTCTAAAAGCTCATATCTCATGATCTCATATGTTTTTCATCTTGGATGTCATCTTCCTTATTGTCTACGATAGACAGACACTTTTGGATATTGGTTCTTCAATTGCACACCCAAAACCGGACTTTGAATTCCTCAATGCTGATCAGCTGTTTTCAAACACGGCAGTGGAGACCTTTGTCTGGGCCGCTCGGCCATCGAAGCGTAGCCATAAAAGGGGAGGGTGGGCATCCTTGTCAGACTGACACCATGCTAATCAACCCTCACTACCCAGCATTCTACTGGCAAACATTCAGTCTATGATCAACAACTCTTGGTGCAATCAGAGGAACGTACATTCTAACAAGTCTTTCTGCTCTCCTGATCTGGAATACCTCATGCTTCTGTGTTGACCATTCTGGCTACCGAGGGAATTCACAGCGGTCATTATAACAGCTGTTTACATCCCCCCACAAGCCGACACAGTAAGTGAATAAGTAAGCAGGAATCCATGCATCCTGAGGCTGTGATTATAGTGACCAGGGACATAAATAAAGCCAAATTTAGGACAATCACACCAAAATACTTTCAACATGTTACATGCACACAAGGGTACCGGAATTTGGACCATTGCAACTCGCCTTTCCGGGATGCTACAAATCACTCCCCCGCCCACCATTTGGCAAATCGGACCACTGAAACAGGAAGCACACACTCCTAGAACGATCCAGTGCTGGTCCGACCAGTCGGATTCTATGCTACAAGACAGTATTGTTTACATGGACTGGGAGATGTTCCAGTTATGCCAGTTGTGCCCTCCACAAAATCATCATAGCAGAAAAATGCCAGTACAGGAACAAGATTTAAGTACAGTTAAACACTCACTCAAGAAGCATATAGAAGGAAATATATATCATCACAGACTTCAAAGGGGAAAAACTCTACTATTAACACCACTCCCTCTCTCCTGGAAGAGCTTAATAAGTTTTATGCTCTTTTTGAGGGAAACAACACCACCCTCTTAGAGAGAGCTAAAGAGGTTAGTTTACTCACTGCTTCTGTTCTCCAATCCTTCCAGCGGGTGAATATCCACAAAACCATGGGTCCAGATGGCATTCTGGGCCACATCATCAGAGCGTGCATTAGCCAACTAGCTGGTGTTTTTATTTTCAATCTTTCCCTCTCCCTGTCTGTGGTCCCTACATGCTTTAAAATGTGTACCATTATGCCTGTACCGAGGCAATCCAAAATCACCTGTTTAAATGACTGGCACCCTTTTGCTCTGACCCCCATAATAGCAAATGCTTTGAGTGGTTAATCAGATATTACATCTGTTCTGTGCTGCCTGCCTCACTAGAACTACTGCAGTTTGCTTATTGCAGCAACTGCTCCACCGATGATGCCATAGCATACACCTTACAGACTGCTCTCTCCCACTTGGTCTAAAGGAACAGCTATGTGAAAATTCTGATAGTGGACTACAGCTTTGCTTTCAATACAATAGTGCCCTCCAAGCTTGACATGAAACTCCTGTCTCTTCCTGTCAGGAAGACAGCAGGTGGTCAGAATAGAGGTTTTCACGGGCCTTAAAATGAAACCCGAACCGACCTGTAACCGAGACCCTACCAGGCCTGAATGATATCATCAGATTTTAAGCCTTAACCCGACCTGAACACAAAATCGCTTACTATCTAATTTCTTCTCCTAGCAAGTACAGTTGCAATAGACATACAGACAGACAATAAAACATACAGTTTTGACAAGGCACAACAACCCCTTAGTACACTAGAGCAGAAGGGAAAAATGCATTGACTTACCATTTATTTGCAAAAATTTCACATGGTGTAGAACAATCTGGAATAAAGTGAAACAATGTAACAGTCCCCTCTATGCAGCCTAAACTTGTTTAGAATTTTGAATCTTTGTGACACGACCTGCGCTAAAAACAAATCTAGATACAGCGCAAAATATGAAACAGAGCTCAGGAGTCTCAACATGCTTTTTTTAAAATGTTAAGTTCTTTTTAACTTGGCATGATTTTTATAATGTGCCAGTCCTGCACGAGATGCTGGATAAAAAGCGAGATGCTGTGCAAATGTCAAAAAATATTTGTCTGTGAGTGAGTGCGTGTACGAGTAAGAAGTTCGGTAAGCCTGTTTATTTTTTTATTCATTACAAACCCGACCCGAACCCAAAGTCCTACTTGAAAAACTCACCCAAACCTGGTCCGAAACCCTTGGGGTTCTCGGGTCCTTTCAGGCCCAGGATGGGTTGCAGACCTCTTGGTCAGAATGTGCTGTAACATCTCTTCACCGCTGGCCCTCAACACTGGAGCCCTGCAGGGCTGTGTTCTCAGCCCACTCCTGTACTGTTTGTACACACACGGCTGCATGGCCACACACAGCTCCAACGGCATTGTGAAATTTGCAGATGACACTACAGCGATAGTCCTGATCACCAACAATGACGAGACAGCCTACAGATAGGAGGTGCACACCCTGAAACAATGGTGCCAGGAGGACCACCTTTCTCTCAACATTAAACGATTAAGGAGCTTGTGGTGGATTTCAGAAAACAGGACAGAAATTCCTCTGTGTTCATATCACGGTCGGTTCACACAGGCTCATCAGCTCCTCTTCTTCCTCTGGCGACTGAGGAAATTTGGTATGAGTACCAAAATCCTCAGTTCATTCTACACATGCACTGTGGAGAGCATTCTAACTGGTAGCATCTCCATCTGGTCCGTAAATAGCTCCGCCCTCAACAGCAAAGCTCTGCAGAGGGTGATGCGAACTGCCCAACACATCATTGGAGGTGAGCTTCCCTCCCTCCAGGACATCTACACCAGGCAGTGTATGAGTAAATCTTGGAGGATCATCAGAGACTCCAGCCACCCGAGCCATGGACTGATCTCGCTGCTACCTTCAGGCAGATGGTATCGCAGCATCAGGTCTCGCACCAACAGGCTGCGATACAACTTTTATCTGCAGGCCATCAGACTGTTGAACTCAAACCAGAAACAACATCACTGCATAAACACACCTCATCATCCCATTCATTGCATTTTATAAGTTATAATTTACACTGATCTCAGATTGAACATGTTACACAGTATGTCTCATGCCCCACCAGGCATAAGTACATTCCTGTATTAAATACTGCACTATCATAATTCTTCTGTGTCCCTTGGCACTCCATTTGCACTACTGTATACTGCATTGCTCACCCTGCACTCGATCACCCTATCATGGTATTGTATTATACACATTGTATATTAATATATATCAGTATATTTCATATTTTTATATTAGTTGTTGTGCACTGTACATTGTATATTATCTATACATTGTGTCTGTGTGTATCTGTGTATATTGCATATGTTTATATTGTACATATTCTCCATGCGTCTGTTGTGTATTTTGTGTTCTGATATTTGTTCACACTGCATTGTTGATGAGCATCCACTCAAGTTTTTCACCTCCTGTACTCTCGTGGATATGGCGTTGTGATGATAAATGGATTTGATTTGATTGATCCACATAGCATAGTGGCAGTGTATTTTGCACTGGCAGGCACAACTCATATTTTCTCTCCCTCCTTTACAAACCCTCAAAACTTCCCTGTTGCCTCCTCATCTGTCTCTCAAATTTAATTTGACCCCCAAGATTTCTACTTTGCATGGATTTTGTATAATTAGTGGAGGCTTTTAAATAGTAATGACCACTATGAGAGAATTTTTCTAATTAAATTTAATATCAAACTAGATGTGTCAAATTGTTTTATGTGGCTGAGGCTGGTAGCATGGAGAGTGTATCCACAGTAACGCAAGCTTGAATTTGTTGCATTTACAATTTTCTTTGACAAATTTAGCTTCTCCTGTTAATGTTGAAAACATTAGTATGCCTCCACCCCTCAACTTCTCTTCACCACCCCCCCCCCTTAATTAACCTTCTTGCAGTTTTGCCACGGAAATTAAAAGTGGGAGAGAAGAGAAGTAAAAAGGCATTTAATTAATTGCCTCGTAAAATGGTGGAAATTAATCAGAACTCGAGGTGCAGGTTTAAATTAGTTAATCAAAGAATGGCTTTTAACCCCAGGAACAGAGGCAGAATTATACACTCTTTATTAAGGGAGATTGGAAAACAAAGCAGCAGAACACTTATCACTCTTACAGTGAAATTAATATCTGGTAGTAGGCAGTGAAACGTACTGCATGGTAGTGGTGGTCTTCAGTAATTGTGCTTGATTTTTAACACACCTTCCTGTGACAGTCTGTCTTTGAAAATGTGTTGAGAAACTTCACAACAGAATACTAATGCTCCCTAAATTATTAGCATTAGTGTGCCTGGAGGTTTAATCATCATATCACTACTGCTTTTTTTCACAAACATCATCATTCATTTCACAAATATTTGTATCTGCAGACTACAAAAGAATGTTTACAGACATTTCCCCACCTATAGATGAGGTTAGCATACTGTAGGCACTTTCTGTTTCAATTGTGACATTTGACAAGGTACAGGCCTATTTGACATACATATACTGTACATCTGAGGCACTGTGCCTTAAAACACATTTCTGTTTTTAAGATTTTTAATTCCATCTCAGGCCTCACTCTTAAGCTGCTTTCTCCTGTGCTCTTGATTTCCACTCTTCACTTCCAGTAGAGAAAGCTGACATGCTCCAGGCAGCACCGGCAGAAATTATCCATTTGTAATTTAGAGCTATTTTAGGCCAGGCTCATGTTAAATGTTGAGTCTTTGGCTGTTTCAGGGTCCCATTCAAGATTAATAACTTCAGACCGGCCCTGAGCAATGAGGGAAACAATCCGGACTGTGTCAGCTAAGATATTTAATTGACACATTCTGCGGCTGACAGCTTGTGTCTTTCAGCTGGTGAGGTGAGCACCTACTCGGTGAAGAAACAGCCATTACTCTCAGCTGTCTGAAAAACACAATATGAAATTGTACAGTATGGAATGGTCTACATCTGATGGAATTCCTTGATACCTAAAAAAATACTATCTATTTTGTTGGTGGAACTCCTCCAGTATAATACCTATATTAGATTCATCCATCTATCCATCCATCCATCCTTCACCACAATGCAATGACCTATGAGGATCTGTAGTTTAATATAATTACCTATAGCATGATGCAGTAAGGATTATTTGGTTTCCAAAAAGTCTCTTTTGATTATCCTATTGTAAGAAGAGTGCAGTGTCTGGCGTTGATGGAAATGTATCTTTACCAAGGTCCAAGGAGTGTTTTACATATACTGTATATGTTTTCTCATCTCCTTTTCTCATCCTCTATTCTCTCCTTCATTCTTTTGCTTTCTCTGTCCCTCACCAGCACTTTTTCTCTCTATCGGTGGGTAGGTGAGTGTGAGGTTTCATTACAACGTTTCAAATTGGTAGCAAAAAGAAAAAAAAAAATGAGTTGGTAATTACTACTATTAGCGAGCTCCCTGTCACTAGCCTGTGCAATGACATGACTAATCATTAGCGAGTAACTATTATGGCTCAAAAGTACATTTATTCTTCTAGATTCTTTGGGAGTGCTGATGACATTAATACATGGACTTATAGAGACACAGATGGGGTTTTGACTTGCCTCCCACACAAGTCAATGCTTCTGGCATTAAAGGGCCATGAGAGCTACTGTGGGGGGTTGATAAGGGGAGATTTTGCTTGAACTGAGAAAAGATGGAACTTTCTCTTGCATAAACGAAATAATATTTTGTGTAACTCTTTTTAGGTGGTAAAACATAAAAAAACATCAGAAAGCAAAGCATAAAACGTTGTTCTGGATACCTGAAATTCATAACATCAGTACATCCCCCATAGATCTGAAAGTAAATCTAAAAAGATTGTATTCTTCCTTTGAGGGCAACTGCATGTATAGGCAAAATACATCAAGGTGGCTCAATGGGTGTTGGAACAGAGCCTGTGAAACAGAGAATACAGCAGAAAGACAAAGTGAGAGATGAAGATAGAGTAAGTGAAAGAGTTATGTCTTGGGTCTTATAGCCTAATGTTTTAGAATCCATCTTTCCCATTTGTTTGCAACACAAGCCAGTGTGAGTGCCTGCTGAGATGGCCAATTGATTCTAATGGGTGACTGTCATCTTCGCCATGCTGGTTAGCATCTCTTTTTCTGAGCCATCTCAGTGTGACAGGGAGTGTGGATTCTGTCGAGAGCTTCCAGATGGCACAGAGCTCTGCGCTGGGCATGCAAGACCAAGACTATGATCACTGGAAAAGATGATTAATTTCCTATGTTGTATACAATATGACACGCACCAGAGCTTCACTGCCCAACTAAAAAGGAGCCCCTAAAACAAGCTGTTTTTTTTTTTTTTTCTTAAATCAATCGGTCCATGAACAGAGTGCTGACTATTTGTCTCTATTTGCCTGTGGGCAGCAGCATAAAGGTGCCATTTTGGCCTTGAGATTGATTTTGAATGATGGTGTTTTTTGTTGTCTTTCACCCTCAATACCCATGGCTGAAACTGAGTTTGAAAATATCCATTTAGCTTCCTTGCTTAAAAGACCAGCATATGTTGTGTTTTGGATGCTGGTCCAAGTATGGGATGCCACCTGCTAAATCAGCATCAAACCAGCACTATCAAGCATAAACCAGCTTGGAACCACCTTAGAATTTGGTCTTTTTAGAAGGGGTTTCTTTTATTTTCCTCGCTGAAATCCATATACCTCCAATCTTCTTTTTTTCCATAGACTCTTCTTAGAGATGGACGAAGAGAGAGCACCATGAGCACCCTCTACATTTCGGCCTCCAACATTGAATCTGGACAGAAGATCATCTGCCGTGCCTCCAACAAGGCTGTGCCCAATGGCAAGGAGACCAGTGTCACTATTGACATCCAACGTAAGTGATGCAACACTCAGAGTATTCATTTTTAATTGGCATGATGCCTCTTTGGGTCATGCTCTCCACTGTGATACTCAAATCATGTGACTTTCAATTATGATGGTCAAACACTAATTGCTTGCTAGATTCTCATAATTAATTGAGATTTGCTCTTTCAGAGAGTGATATTAGAGTGAGTCATGAATTGAGAAAATGACTGCTTTACTTTTCAACCAAACCAAATCACTTTGCTCCTTTCTGGTATGCAATGCCTATTTTTCATAATTTAATCAACAATAGATGATGTGGTGGTGGGGGCGTGGTTAAGCGCTGGTTTGTGAATGGAGGGCGAGATCAGGAGATGAGAACAGTATGGATCATCACCTGGCAATGATTGCCTCTAACAGCTGTTTGTCAATGCAGTGAGAGTGGAGACGGGCTTTTAAGAGTGAGCCAGATGCCAGTGAGGGGGAGAGTGTTTCAGAGTGTGATATTTGTATTATGCTGAAAAGACTTATTTGAGTGTGTCCACTGAAAAGTGTGCTTTATAGACTGTCAAAATTGTGGGAATTAAAGCCCCTTTTGAGTTGGATTTCGCCATCTCCCGCTTCCTCCTTGCCACGAAAACTAAGAACTTTGCTACTGATGTATACACTAAAGCCCCTTCCTTCTATAGTTGAAAATTATGTTTAATTCGGAAGTACATAAGGTAATAAAAGCAAAATGGGTTGCAAAATGCGTTTAATATAGACTTTAAATTGCTCACATTTCACCCACTCATACCTCATCAGAGTTTTCTCTGTTAGTTCATTCAGAGGAAACCTCCACTCTGGAAGTTGTAGAGAATGCTAAACAGTTTTTTTTATTCAAATTACTCAAACCTCCATCAACACCGTTAACTATGACTAATAAAGTAGAACATGCTAATTAGAGAACCATTACTGGTGACAGCTCAATTGTGCAACGTTATGCGTCACATTTTGAAGCACAAAAGTGAGCTGGGTACAGGGCGAGTTGCTGTGGAGTAGCCATAACAATTATTAACATTTGTTGGTGTTGCAAAAGCCTAGAAGTTAGCTTGGATTTGTTTGGCATGCAAGGCAGAAGATAGTAGATATAGCATCTATGGAATAGCTGATGTTAGAGGTGGGAACAAGCACTATGTCTCAACCTTTCTTTAAGTCTATCATAACAGGGAAATACTGTACAAAAAACAAAACAAAAAAAACAAAACATGTCCAGTTAACATTTTATAATTTTAACCTATATATGTTCTCGACAGGTTATGTGAATTTCACCCTTGTTTATAGTACATATACTGTATACATTATATCATCCCTCTCCACTTATTTCTAACTCTCTTACTCTCTTTTCCCTAAATGCTCTTTTGGCATGCAGAAACACTTTACATTGCACTGCCATCCAGATCTACTCTCCTACTCCACCTTCTGTGTTTTAATTTAACCACACGAGAAATCAGACCTATGATAATTTAACTCAGCAGTAACAAGGACAAATTCACCAAGTCTTTGCGCTGTCTAATTTCATTACAACACTCTCACATCCTCTCCATGGGAAGATGGAAACATTTCAAATGTATCACTGAGACTAAGCATCTTGTTGCAAAATTCTGTTAAAGAAATAGTCCTGAGAGAGAGGCAAGTGAATGTGGAATGGGAGCCGTGCAAAAAGGATCATGAGGTTTTCAGAATGACATGCAGTCATAGGCCCAGTACACTTTTGAATGACTAAATAAATATCTGTCCGAGAGGGCCATATTTACATTGCCCTCCTGAGTTGCAGTTCTGCAAAATACGAAACAGAAGGGATCAAATAAAGACGGTGAATGGGAAGCAATGATGGCAAGTATCCTCCTTTGAGTATCAAACAATAGCAGGTGTTTAATGAATAAGTAATGGCGGTATTAGCAGGTGGGACAGTACTAAGGATGCAAACCTTCATCATCTCAGATGCAGAAGGGTAGGAGTGTTTCCACAGGGGCATGTTCCAGGCCAGAAGTGGGGCTGTGTAGCCATGCAAATCAGTTAATATTGATGAAGGACAGCTGTCTAACAGAGATAATTCCAAAGGAAGTGAACTAAGCATTTTATATAAATAAATTAGGCCCTTGCATAATTATATGAAAAAGTGTGTAATTTTTGTGCCAGTCAACTTGCCGAAATGTTCCTACCACACATTTTGCCCTGCCCCATCTTCCATTGTAGACAAAGAGAAAGTCCCGCCCCAACCTTACGGTGATGGTTTAACTGGAATTTGACTTGTTAGTGACCATAAAAATAAAAAAATAAAAGTTTTAAAAACTCCACTAAATGGCATTATTTAGACTCTTGCAGAATGTTACCTACAAGTGTCTTACTTATGGTAATATATGCACATAAAAAGCATTTTATTATAAAAAAATAAAATTAAAATAATAATAATGATTGCATGCTTCAAATATTAAGACATAAGACCTTTAATGAATATGGAAACTAACAAGCACAACTCTCTTAAATTCCAAACCAGGTAATTATTTACTCCTACAGGATACCTACACGGCAGTTCATAAAATAAATAATTAAGAAAAAAAAGATAAATAACAATATATTTGCCATTTCAAAATCACAGTAAAAAAATATGTCAATGAGAATAGAAGTGCAGTACCCAGACACTACTTTAACCAGGGTAACACAAATGTAAAAAAAATAAAAATAAAAAAATCAATAAGCTTTATTTTATGTGTGTGTAGCAGGATCGATATTATGAGTGCAGTACTTTGAACATGTTGCCATGTACAGACATGGAATCGATGAGTGACCCCAGGTGAACGAAAGATATTCTTCCCATCTGCCTGTTTAAAGGAGTGACAAAAGGTTAAGATGAGAACGAGAACCTCAAGAAACAAAGAAAGAAAGAAAGATGGACATTGAGTGAATTGATGGATACTAGATGAAGAATTTGATATATTACTTTAGCGGAATGAAAGTTTACTAAGACATTAACACTCACAGGCTGGCAGTTCCCCTGAAATGCCAATTAAGGATAGAGATGTGTGTATGGTGTGTGTGTGGGCAGGTTTGGGTGTTTACGAGGACATTTTTTTAGGTTACAGTAATTACAAGGGTATTATGCTATAAATGTGGTTTATGAGGACATTTATAGTGTCCCAATAATTCAATTAATTTAAAAAACATACTGAACAATTTCTTTTTGAAAATGTAAAAATGCAGAAAGTTTTTGTGAGGGTTAGGTTTAGGGGTAGGGTTAGCGGACAGCATATATAGTTTGTACAGTATTAAAATTATTATGTCTATGTAGAGTCCTCATAAGAATAGCCACACCAACATGTGTGTGTGTGTGTGTGTGTGTGTGTGTCCACACGTCCATCATCTAAAATGCCCACTCTAGCTATTGTCAGTCCTCATTCAGAGTTCACTAATTGACCGCTTGGTTAAATGTGATAATGTCATCGGCAACAAAAGTAATTAAAGGCTTTCTGTATTTTTCCTCTGCTGAGACAATTCTCATTCAGATCAGCACAGGCCTCTGAGACAGCTACTCTCTTTCAGTCAAAATGAGGCCTAAATGAGACGGGTCCAAATATTACCTACTGCATTACTTTACAGCTTTAACTTGTCCAATTCAATGTATGCCTTTATTTTCATCCCTAGTCATTAAAGACCCCATTTTAACCTGATATTAAGATGCATTTCATGTGATCCAATCACATGTGGTCAGCCCTAAATACTCCCAAGGAGATGAATAAATGCGACCAGGTTTAAACAGCCATGTATCTCAACTGACCACGTGATTGGATCACCTGAAGCGCATCTTAATACCAGGTGGAAATGGGACCTAAATGCTCAGGATTTACATTTACCTCTGCAATGTTGCTAAACTTAAGCTTCAGGTTAAACCTCAGATTAAGCAAAATGGCATCAGATATAAAATATCAAACCTTTTGCTATTTTGCGGTTTCAAAAACTTGCTAAT
Organism: Xyrauchen texanus; assembly: GCF_025860055.1. Taxonomy (NCBI): domain Eukaryota; kingdom Metazoa; phylum Chordata; class Actinopteri; order Cypriniformes; family Catostomidae; genus Xyrauchen; species Xyrauchen texanus. The sequence goes on along the minus strand of NC_068296.1, from coordinate 10,145,777 downwards.
ATGCTATTTAATGGCAGCTCACCTCGTATAGTGTGACTACATGCCTCACTGTTTTAAAATGAACACTTTATTTATTCCTGAGCAATAATGGTGGTAAAGTTAAAAGCAATTTTCCCCCAAAAGACTTTTATGCACGTATACAGAATATGACTTTCAAAAATAAACCTCCCCTAAAAAAATGATATTCCTTTATTGTGTATGCGGATAGTCCAACACTTGATGTGAAATCTCTGTGTCTGTTTTGTGGTATTGATTCAGTAGAGTTATTGAGATATTTTAGATCCCTCCCTGCGCTGACACCAGGCCATCATCACTCAATGAGAACAGCTGGCAGAGAGAATGGAAATCAAACTTTAAGAAAGTGATAGAAGCAATTTTCTTTGGCACCATCCAATTAACTCTGGCGAAGTTGGCCAATTGTTCCAAACTGCCATCTGCTCTTTGCTTTGAACCTCCGATCAAAAGCTGTCAGCTCACCACTGTTCCCACCAACCCAACCCAACCCAACCCCTCCCCCCATCCCCTCCTTTTATATATATATATATATATATATATATATATATATATATATCTCTTCCAAACCCATTGTTTTGGCTGTCATTGTTGCAAGGGAGTTCAAACTTTTGTCCTTTGTGATCTCTCTGTTGTGAAGCCGAAGAATTAGAGGAGCTGCATATTGATGGCCTGTTTTATTCAACAGTCCAGAGAGATTCAACTCATGCATTTATACATCAAAGTGACAAACATACTCATTTATAAAGACACTGACACTGTCAGCCACTAGATTTGGGGATCACTGGGGTCTTTTCGTGCTCCTGCCAACCTGCCTTCTAAGCTTGGGCCTTTGTGAGGCGCTAGTCAGTCCTATAGGACCAAGCACTCATTTCATTATTTAAGATAGAACGCTATTATCAATCTTCAGTGTTGTCATAAGTAGAAGACACTTTTGATGGCTCTTTCCTCCCTGAAGGGTCACTCTCAAAAGACTTGAAAGAAAATCATGATATGTTTCTAAACAGTTGAAACACTAAAAGAATATTAACATCAGAAATGTGGAACTAATATAAAGCAATGAGCCATTAGAGGATGTGCATTACAAGTAATTTCAAGTAATTTTTATTTGTATAGCGCTTTTCACAAAACACATCCTTTCAAAGCAGCTTTAACAGAAAAAGCTGTGATATACCATTGTCTTCGAGTCGAAATAGAGCAGTTTAATAAAAAAAAAAAAAAAACATGATTGAAAATTGCACCCTAATCTACATAATAGAAAATAATTATGTTTATATTTAGACCCCCAGTGAGCACACAATTCCAATGTTTAAACAAATATATTTTGTATTAACTGTAAGGTTAATGACTAAAGTCATTTTTGGCCGATGAAGGCTGCCACTAATTTATTAACTATATTGCATTTTAAGAATGTAGTCCATCCTTTGACCAAGGTGATGCAGGCAGAGGTCAGTAAGGTGCACTGCAGTTCTGCTGTAAGCTTGTTGCAGATTATTTTCTGGTGGAGTTCATTTTATGTCCAAGTTTCAGGCAGTGTTCAGTGAAGTATTCCATGTCTGATGGTTGGTGCTCGCATCAGTTCATACTCTATGAAGTCCATCGTAGTAGACTGAAGTGATATCTGGCTGGCACAAGCGGCAGTTAGTCGCCATCACTCAGCAACACATAGTAGTCGGACTCAGACTGGACCAGAGCTGGTACTTGGCAGGCTCTGGTAACCTCAGGATATGTATCCTGAAGTTAAGACGGAAACATATAGAATAATATTAGCATTGATGCATTCACTTTAAAACAGGATTATAGAATATGAGAAGTGTTTTTTGTTCCAGCTTACATAACTAATGCAGCATAACTATGAGTTGAAAGATAAATTATGTGTATGCCTGGCTGAAAAGATGAGTCTTTAGTCTAGACTTAAACTGAGAGAGTGTGCCTGAGTCCCAAACCGTCTTTGGAAGACTATTCTTTTTGGTCCAATAATTAGTACCTCTGTTTTGTCGGAATTTGAGTAGAAGGAAATTTATAGCCATCCAATCTTTGATATCATTGATACTCAGCTAACTTGGAGAATTGTGAAATTTTGTTTGGTTTTGTAGAAATATAATTTTTGTATCATCAGCATAACAGTAAAAACGAATTCCACGATTCTTTATGTCTCCCATGGGAAGCATATATATGGAGAAATGAGAGGCCCTAAATCTGATCCCTTTGTCACTCCTTTCTTTAGTTTGATCTGACAATTCCTCGTTTATACAGACAAAGTGGTTGTGTTCAGATAAATAGGACATAAACCAAACTAATGCCTGTTGCTCATGGGGAATAATATGATACACTGTTTTCAGAGGTGCTATTTCAGACAGTTGCATAATTCCAATTTAGCTTCTGATGATTTCAATTTTATCAGTAAAGAAATTCATAAATTCATTATTACTATGCTGCGATGAAATATCAGGTTCAGCTGAAGCTTTATTCTTTACTAATTTATCCAGAGTACTGAACAGACATCTAGGATTATTGTGGCTATAGAGTTTGCTCAAATATGCAGACCTCTGAGCTTTTAGAGTCTTTCTTTTTCTAGAGACACTATCATTCCATTTACCACGAAAGACCTCTAATTTTGTACTCTTCCACTAGTGCTCCATTTTTTGAGCTGCTCTCTTGAGAACATGAATGTGACCATTGTGTACCATGGTGTGTGGCTTTTCTCTTTAATTTTCTTTTATTGAAGGGTGGTGACACTATCAAGAGTGCTAGAGAAGACTGTATCTAATTTTTCTGTGATTACATCAAGTTCTTCTAAATGTTTTGGTTTACTGAGTATTTGAGACGAATCTGGAAGGTTATTAGTGAATCTATCTTTAGTGGTCGAAAGAATAGTTCTACCCGACTGATAACGCAGTTTAGTTTGAGTGACCTTTGCTAAACACAGCATACAAAAGACGAGGTAATGATATGAGATGTCATCACTCTGCAGCAGAATTTTTATATTATCAACATTAATTCTATATGAAAGAATTAAATCTAGCATATGATTATGGCAGTGAGTTGATCCTGTCACATTTTCTCTGAAACCAACAGAGTACAATGATATTTAGTGTCTGGGAAGATACTTTGAATATGTGGCTTGGCAAGGTACTAGCATTTCTTAATCTATAGCAGGGGTTCTTAAACTTGTTGACTTCGGACCTAAATATATAATTTTGTGCTTACCTGGGACCCACACTCACAAAAAACTTGTAACATGATTTGCTGTTCAAATCAAATCCCATTATTGCCACTCAATCATATACACAAGTGCAACAGTGGGTAAACATAATTTACAATAATGTAATAAATAAATAATTACAATATTAATTAATTTACTCACTTTTTCATAAAATATTTTTGACATAAATCTTACATAAATAATAATTATTCTTTTCAAAACCATTGATAATTAAACATTTTTACAAGCACATAAACATGCACACTCTTGAATTGTACAAAAAAGACACTCAAAAATGTTTAAATAAATAAATACTCTATACTGTATACCTATTTCTTCTGCATATCATTACGGTCTCTTAAAGTCTTTACTAATTCCCTGATTTACTTGAAGAACTGATTATCGTCTTATTCTGAATTTTAACTGCTTTTTCTTTCCTGCGGGAGGTGCTGTATGAGGAGATGTCATCTTATATTGTTATTCAAAGAGACTCATTACTTTGAAGTTGCCACCATAACACACTGCTCGCTTTTTATAACATTTACAAAACTGGAGTATACAAAACCGACACAAAATAATTAATCTAGGAATTTGTCTTCTTTCTGTTTGTCATGTTCCATGTACATCTGGCGAGTGTACATGGAAACCGCAATCATGAGGTTGAGTGACAGCTCATCTGACTCACTGCATATCGTGGAGAGAGAGAGAGAGCGTGTGCCTAATCATTGATTTTGCTTAGTGAAGGTGAAAGACAGTCTCGGTCAGTGCAACAGCATGGAAGAGTGGACTGAAAAGTGAATTTGCTCTTAGCAATTTAATTTAATCTAACTCAGGAAATTATTGCACATTTATTTAAAAACATCACCACCCAACATGTATAGCTATGTGACCCAATTTGGGTTGTGACTCATAGTTTAAGTCTAGCTTATCTAAATGCTACTCTTCTAAAAAAGTAGTTACCTACAAACTACATACAAATATTAGCTAATTACATTGAAACTAATAGTGTGCAACAGTCTGATTCTGAAAGTAAAAAGTGAATTGATTTTTAACAATATCTTGCAAACGTTTAAAGATAGACATACCGTGAACTCTGAGGATGTTAATCGATGGTGTATGCCTCTTTTGAAGCCATCAGCCGTTCTTCATCTTAATAAAAAAATAAAAAAATAATAACAATAATAATATATATATAAAAATAATAAAAAACTACCCATGATCATGAAGGGAATCAGAGAATTCTGTTGAACATAGCACATCAAACAAGCTCTGCAGTGACTGCCCACTCACATATGTATATAGTGGAATTTAAAAGCAGCTTTGAATGTGTCTAATCAGAATTTAAGAGTCTGAACTAGCCGTTTTATTACATATAATATGCATTAACCAATACACGTGCCTACAGACACACACCTTCTTCCAATATCCACTCACCTCTCTGCATACCCAATTAGCCAAATCAAAAACTTTACACATGTCCTGCTGGTAACTGGGAAGCACACAACACAGACCTGTTTGTCTGTGGTTACTCTGGGATGTCCCTATAGGCTCAGGAATGAGGTTTGGTTCTGTGCAACCAGAGGGCAACCTGAAACAGGTGTGCGTGTGTGTGGTCAAAAAAGGCAGATGAGGTATAGAGCAGCACCTGTAACACCCACTGGGATCCCACTTTGCACAGCTGTGCTGCTGCCGGGCACATACTGTACTTCTGAGAAAGCATATACATGTGCACACACACACATACACACACATGTTGGTACTCCTATCATTATGAGGACTCTCCATAGACATAATAATTTGTATACTTTACAAACTATATATTCTATCTATATATTCTATCTTAACCCTACCCCTAAATCTAACCCTCACAAAAATCTTTTGGCATTTTTACATTTAAAAAAAAAAACTTTGTCACACACACACACACACACACACACACACACACATGTTGTGTTTCCATGTTTTATGGTGACTTTCCATAGACATAATGGTTTTTATACTGTACAAACTTTATATTCTATCCCCTAAACCTAACCCTACCCCTAAACCTAACCCTCACAGAAAACTTTCTGCATTTTTACCTTTTCAAAAAACATAATTTAGTATGATTTATAAGCTGTTTTCCTCATGGGGACCGACAAAATGTCCCCACAAGGTCAAACATTTCGGGTTTTACTATCCTTATGGGGACATTTGGTCCCCACAAAGTGATATACACTCACACACTCACACACACACACACACACACACACACACACACACACACACACACACACACACACACACACACACACACACACACTATAGCAGTTCCCCAATGAGACTCCTTCTTCAGTGCTTGCCACTGTCCAGTTTTGGCTAAAGCACAACAATTAGGACTCCTTTCCTTTTTGAGCCTCCCTTTGAGACCTGTAATGCTGTTTTGGTTGTATTCCGTTGTTCTTGTCAGTTATCAGACAAGGAAAGCATAATTGGAATTTATTGTGGACATGTTTAATTTTTTTAAATTCTGTATTAATATTGAATATTTGAATGATGTGTGGTAACGTTAGAGCCTGTTTTAATTATTGATAATTTAATTTGTACTTTGATTTATATATATATATATATATATATATATATATATATATATATATATATATATATATATATATATATATTTATTTATTTATTTATTTATTTATTCATCATTTACAATTTGAGAACAAGATTTGTGGCTACAGAGTTACATACAGTAAGTCACAAAATCCAAAACTTTTTAAATCAGATATAATCATTCTGTGTCTTGCCTAGATTAAAATCTTTGTTTTTCAAAACATAACTTTAATGACATTAGTGTCTTTAAATTTTGTTATTTTTCTTTGGTACATTTTTATTATGTAGTTTGGAAAAAAGGAAAGGCTTAAAATAAGTAACATATTTAGTCAAATAATTAAAATGTATAGAAAAATGTATTGTGGAAATTATCGCCTAAACAGAGTGTTTATGATTAAAATCCCTGTTTAAATGCTATTATGTTCTACTCTTTTGTAGTTATGGAATGCTTTGTGATTAAATCACTTTTCCAATTAGTCCTTATGTACAAAGAAATCCAAGTATACAGCTCATTAGTCTACTTACAGTGCTTTAGTTAGTCTGCTTTGTTGTCTGATTTTAATGTCATTTGATGATAATTGAGTTAAGATACTTTTTATTATTCCATATGCTTTTAATTGATCACATGATGTGAAATTGTTGGACGTAAATCTTCACCAATTTGTTAAAATGCAATTTCTTGCATTTGTCTTCCTGCAGACTTGCCTTTGGTTAACCTATCTGCGGAGCCGCAACCAGTTTTGGAGGGAAACCTTGTGAAATTTCATTGCTCAGCTAAAGCTAATCCACCAGTCAATCAATACAGGTAAAGTAAAACAAATCCCCTTTCCCATTTGGAGGAATAGTTTACCCATTAATTTTAATTATGTCATAATTTATTTATCCTCATTTTGTTCCAAAGCTGAATGAGTTTCTTTCGTCCGTGAAAAAAAAAAATACTGTATATTTTAAAGAATACAGTATATTGGCTCCACTTTTCCAAATATTGAAAGTAAAATGTAACTAGGTCTATCATGCTTCAAAATGACATAAACCATCATAAAAGTATCTTAAAAGTGTTTTGTATGTCTTTTGATGCCATGCGAAAGCTTTGTATTAGAAGCAAACAAAATGTAAGTAGTTATTAAACAGGATATTCTTCAAAATATTTGCTTTTGAGTTCCAATGGTGAGTAAATGATGACACAATTTTCTAATTTGTGTGAACTACTACTTTATGACCAAAGAATTTAGTACATCTCTGGAGGTCCATAATAGTCATGAATCTTTTGAGGATTATACGATTGAACTAACTGTGATTCAAATTGATCATCTGACTGGCATGTCACTGTGAAAGTTCTGGCATTTGTAGCAAATATTTTTAGAACTGTCTCAAAACTGAAATCCAGTATCTAAGCTGGCAACTGTTCACTGTGTCTTAGCCAAACCGAGGAGTGTGGTGCCACATCGGGCATTCAAATCAAAGAAAAGATGTGTCTTTCTGACACACTGATCCAATATTCAAGAATAAGGTTTCCTGTCCTCTCCAAACAGATGTGAATAAGGATGAAATGCATTTATTTCCTTCAGATGTAACATTGGCATTGTGGAGGGCCAATAGTGAGACGATTTGCTAGAACAAGCTTTTATGTGTGGGCTTTAAAACTAGGTGAAAAATAAGGGCAGTAAAATCAATAGTAAAGGGAATTGCTCAGCAATGCATTTAGATGGACTGTGGAATGGAACGGATGTACTATGCAGTTGCAGGTGAGCAAACAAAGTTGTTTTTGTGGGATAGATTTTTGCCTTTTTAAATGACAGATACTGAATTCAGACATACCAGTGTTTGATTACCCATAAGATTGGAGGAGATCTCAGCTTCTGTCATGGCAGAATGAAGAACACATTGGGTGTTTTGGTTTCGCACCTGACTAAACAATGAGATGACCAGTTTCTGAATTCTTTGGGCACTAAAGAATAACAGCACAGTGTTTCAATTTGGAAGCACAACACACAAAGAGTGGCATGACAATGCCTCTGAAAACCCTGGCCAGAAATATTTACACAATGTATTGGCTTTGCAAGACATCGGGATACCTTGCCATTTTACTTTGTTCTTTTCACCTACACTGGAATGTATTGTATTTTCCAGAGCTGGAAACTCAAGTCTGCGACTCAGATTGGAGACGCACTTAAGTTCCCAAAAATGACACACGACTTGACTCGGACTGGTAAACAATTGACTTGAGACTTGACTTGGACTCAAGATCAGAGGCTTGTGGAAAACATGAGTTATTATCATGTTTACATGCATTTTTGTAACATATCACATGAACAGAAAAAATGTCCAGGAGTGAAGAGGTGCCGCTCACTCTCCCTGTGAGCTGTCTGACTCATTCCTGCAGATCGGTTCTTTCTTTAGTGGGCAAAGCTGATTCAAAAGAACAGGCACAACAGAACGACTCGTTCATTCATTGAACTATTTAATATTAATTATAAAGAACAGGACTTTGCATGTGGCGTTTACTCAGTGTAGACTTTTTTATCTTTAGATGCTTTTAAAGTATTGAACACGTTTGGTCTGAACATTTAAATGGAAATCTAAGACTATTATCTGCGAGTCAGTGTGTTTCTATTCATAAATTTATAGGCAGTTTACCTTGGATATATTTCCTTGAAAGTATGTTCTTTATCTACTAGATTTATTTGTACTTTTATTCCTGTAAGGTCTTTGACATTGTTTGTTATCCTATCACATCTGCAGGAGGAAAAATCCTATTGGCTACAGCTAGAGAAAACAAAATAAAATAAAAGGAGAGAGAAAATATCAGCAGATCTAAGCTGTAAAAACTCCACCATGCAGAGTGGAATCATGGAACAGGCCACTGTATTTAGCCAGCATTATTACACACTGTCTGCTCAAATCAGATTAAAGAAGACAGCCACTCTAGAATGTGCAAAGGCTATCCATCTTGCTATGGGCCCTGTAGCAAGTTCTGACATTGATCTTGGGGAATTTAGTGACATCTCGCTAGTGAATTTAATAAGTCTCTTGATTGACACTTGCCTTGATGACTTTCACTGTGGGAGTGCAATAAAAATATCAGAGCCTGAGTTTGAATTAATTATATGCTGCCAATGTGGACTTAGGAACGATGGTGCATTGACAAATCTCTGACATTAACATGATTTTGATGACCATTGAGAGACTAAAGATGTGGAAATGCTATTATTGTGGTGCCAAGATGATGTGGCATGGTGACAAGTGGTAAGTTCTCAGAGTCATGTGTATTGAGATGGATCATTGCCAGTCTGGTTCATTATATGAAATGGGGGGCATTAAATGTTTTGGTTTGAATTCTAATGTCCATTGTATGAATGGAAGCAAATGGAGCACAAAGCCTAATTGGCCTTAATAAACATAACATAATCAAAAATCATCTAAAAATAATCAGATTACATTACCTTAAAACGTTAATGTAAAAGACTACATTACACAGTTTTATAAAAAAAGATAACACAATTTTAGTTGTGTAATTTGGTCAACAGTAGGTTGAAAGTTCTGCTGCTTAAATTGGTCTGTACCACTAACCTTAACCGAAATTATAATCACTGCCTCCAGTGATCGAAGCTGGAAGTGTTGTTAAAAACATGGGCACGTGTTTAGTTGTAAATGACTGTCCCTACCACTTAACCCAAACCCAAACCCCAACCTTAAACCTTACCATCAGTAAAGTAAATATGTAATTTTAGAGTGAAAATACAGCCTCAGAACTGCACTCAGCATTGTTTATGTGAACATGATTGCTTCTTGGTTCCCACAGGACCAGAACCCAAGGAGCTTATCAGTAATTTGGCAGAATTATGTCGATTTTAGGATAAATTAACTTCAGAAGGCAACATGGTGATTTCCCATGTAATCGTGTTGAATTTGTAATTAGTACCAGACTACATTTCAGAAGCAATCTACACAAAATTGCATATATAGTCACTGAGCACTTTCTTAAGAACACCTGTACAATTACTTATTCATGCAATTATTTAATCAGCCAATTTTGTGGAATAAATGCATCAAATCATGCAGATACAGGTCAGGTGCTTCAGTTAATGTTCACATCAACCATTATCAGAATGGGGAAAAATTTAATATCTGTGATTTCGACCTTGGCATGACGTGGAGTGGCAGTGTAGTGAGCAGAAAAGAATCTCAGAATGCACAACACGTCAAACCTTGAGGCCGATGTGCTATTATAACAGCTGAAGACCATGTTGGGCACTTTATTAGGACCATAGTGTTCCTAATATAAGTGTTCAGTGAGTACAGATAGCAAGATTAGAATAGATTAAAAACTAAAAAGACATGGAATAAATGCTAAAAAAGTTACATTTTGATTCCAAGGAGTCTTTAAAGTCAGCTTCTTTATTAAATATTAGCACTGGGAATTGCCACCCACCTCCCGATTTTACATTACAATGTTATTTACTTGTCAATGTGATATATATTGCAATTTTTAAAGTATTGCAATTTGATATTTTAACATATTTAGCTGTGTTAGCTTCTTTTTCTCAGAAAGAAATTGAAGAACAGTTGTGTCTAATTGTTTCACTCTTTGATACAGAATTTTCAGGTAAAAAGTAGGAATTGCAAAACTACCAATCTAATACTACCAATCAACTATTCAGTGCATTATCTGAGCTATTAGTCAACTAGTCTGTGTTCAGGAACCCATGTATAATCAGGCTGTGTAACGTACAAGCTACCCAATCAGATGCATTTCAAAGGGATATATGGATGCTTTGCACAGCCCTTTAAAAGAGAAACTAATGGATATTCAACAAATAATAGGCTAAATAACTTTAACCTCTTATCCCACAAAACTAATAAAGTTAGAAAAGTAAGAAACACAAAAAGCTCCAATACAGAGCAACACAAAACTGTTTATGCAACTTCAGGAAGTAGAATGATATGACAATGTAACCAGAGAGCTTGAAGTTGTAGGGTGATCCTCGCTCTTCATTCAGAAGTGTACAGCTGTTCGATTATAAATATTATGTGGGTGCAACATATAGTTCACAACACCCAACTGTTTGATGAACTTTTTTATTGCTAAACTATTCATCAAGGCCATGTCAGACAGAATCAGCAGAATAACTCCTGACAAATCTCTGAAAAAAACTCTCCATGACGCCTCACAATTAAACCTGTGGATTATGAATAATAACAGGAATATTATTCCCAGCAGAGGATTTGACGTCCGACAGTGAATAAGCGGTGCTTTGATGGCTGTAACAGTGGTGGATTAGAAGACGACATGTAAAGAAGAGACAAAACTTCTCTTGAGAGAAAACCTGTTTGTGTAAAGCTGCACAAATATAGCTTCCTATATTTATCTATCAATCATATTAGCGTTCAGCTAAAGTGTAATTTTTTTTAAGTAAACAAAATAGTATCTTTCATCTGGGAGATGATTTAAAATTGTTTATCTCAAGTATCACGATTTGTAAAAGAAAAGTTATTTTTTTCCCAACCCCTAAAAAAAACCGAACATGCCCTTTGATTAATCTAACAAATAAGCAAATGTCCTCCCTAATTATACCCATAACAATTATGTTTGAGCCATTGTGCTTGTAAGTTGTCAATGTTTTGTCAATAGTTAAGCCTTGCTGCATGTCTCTGTTGATGTCTCCTAGATAGCTGATGAAGAGGTTTTTATGGTGGGCTGCTTGCTTTGCTCACTGAGCGTTTGAAGTGCACACACGGATAAGTTGTTTGTTTTCCATGACCGCTCCCCAGTGATTCTCAGATGCAGCCAGCCATGATTCATCAACCAGGGAACAGCATGCAGAAAATGAACCAACAGCAACAGATGCAGCCAATATCTCAAAACAGAAAATTAAACTCTGTGCATCTGTCCTGCTGGCTGCGAGATAGGGCAATATGAGTCCACGTCGTGATGTTCTCATAATGGAGTGAACAGCTGCTTTATTGTAACCTAGAAAGTGTGCATAGCTGGAGCTGAAGAGAGGGATGGGGAAGACAGCTTCATCATCTCGTGCACATGTCCCACAACACTGAGATGAATATTGAAATGTCATCTCCACCAGTGCAAAAACTGATATATCAAATATGTCAAAATCTTTTTTGTTGTTGATTGCACATAAATATTGCATGCCTATCACGCCTTTCAAAAAGATCCTCCAGAGACAAACATGCAATGTTTTATTGCTTCTGTTATTTTTAATTGGGAAGAAAATATGTAAGCATTTTGACCCTAAACTTTGCTTGAGCATTGACTTCTTTCAAAGGAGTCTTGCATATTTTACAAAAGCTTACACAGGTGTTCTACTGGGCTTCCATTGGGATGTCATGTTTGTTCTATTTAAAAGACCCTGGTTGAAGCCCAGCAGAGCCACTCTGCTCATGGATGTTTGGCTCTCTATCTATGTGCAGCGCTGATTCCTTCAGCTCTGGCAAAGCTAACCCACCATTTGGGTCTCTCCTGCGGGCCAAACCTCCCAGTCTGGCACCGTGTCAGCTTTAAACCAACATGATGCACTGCTTCTGTACTGTCTCTGTTTTATTCTGTCAGAATACTAATTTTAGTGGTAATTATTCCACACAAGCATGACTAAAACTAAAATGTAAACTGTTGCTGCTATGATGGCAAAGCTCTGGCAAAGTTCTGGCCTAGTACTCTATAACTGCCTGTTGCCTCAAGATTTGAGAGGCTTGTAAAGGGAGCCTATCAGGAGTTCTACAAATATGGTTTGTCATTATTACTTTACACTATAGCAAGTTGTGCCCTTGAGAAATAGGATTTGAATTAATTGGAAAGATGTGCTGCTTGTTGCAAGGAACCACAGCTAAGACTGATCATAATAGGAAAGTGTGTGAATACAACTTATGTAACTCAAAGGAATGTTCTGCGCTCAATACACATTTGTATTTATTTATTTTAAAAAGCTATGGATATCAAAATATTTTTTCTTTTAATTGACATTATATCACAAATGTTGTCAATTGAGCTTAATTTGTATTGAACCCAAAACATTACTTTAAAAACTTAAATTAGTTACTTATAAAAGAACAAGCTTGATAAACCTCATAGCCTCTTGTGATTTTAGGCTATTTTCAGTTGAATAAAATTAACGCATAGTTAATTTTCATATCTGATTGTAAAGCAACTCCTATAACAGCTTCAGGTGTAATCTATATGTTGTTGTGTGAAAAATAAAAACACCTGGCAGATGTTAAGCAGGTGACTGCTGCTGTAATTGCACATAAATATAAAGTTACACAGTGCTGTGTATTCTTGGCCCCGCAGAGCAATTATGTTGAGGACGAAGGTTACACATGCACCTTTCTGGCCTAATTTTTGGAAGCACAGGTGTGTCTGCGCAGATTTAGCAGACTGTTCTAAGCTGCTTATATTAACAACATGAAACAGGGCTCCTCAAGCATACTAGCTAGGCCAATTACAACTCCTCTCTCTTCTTGTTTTAATTTATTCAGGAGGGAGACTGTTATCATTTAAATGACACTCTATCGGAGCCCACAGATGGTATGAGTTAGTTGCAGAGGTAATGAATTGTGCACTCACTCCCACAGAGCAGGTGAATTGTGGAGTTTTGGCACCGTTTGACTGGTGCAGGCTGCTTTGAATGTAGCAAGATGAAAAACTGGCTTCGTAAAGCGATGTTTCTCTCAGGCTCTCCATAGCGAGGAGTTAACGGGCATTGAATATACTAATATCTAAATATTTTCCCAAGTGTCAGGCTGTGACACCCATTCTCCAATGGCTTTGGCTTGTACAAATTCATCCCATCATAGATGCCAACAGAGAGCCATCTACTGCTACAAACTAGACAGAGCAAGTGACACACACAGAGAGTTATTACTGTGACAGTATGGGAGAAAATAAGCACCATCTGAAGATGCAACCCTCCAACATAAGCAAATGGTTCCTTTATGGGAGGGGGGTGCATTTGTTTTCTCTAGTCTGGCTCCATTCTGCATAATAAATGTGTTGTTGACTTGGTATCTAGGCAAGAAGCATGCTGGAGTAAGCAGAGATATCTCACGTTTATGATTTTTCATATAATAATAAATAATAATAATAAAACAAAATTAAAACTTGGTTTGGAGAAATTGGCTCCCAGGGAAGGTGCTTGTCGGTCCTGCTGCTGGCTCCCAGGGAAGGTGCTTGTCAGTCCTGCTGTCAGGGTCTAACCACCTACAGACAGGCAGCTATTGTGCCTCATTGATGACTATGATAAAAGCAGATGGATTAGAAGCCATATCTTCCTGTTATTGCCATCCTCTAAAGTGGGTTCCACATTTCTGTGATAGCATAAGTCTAGCAAGGACTCAATATGTTGGCTCTTTCTGTTCCATTAAAGAGAAAGTTTGCCTTATAGAGTTAATGTATTTTTCTAGACTTGCAGATCTGATTTAACAAACTAACTCAGGATATGTATCACATCTTACCGGAGTACCACTGTGACCCACCAGAGGTGGAAACTAGATCTCAGATAGATAGAGAGGCTTCAAATGTAAAAATTAAGTATATATAGGGGAAGTCAAGACTAAATTATGATATATTTCTTACATCAGTGAAAGTGATTTTGCCAAAGTAGGACATGCTCCTGAAACAACATATTTTGTTAGTCCTAGAACAGTATTGCAGTATAATGTAGTCCTAATTCTTTAAATCCCTAAGCATTGCATACCCCCAAAATTAGAGGGTTGATCAACTCTTCGTTGGTACCTTATCTTCCTTGGCTATAGTGGGCTTTTTCATATCTAATTCTATATCATATCTATCTACTGTTTGAAGGTGGGCTAAAGGAGGAAGTGTGATAAAGGAAGTGTCTGGAGACACTTATGAGGTCATAGTGGACCACTCGTTCTTTACAGAGCCAGTTTCCTGCGAGGTCACTAACCCACTAGGGAGCACCAACATCAGTCGCAATGTGGATGTCTACTGTAAGTTCTCACTGTTATTTCAAAATTTGGGAATTTTTCCATGCAAACATTAGCAAAGCCCAACTAAATAGATGAATCTTATCACCTTTAAATAGATGTTATAACCTGGTCTGTTTTCTCCAGTTGGACCACGGATGGCTGCAGAGCCCCAGTCTTTACAGGTTGACCTGGGATCAGATGCCATTTTCAACTGTGCCTGGACAGGAAACCCCTCTTTAACCATTGTATGGATGAAAAGGGGTTCTGGAGTGGTAAGTTGTGGCCCAATGTTTGTCAAATTATCAAACTGTTTGTCAAATTAACAAACATTCTCTTCGCTCATTTCAACATTCTGTCATGAGGATTTGTAGATATTTGATTGTGCACTATGTGGAAATCGTAAGGCTGATCAGTAAGAAAAGACATAGCAACCCAAGTCAGAACAACCTGAAGGTCTGTGCCAAATTAGATGTATGCAGCTTAAAAGCTCTGGGAGAAGTTGCAGGCAGATATTTTGGTCTTAGATAAGGGATTTTGAAAAAACCCTTAGCCAAGTCTGTGGAATAACAGCCAACATATTAATACATCACTAATCTAATAATAACATGCATTGCCTTTTATTTATGAACATCTCATGAGCAAAATTGCAACATATCATGTCCCATTGTTTCATCTAAAGACACAATGTTATTCCAAGGACATTATGATACTGTGTTTAAATTCAGTAGAGTATCTTGATGCCAAGAGAAAACATCAGGGGTTTTCAGGGTCATCTCAATCCTATTACTTGCTGAAGGATAGTGCTGCTTCAGTTCTGGGTTTGTCCCTATGCTGACACAAACATGGTGAGAGATCTGCCCTGCTGAATGTAGTCTCATTTCCTGGGTGGCTATCACCTACCATCTCCCATGTTCACACATACCTCCACATCTGACCCAAACTGGATTTTAATAATTGAAAAGGAGGGCCTTTTTCATGCTTAGCTGCCCATCTGTGAGTTCTGGTTTGTTTTGGGTCTGGCCGTAGCTCCACTTTCGCTCCTTTTTAATGTCTTAATCTTTGACATTTGACCACAGGTGCTGAGCAATGAGAACATCCTGACAATGAAAGCTGTCAGGCAAGAGGATGCTGGGAAGTATGTGTGCCGTGCAGTGGTCCCTCGGGTTGGTGTGGCAGAGAAGGAAGTCTCTCTCACTGTAAATGGTAAGTTTGACACTCTTCTGCAAGGTCTTGCATATAGAGGGTTAATGTATTTAATGTGGATCTGATACACATGTATTTATTTATTATGTTAAACTACTTGTATCCCAGCTTAATATGCAGAGTAAACTGTCAGTAAGCCATTTATAGGTTGATTTCACCTACAAGTGTAACAATGTGGCTATGTACTGCTTTCATAGTGCTTTTATTTAAAGACCCTGTGAAATAAAAATGAAAAAGAAATTGCTGCTTTAAGTCCATATATATTAGCTATCTAATAAGGTCATCTAAATGCTTGTGTACTTCTAAATGATGACAAAATGTGTTTTTAGAAGATATAAGCATTTGAAATCTGCAGTCTCTGTTTTCTGGCTAAAACGATTCAGGAACACCAAATATGTTCTCACATCCATGAATACGATTATGCCAATTTAGAAAGTGTTGCTTAATTAACATATTTTGTTTGTTGAGGAACAACAATCTGGTATGACAAACATAGTTCTAGCAGGATCTCTAGTCCTAACCACAATTGGCCAATGAGAGTTTGACTAGCAGGTTTAAGGGGTGTGGCTTTATTTGATTGCCATAAACTTCCCAGTAATTACCAACAAGGACCACATATACATAAGTAAGTTGCAAGAAACTGAAAATTCTGGTAACACTTACTTGAAATTAGACCAATTTAGGCATTCAATCTTGACTCTGATGTAGAAGTTTGATGTTTACTGTTCTGTTGAAGACCTGCTGTTTCTCTTGGCCAATGCTGATTATATTCAGTAAGAATGGTAAGAAGTGTTGTTACTTAGGCTATGACAGACTAATGAACACCGGAGAATAGCAGGAGACTGGCTCCTCTCAGATAAATGACTTCATTACAGCCCCTTGATATTCAGGCAGCATGCATTAGCCACATGACAGCTTTCATTCGCAAAATCCAGCACGGCTTTTAAAAGCGCCTTTCTCTCCGAAGCTATTTGCCATGGGCCACAGCTTTGACAGAAGCAGAAAATAAGAGATGTTCAGCCAATGTGACAATTGTGTCTGCATTGAATTATTCCTCTGCACATGAAGATTCGCTAATGCAGTTTGGTCCTGTGAAATAAAAGGAAATCAATAAGGAATTGTTAGGACTGATAGTATTAATATTCAAAGTTAGACATTTATTTTAGACCCACAGAAACCTCAGGAATAATAGGAATTACAGATACCATCCACTGTCATCAAGTACATGCTGTTCTTAATGGGAACAGTTAAAGTGTATCTCTGTTTTGCATTCATTCTTGTCTCCTAGAGAGTTCAAAGATTGCCTGAAATCCCAAATAAATACTGTCATGTTGCTTGTTGCTTGTTTTTTTTTTTTTTTTTTTTTTTTACTTTATTACAGGCTCTAGGCCCAACAACAGGACATACATCACAAAAAAAAAGCTGTAAACAGCTTAGCCTGAAGTCATGTTTATCTGCATGTAGAATTTCTTGAGGTTTATGAAAAGATCCAACACTGCATCATGATATCACTCTGTATTAACCAATTTATGCCCACTGGCAAATAAAGTTGGCGTAGGCTCTACCACACTATTTCCATCTGTAAAAAAAATGTAAATGTGAAAAAGTTTCAATAAAAATGAGAAAGAATGCTACCATCGAATATAACACACATCAGCTTTAATAAATCTCTGGGGGAAGAGGAGGGGAAGGGCGCTATACCCAAGCGATACACCAGGCCAGTTGTTCCGTATTACCAAACTCTACTTGTTTCTACCAGGTTTGAACCTGATAAAACATGGGACAAAACCGGCTCAACCCGGAGATTGTAATTATTGGGTGTAGCCCAGCCTGCTGCTCTGCAGATGTCTGAAATGATTGTTTCAAATTCACATGCATTTGGGAGATGAGACCGATCACTACACATCTTCCTCATCAACGCATGCTCCTGATGAGCAGCTGCACTTCACAGGCATTGACGTGAAGAGTGACTGATGACCATAGCATTGTGTCTAAAGTCTGTGAGAATGACAAAGAAAACAAGAACACAAGATTAAAAGAGAAATTATAATTGACTTATATTAGCTCATTCCCAGTCCTGGATAGCAAGACCTTTTACTAAATGACATTAGATCTGGTCTAGGTTGCATTAAGACAGATTAAAGCTTTATAGATGAAGAAAATGTTTTCCAGTTTTGAGACAGAACAGACTGTAGGCAGTCGATGGGTGTGCCGTCTGAGGCTCAGAATAGGTTGATTCTCACTTAGTCACATGAAAGCTAATTTATGCTAACAATTAAATGTACGCATTTGAATTTGTCATTATCTTATTACTCCCAGTTGCATGTCACTAGACCCCAGAGCACCTACTAAGACTCAGCTTACTGACAAGAGAGTCCCAGCATTCTCCCAGGCCTAGTGTAATTTAATTATAATCAAATAGCTAGCAGGGGACACCGTTTGTAGAAAACACACTAATGAATACACCCCCCCACCCCCACACACAAACCCACACACACACCCCACCACATGAGATTTAATATCTGAATGTGTCTGTATGTTCATGTATTTGTCCTGCTGCTTGTGGATATAAAGCAAAGTTTTTAATTTGTTTGTTTTGTACTTTACACTTTGCATTTTTCTGTTTGGCTCTGTTCCAAAACCTAGTGAGTTGCATGCATAGGCTGTATTTTAAGGCACAGAAGGCACATTCCTGATGCGAGTTCCAAAAAGAAGGGAGCCTTGTTATGCCTTGGCCAAATTAAAATGCACTGTTGTGTTTATTCTTTGTGGAGAGGGCATAATGCATTGCAACATCAGTAAAAGATTGATAAATAAAAAAAAAAGAAAGAAAAAAATCTATCCCAGATGGTGAACAAATAGAGACAATTTTTGGTATTATACTGTATGCAAGGGATAATCTACAGTCAGCTGGTCACTATAAAAAATAATTAAACCCCAACAGGGCGATCATGACCCTGACGTGGGTTTTTTTTGCAACAATGACCAGCTTACTGTACAGTATCTGACTTATTACATGGGCACTTGCCAAATAAAAAATTAAATGGACATGAAACATTGATTTGAGTTGGAAAATATATTATTATGTGAGAAGAAAGAGACAGCAGAATCTTTAGCTGAATTCAACCCCCAGTTTGTGTCGAGCACTCTATAAGGTGTTTATATTGTTTATGTAGTCTGAATACTCATTATCCCACTATATCTCTTAATATATCTACTTGCCAAATAAATAAATAAAAGGACATTAAATATTGATTTGAGTTGAAACTGGAAAAGAGAATGAGAAAAGGATAGATTACTTGCAATACCCGTACCAGTGAAATATCACTTATTCCCTGGATATGTGGTCATTATTCAGAAATATTAGACTGCTGGATGGCATGATAGACCAATCAAGTATTCCAGAGAGCCTGCAATACATATAATTCATTCAATACTGAATATCTAATAAAAATAAAAATATATATTTTTTAATCTATTTTAAGTACTTTGTTAGCTCAGCAATATGCTAACACCAAACTCTTATAAAATGAGAATGCAATGAGTTTCTGCCTATGTAGGCAGCAAGGCAGCTCACTAGGTTTTGGAATAGAATGGTTGTTTATAAGCATGCACACATTTATGTGTGTAAATGGATGGATTATGTTTGCAAATTTGTGTTTTGCCAAGGAAATAAAGCCATAATGGAGTAGTCGTAAAGTACATCAGGGAATCGTTTATGTTAGAACAAAAATGTGGCTAAAAAAAAAATAAATGTGAAGTGGTTTGCTGGCACTTGATATAAAATAAACAATAGGGCGTAGTTTGCCCTAAGGTTCAGGTAGCGATAGTCCAGGGCCTGGAATTGATTGCCGCATCTGCGGGCAAGAGGACACACAGAGCATGCGCTATTCATGAAAATGGTCTCATTCCTCTTGGAGTACTGTAATGGAACTATGGAAGTGGTGATGAGGCAAAACACAGTAGGCGACCAGGCTTGCCCTCTCACATGCTACAAACTGTGATTCATTTTCGACAACACCTTGGGCCATGCACTCTTTTAGGGTACGGTTGGAGTTAGCTGCAATCCAAAAGACTGATAATTGCACAGATGATGTTTCTCAATAACATTGTTTATGTGTGCCATTTTTAGTGGCATGTAAACTCATTATTGGGTTAATGGAACAAATGTGTGCATGAAAGCGTTCATGTATGTACTGTCTCCGGCAAAAGTTTTCCCAGTCTAGAAATGGGATATATGTGTCCCTGTGGAAGAGTTGCTGGTTTTGGTTTGTGCATATTTTTTGGCATCAGTGTATTTTAATCATATGCAGAAATCCCACATATTCATTAACGGAGTAAGGGCAACATAACTTTGGCTATGGATACCCCAAGCGCTTTAGTTCTTGTTTCATATATGTCCGAACTAGCACAGAGAGCCTTCTTAAAGACGGAAGGGAGTGTGTCTGTGTGCAGTTTCGGGCTCACCTGCAGCTTTGTGTGCCCCGTATGCTTTTTAACGTAAATAGCTAATAAAATATTGATGTATTACCAGTACACGGCACTTGCGTCAAGCAATGTCTGCAAACAATGCCTGTTTTGTTAATGTTTATTGACCATCACTGTTGTAACTGACTGCATAAAGAAAAAGTTCCCAGACATAAGATTTAAATGACACAGGGGCTTCTCTCTTGCAGCTTGCCATTTTGCCAACTAACGTGTGCAGAACTATGATGTCATCAACTGATTTAACATGCTAACAGTTAATAGGACAGATTCTCCTGTAGAAAGCTGAACCATGTGAAACACAGGCAGACTTTGTCTATCTACAGAGCCATACAGGTGCATTAGCAGAGGTTACAACTGTGCATGTCTATTTGGTGCTTTATTTTCTTCGCCAAACTGTATGATCCAGATGCATTATTAAACTAGAGATGAACGTCAGAGCAAATGCTAACCTCATGGTTGGCGATCTGTACAGTTCAATTTTGTTTACAAAGAACTTTACACTCCTAGTATTGGTGCACATTTTTAACCATTTTAAAACACAAAGAGATGAAATATGCATGACTAAGTGTACTGCATCAGCATGCATGAGTGTGATTGTGTTTGCACATATAAAAGCCAAGAGAAACTACTAATGGAAAATGAAAGCTGAAATAGGCCTTATTTAAGTGTCCCTATGTGGCTCTCCATTTTTATATAAATGTGTTGGTCTTTTTTCTCCACAGACATTCATACCCTGAGAAAATTAGTATTCAATTTCCATGCCAGCTTGCAGATAGAACAGATCACCACAGATTAATGATTTGGCAAATGAAAGCTAGTGAAATTAATGGTGACAGTGGTGCAGAGAGAAATCTGTGGTGCTTAGCGCAAGGTTAATAATTTAGCTATGCTAAAACCTAATTTTCAGAGAAAAGCTTAATCACACGGCGACATGGTGTTGGTTAGTAAACTTTATTCATGAAGCTAAATCTTCTTGATAAATTGTAAATGATTGTAAGATTGATAAAGGGATATACATTAGATAAGATTAGGTTGCCTGCTACTTTGGAATATGATTTAGAGACAGTATAAGGAGGAGTAGACAAACCACTTGTAGTGAAATTAATGGGAGAAAAGAAACTATAGTGGCAGTAGGAAAGTCCGGTCCCTCAGGTAGTTTTGAAATTGAAAAAACATAGAGTCTTTTCATTTGTCTTTATACACTTACTGAGCACTTAATTAAGAATACTATGGTCCTAATAAAGTGCCTGACATGGTGTTCTGCTGTTGTAGCCCATCCGCCTCAAGGTTTGATGTGTTGTGCATTCTGAGATGCTATTCTACTCTCTGCTATTGTACAGAGGGGCTATCTGAGTTACCATAGCCGATCTGTTCGATCAAACCAGTTTTGGCCATTATCTGTTGACCTCTCCCATCAACAAGTCTTTTCCATCCACAGAACTGCCACTCAACTGGATATTTTTTGTTTTTGGCACCATTCTGATTAAACTCTATGAGTCTGTTGTGCATGAAAATCCAAGGAGTTCAGTTGTTACAGAAATACGCAAAATCACTGAGATCAGATTTTTCCCCATTCTGATGGTTAATGTGTGTGGCACCGGGGGCGTGGTCAAGCGCCCATCCGGGAGAGGAAAGCGGTAAGGAAACACCTGTCTCTAATTCCAGTGAGCACGAGGAGAGCGGCACAAAAAGCAGACACAGGGAGACCGGACAAGCCAACCCAGTGCGCTTGTATTGTTTTGTGGTATTTTCTGTGAACGGTTGTGAGACAGACGGCAATTAAAGCCTTACCATTTGTTGAAGCCTTGTTTCCTGTCCTCCTTCCCGTGAGGGTTCTGCAATGTGTATCTGCATGATTGTATTCATTGCACAGCTGCCACACGATTGGCTGATTAGATAATTTGATGAATACATAGGTGTACAGTTGTACTAATAAAGTGTTCGGTGAATATATATATATATATATATATATTAGGGATGCACCGAAATGAAAATTCTGGGCCGAAACCGAAACCGAAAATCCAGGATGCACTTGGCCGAAAACCGAAACTGAAACTTTTACCTATTTAAAAAAAAAAAAATTAATCAATAAAAATTAATTAATCTGAATTGAAAAACTACAAACCAATAAAATAATCACACTTTTATTGAAAGTAACACCAAAATTGGACAAAAAATATATTAAAACTATATTAAATATTATTCTTTCAGTTCTGTAAAAATCAAATTTTACAGATTTTATTAACAATTATCCAAATAATGTAAAGTTTTAGAAAACTATTATATGCAAAACAACAGTCAAGTAATGAACTTAGCTAGCATCTTTCAAAAAGTTTAAATATGCAACAGTAATTTTAATTAAAACAAAAGGCAGAACACAGAATGGCAGAGGGCCTCTATTCCACTGATCTATATATAACTATAATATATAATTATATATATAGATCAGTGCTCTATTCTGTTTATGTAAACGTATGCACACTTTAAGTGAACATTATTGTGCAAAACAGCAGTAATTGAACTAAATCCAAAGGCAACTGTAAACGACAGATGTATCCTCAAGTGAAGAACAAGTGTAATGTAATTGCTTTACACATCATATTGGACCGCTTTCTATTTAAGTACAAGTGACAGGTTTCTCTTCAAGAACAAAAGTTGCTAAACTTTCTGACAGTCTCTCCTGTCAGAAAGCTCATCAAGAACATGAGATGCTGCACTGAATAGACTCTCACTCTCTGTGCTGGTGCTTGGGCAGATAAATACCTGTGCGCAATCTGCGCAAGCAAAGGAAAGCGGTCTTTGTTTATACGCCCGTAGTCAAGGGGATTGTCGCTTCTGGCGTAGTTCAGATAAATACGTCTCAAGTTGTGGTGTAGCTGCGCTAGTTGTGGCATTTTCCTGTAGAATCTCTTGCTGTACTCTGTATATATATATCTTGAAAGTTCTGCTGAATAAACACTGCAGATCGCAAATTTGATGTCCTTATCAGAAACTTTGAAGAATTTCCACACCGCTGACATGATCGGCCTTTGTTTGGTAGCGCTGTGATAAGGGCTAGATCGATCCAGAGTGAAATCTGAGCACTGAGGGCGAGGCGAGGAGGTATATATTTTCGGCTCATATTTTCGGCCTTTTTTCTCTTTCGGCCGAAAACCGAAAGTGCCGAAGTGCCATTTTCGGCCGAAAATTTTCGGCGACGAAATTTCGGTGCATCCCTATATATATATATATATATATATATATATATATATATATATATGTTAACACCCATAGTCTACATATGTGGGTATGTGGCTCCATCTGTTATCTGTGTAATTACATACATGTATCATGTTTATGTTCAGACTTATATTTACTAAAAGAGGTAAACATCATCCTGTAATTTAGGAGATGCTTTTATCCATAGCAAATTACAGTATATTTATTACGGTGACATTTTTTGAACCACTTATGTATTCAAGGATCAAAAGAGCATATTGCAAAAATATGGTGCCTTATTTTAATACATGTATTATTCTTTTTTTTATTTTTTATTTTATTTTATTGGTGATTTGAAATATGTTATTGAGATGTAAGCTTTGCCAAGAGATTTGCTACATTTGAGACTTCCCCCATTCAAGTAGATAGCACATTTACTTACATGCCCATTACAAAATTGCTGGCTGGGGGCATTGCCAAGATGGCTGCTGAGTGGACATACTGTACTTGCCTTAAATTAATAGTTCACCCAAAAATGAAAATTTGCTGATAATTTACTCTCCCTCAGGCCATCCTATAGTTTCTTTCTTCATCAAAACAGAATTTAAGATTTTTAGGATTTAATTTCAAGCCTCTTCCTTTAAACAATTCAAGTGAATGTACTCTTTTTGACGGTCCAAAATGCGTATTTAGGGTGCATCAAAATAATCCACACGACTCCAGTCGACAAATAAAATTCTTCTGAACCCAAACAATTATTTTTTTTTTTTTAAACAAAACAATACATATTTACTTTTTAACTACAAATGTTAGCTTCCGTACATCTCTGTGATGCACACTCATGAG
Organism: Xyrauchen texanus; assembly: GCF_025860055.1. Classification (NCBI taxonomy): domain Eukaryota; kingdom Metazoa; phylum Chordata; class Actinopteri; order Cypriniformes; family Catostomidae; genus Xyrauchen; species Xyrauchen texanus. The sequence goes on along the minus strand of NC_068296.1, from coordinate 10,121,287 downwards.
TGGGATGACGTAAGCTCGTTTGCAGGGTTGGGAGGGTTACTTTTGAAATGTTCTAAAGTGTAATTTGTAATGTATTCCATTAGATTACTCAAGGTCAGTAAAGTATCTTCTGAACTTCTTCAGCATGGGTAGATTTTTTCACTTGTTTTGACTATAAAAACTCTGCCAGTACAGTAAGACAAAATACGCATTTTAAAAATACATTGTCTTAAAAACCTAAATATCTTATGTAGTTTTGTTTCTAAAACAAGATAAATAAAAATGTATCTTGTTTTAAGGATTTTTAGATATTTCTGCAAAAAAACAATACAAAAATGATTATCAGGAATATGATTTTTGCCCTAATATCCAAAGGTCTTACTAGAAAAAAAGAAATTATGATCTAACATGAATTTTCTTGATAAAATAAATATGATTGTGCCTGGTAACTTGTGCATGTAAAATGGCTAGAAATAGCATTTTAGCTTAGCGTAAAGCTGACAATTTTTACAAGGTTTATTTATATTTCTTCTACTCCAAACTTTCTTCAAACTTACTTCTCTGTCTGCTTGTATGAATGTAACACATCATAAGAAAGTGTTTCTCCACTGCTCAAATGCACTTTGGATTGCATTATTTATATGTATAAATGTTTTCCATCTGAAAGGACAAAATATTAAATTAAATAAATGACAATAAAATGCAAAGTAATCTCTTCAGTAATCAAAATACTTTTTGAATGTAACTGTATTCTAAATACCAATGATTTAAATTGTAACTGTAGTTGAATAAAGTTACTTATATTTTGTATTTTAAATACATAATGCCGTTACATGTATTTTGTTATTCCCCAACCCTGCTTGTTGGTAAGGAATGGAGGAAGCAGGAAGCGCTTCATTGTTTACAAGAGAAACTTGCACAGATTAAGTTCCATTCACACACCAAAACAGTCCAATACCATCTCAAAACAAGACAACAAATAAAAATTTAATTTAATTTCCTAATAATAATAATAATAATAAAAACATCACTGCAGTAAATAACCATACTTTATTTCAGAGCAACGCAGAAATATATAGGCTATATGACTGTCAGGAATTCAAGCCACACAAGTTGTAGTTAGTGAAACCAAGTGTGAGAGCATTTACTGAGATTCACAGGATTTACAGCGTTTTTACACAGTGAGATCAATGGTACAGCTGATATCACACTGAAGAGAAGCTTCTCAAATTCACAAGGTTGATGTCCACAGAACTGAAGAAAAGGTAACAGTTTAAACAGCAGTGTAAGCACTAAACATATATTGACGAAGATCAAGAGCAAATACAGACAGGTAAAAAAACCACGGTCAAACTAGAGTCCTTTGTGTGAGAGTTGGCAGTGAAGTGGTGTGAAGGTGAGTTATTTATGTAGGGAGTGATGAGCGAGTGAATTGAGTGCAGGTGCGGTGAATTAGAAATCGGGTGATGAGGAGCTGAGTGTTGAGGGAGGTGCAGAGCCTGAGGGAGGCGTGACAGTGACACATACCTGAGTTTGTTGGAAAAACAGCACAGGCACAACTGATGAATTCAGATTTCAGCCCTTTGTTTCTTTCGATGGTCTGAAATCCTCAGGGGTAAAATGTTCACTGCACACCCTCCGATATTTGAGAGAATGTAGGGGTGTACTGATATCTAGGTCCAGCATGAAATGCCAGAGCGTCAATCGCTCATGATCATGTATAGGCAATTGTTGAAAAGTTTATATTTTTCCCTGTGTGCATTTTCATTGGGGTTTCCGAAGGATGAAGCATCCAGGATACACACATTAAATGTACACTTATACAAATACAAATCTATATCAAATACAATTAAACTTTTGTACTGCGCTGCTCCTCTTGTAAAAAATGATGCGCTTCCTGCGTCCTCCTCCACGCGTGACCTTTGAGCGCCCTTCACAGAGATGTACAGAAGTGAACATTTGTAGTTAAAAGGTATATAAGTGTTGTTTTGTTTCTAAAAATAATCAATCCTTTTGTTCAAAAGAAGTGAATGTACTCTTTTTTTGGTCGACTGGAGTCCCAGTAACTGGATGCACCTTAAATATGCATTTTGGGCCGTCAAAAAGAGTACATTCACTTGCATTGTTTAAAGGAGGAGGCCTGAAATGAAATCCTAAAAATCTTTAGAAACTCAGATACATCTTGGATGGCCTGAGGGTGAATAAATTATCATAAAATGTTCATTTTTGGGTGAACTATTCCTTTAAAAGGACTTTTATATGAAGTCACTTAAGGGCTGCCCCATGCTAATCCATTCATCATGATTTGCGTTTGCCCCCTCCTGTTGCAAACCTATGCCCTGCAATCTCTCTCTCTCTCTCTATCTCATCTCATGCAGCCTCCATCCTTCACATTCCCCAGGGAGTTCCTTAAACCAAGCATTCTGAGGATGAGCGATAAAGCTATCTAATTATATTCCTCATTTAAAGCCTGATCTATGGGCTGATTTTTTTCAGAGCCACCAAGGTCTGGTCTGGCCTCACCTCAACCAGCAGGGAATTATCTGAATGTATTTAACATGCACATATACATCAATACACACAATCTACATTCTTTTATCATATTTCATCCTGTGGATTGGGTTTGAGAGATATAAGCAAATATGCATATTGGAATATTTTTTTTGTTTTTTTGTCGGTAACGAAATGCACTATATAAGTGATTTATCATCCACAGCTACTGTGGATTATGACTTGGGTTGCAAGCACGTAGTATGTGCATATTAACAGCAAGGTATCGCTGCAGAACTAGCGTCTAATAAAGGGGTGTGATGTGTAGTATTCCCCTACTCCAGCCTGATATTCTCCTCACTACAGCACTCCATCTGCTTGATGCTCATCAGTATGCTAATTTATTCTAATAAGGGACAGTTAATAAACTGCAATTACGAATTGGCCAAGAGACGCGTTGCATACGATTGGCAGAAGCATGATTGGTGGATTGGTTTGAATGTGTGTATGTTTGGTTTTTGTCAGGGGTTGTAGCTCATTAAACAAGAAGCCATTCTGTTGGGGGGGGGGGGTGTTCTCTTCAAAATATTTTTTTTCCATCACTGGCACTATTCTGATAGCAGCCCATAGAAACGGACTTGCAGTTGGCACGTTGAATGTTATCTCCTTGGGACAAATCAGGCTTTCCTGAAATCAGTTCTTTTCAAGATTGGAAATGAAGACCAGAGCCTTGCTCCCTCAAACTTAACACAACTCTTAAATAGACAAGCCCACAAGAGACTCCTTTAAAAGTCTGCCCATTCAAACCGAACACAATGCTGCACTCTCCCTTTTATGTCAAAATTCGAACATGGTACTGCAAGGCCTCAGTGCTGTGCACTTGATTGGCAGATCTGAGATGTGACATTGTACAGATGAGATTTGCAGCATCTTTAGCCTTCTTGATTAAAGTTTTAAACCTCTCCTTAGGTGTGAGCAAACATAACCTACGTATTTGATAAAGAGTGTGCATGTCTGCTTCTGTAATTTTAATGTGCAGTATTTCAGCACAAAATCCTGCACAAGTGTCACAACATGCATATTTAAAATAAGTAATTGTTATTCTTTTCTGACAAGATGGGGCTTATATCTAAAGTATGCAAAAAAAGGCTGATTATAGAATGCATCGAATTCATAAACATCAGTGTTGTTTTACTGACATAAACAACAAGCTACTACTAGGGCTGTTCGATTCCAGAAATGTTGGAATCTACTTCGTAGTGTTGGGTTTGAGTCCACCTTAGTTGAGTCTGAGTCAAGTCCGAGTCTTTAAACAATCGAGTCCGAGTTGAGTCAGAGTCCACAAGGGGCCGAGTCGGAGTCAAGACCGAGTCCATAACTGACCGTGTCTGAGTCCGAATGAATCTCAAATAAATTCAATTATTTGTTGCTTTTCCCCTCTACTCAAACATAGACTAAAGAAAGTGAAAGCTTAAACCTAAATCCCTGGTGAATCTGTGTGCGTCTCACAGCAGCTGCCACAGAATATACAAAAAAATAATAATAACTATTGATATTTGCTTGAGCGGCAGCCGCGTTCGTCTGCAATCAGTCTGAACTCTTTAAATACTCTTCTTTAACTGCAAAAACATGGATATTAATAAATCTGTGTCATACATTTAACAGAAGTTTAGGTTCATACATAAACTTCGAATAGTACGTTTATTATAGTCTAAAATTAAATTATAAACAAAACATTTCACTGCCTAAAATATCCTAATATTTTATTGTGCATGGTTGAATGTTGTGAATGGTGGACAAATGCTGTAAAAAAAAATATTTTAAGCAGCTCATCAATGCTTTGAAGACAATCAATAATAATAACAATAGCAATAACGCCTGACTATTTAAAAAGTTATACAGTTAATTCATCAAGCTATTAAGGAGCAGTTCAAGTTGACATCACTGCGTGGACCACAAGAGACTTCAGACGCCTACATGTGCAGATAAATTACACCTAAGACTTAATATCCAATATTAATACTATTTTTATGAATTTTTATTTTGGTTGGTGACTTGACTCAATGAAGTTCTTGATTTTAAGTTTTGAACCACGATGAAACGCAATACGAGCACCGTCTTGGCTACATAAACACCACACACGATTTTACCAGTTGTCAGGTCCTGTGTCATATGAAACTGCCGCATTTAGTTTCTATTACATTGGATACATACCCGTCTTTATGTTTTCGTCATGCCAGCCTCCTCGATAGTCGATGTTATTACAGTAATCTCTGCAGTAACATTCAAGTGTATTGACGGACTGATGAGTGTGCTTGTGCAAGTATGTGTGCGTGTGTTTGCTTAAACACAGTGAAACAACTCTGGCTACATCTAAGAATTCAGGGGCTAATACAGCTGCATGTAGACAGAGATGTGTTCATTAATTTCTGATTTGTTATTTATTTTTCATTTTTTTCATTGCATCACAAATGTCATGGACTCGGCTAGTCCCAAAGGCTTGAGTCCAAGTCAAGTGTGAGTAAAAATGCATCCGAGTCCGTGACAAGTGGAAGTCCATTAAAATTGCACTCTTGAGTCCAAGTCCAAACTCGAGTACCCCAAGTCTAAAACTACGATTCCTTGTTTTTGAAATCGATTTAAGAGTTGTTTTCTGACTCATTTCCTCGATTCTAAAAACAATAAAAAAGGGAGGCTTTGTGTGGAGGCAATGCTACATTTCATAATATACATTGCGATATAAGCATTCTTTACACTATTTATGATAGAGTAAATGAAAGATGTTGACATTTTCTATTAACAGATCTATTCTAAAAATAAATATAGGTATAAATGCACATCCCAACCTACGAGTCAACTCTCGATTCTAAATACCTCTGAATCGAAGAATCAATTATTTTTGGAATTCTTGCTATAACCATACATCAAAGCTGGTGTCAAATTAAAGGAATTTTTAAAGGAATGCCTGTGAAAATGTTATTGTGATCATAGCAGCAGTAATTATTCAAATGATGATAAAATGATGAACATATCTCCCTAATATGTAGTCAAGCACACTTTTGTTTTTTAAGAGCAATTCATACTTTATTCCCAACTCCGAGTACTGTGGATATAATCATAATCAAGAAGTTCTGTAAACCTTGTGTGTCTTGTACTAGAGTAACTTATTTAGAAGGAGTAAAGACAGGAAATGTATATTCTTCCACTTTCCTGGGTGCCTTACTTCAGTAACTCATTCAGAAGCCGGAAAGTGCAATATAAATTGTTAGATGAAATAGACTGTTACCTTAAAATATTGCATATAAACACCCAAAAGTGGGGAAACCCAAATCTAAATAATAAATCCAATGGTGTTGTACTGATTCCCATAGAACTATAGGCTAATAGGTCTATTTTAAGAGATGCATGTTGTCTTCAAGTGCCCAGTCATAAATAGTTTAAATGAAATTTATGTTACGCTCTTGCAAACAGGAAGCAGATTAGCACAGTTCTGAGTATGTGATCAGTGACTGCATGTCTTCTCTCTTTTCAGGACCTCCAACCATCTCCAGCACACAGACCCATCAAGCTCCTCATGGTGAAAAGGGACAGATCAAATGTTTCATACGCAGCACGCCACCCCCAGACCGCATTGTGAGTAACTCAGTTCTGTCTTTCTCTCTCCTAGTGACTCAGCTCAGACAGGCTTGCAGCTGTTGAGGGGGTTGTTGCTGTTGTCACATGGCTTGCGACTCCATTAGTCTCAGTAAACACAGTCCAATAATGTACAACACACTCATGAGTTTAATAAATGAAATTGCATCTCAAATCATTTGTTTCCTCTCGATGAGTAAACGGGTATTAGACATGGCAGGCTTACGCCCCTAATTTCTCATTTAATGCATGCTTATGCCCTGTTACCACAGATCCAATTAGGATTTACCACTCTTAGATAAACTGTCTCCTCTCAAGGCCAATTATTGATGCATTACACACTCTACATGTGTATGTGTTTGCGGCTGTGTGCTTGGAAGTGCATAGGTAATCTCTCTGCACTGTTTACTCATGTGGCTTCGCTTTTATTGGCACGCTATTTTTAAATGTCAGCTGAATGGGAAAGACTGCTGCTGTGGTCCAGTATAAACAGCAATAACTTTAGAAGTGTAAGAATGTCCATAAATCCTTCCTGTGGCAAAACTAGTACAGTATTGTGCTAGCAACACCAAGGTTATGAGTTCAAATCTCAGAGATCCCATAGAAAAGCAAAATTCAAAATGATCTTCAAAATATATTTAATATCACAGTTGTTTCTCTTAGAAAGCAATGAGATTAAATCAAAATAAAAAAATAAATAAAGTATATTCTTCTAGGGTATATATTCTGAGAAAACAACCTAATATCAAAACTGTGCTCACATTTGCGAAGATACCCAAGTCTGCAATCAAAAGTAAAATATTTAACTTATAGAAAGATTTTTTTACCAGATTCCTAGATCAAATTATATTAGCTATGATATCCACATTAGTTTTATAGCTCTATATACTTACTGTATAATAACAAAGTTTAGTTTGTGTCTATTGTTGTTTCTCCTACAGAATTTTAAGAGAAACATCTGGAACACTTAAATGAAACATAATTTAGAGCTCCATTAAGTTTCCTGAGCTATGAAGTGACAACCAATAAAGCCAAGTAATAAAATTGTTAGTCGTTTTGGAAGTGTCAGCAAATGCATAAATGTAAAATACAGCGGTTGGAAGCAAGCATGGGTCTCTTTTTTTATTCTCTATCAGGCCTGGTCATGGAAGGAGACTGTCCTGGAGTCCGGGACATCAGGCCGTTACACAGTGGAGACAGTAAGCACAGAAGATGGAGTGCTGTCCACCCTCACCATGAGTAACATTGTACCTGCAGACTTCCAGACCATCTACAACTGCACCGCATGGAACAGCTTCGGCTCTGATACAGAGATCATCCGCCTCAAGGAACAAGGTGGGAGCCAAGGTTCGGCAGGTTTCAACTTCTCTTCTTGCCTGTGGTAGTGTAGTGAGGTACAGTGATGTAAACATGGTGTGTGGAATGTGTAGCCTGTGTAAGAACAGTGTGTCCTTTTTAGTGTGTTGTCATCATTTTCTGCATTCTTTCAATATATCAATTTATACATTTTAACATGATTAACAAGTCATGTCTATTTCACATGGATCCATTTTAGTTTATTTCTAAAAGTCTAAAATTTAGAATTTGTATTCAGCTTTAGCTATATGATTGTTTTTCTAGTCAACACCAATAATAATTACACATTTAACTGCCAACCGTTAAGTTGAATAAATAATTTAATAGCACATTTAATTTGCAACATTGCTACAGAGATACTGTACATTTTTATCTGCCCATTATATAAAAACTAGTTTTGCCACTTCAATGGCTCATTAACACTTATGTTTGGGTTCTGAGAGACCCCCAAGAAAATATTGCAGTATCGGGTTGATACTTAATGACTTGTCCTAATCTAATGAAAACTGATTATAAACAACAGTTCTAAACTTTCTCCAAGTCCATCACACATTATTCATGAAAATGTTAGGCTGAATTACACTACACAAATTTTAAAATATTAAGCACTTACCAACTTTGAAATTAACGACACACAAAAACAGGGCATCACACGCTACTTGACTGGAAATCACACACTACTCGACTCTGTCAAGTCAATCTGATCCAATTTTATCACAAACTTACATGGAAACAGTGTTGCCAGATTAGTTGGATGTTTTCTAGACCAATAATTGTTGAAACTATCCCGAATGTGTAAAAAAAAAGTCAAAATAATGTACACGACATCGAAGCGCATTCTAACCATAATGCCAAAGCACAGCTATTACAACTTTACCAACACAAATAATTTACAAAATGATAAAGGGTAACACTTTACAATAAGTTTTGTGACCAAAATTTGTTAACGTTAACAACATTAGATACATTTCTTAACAAAGAACAATACTTAAGCATTTATTACTCTTAGTTAATGTTGCTTTCAACATTACTACAATATGCAACATACTAATACATATTTAAAATCAGAGATTGTATTTAACATTAGTTCATGCACAAAGAATGTAATATAATGGGCAGCTGTGGTGGCTTGGCCACTAATCACAGGGTTAGCAAAAAGGCATACATTCTCAAGTGCAATTTCTCCATTGGTTTGCAAGAGTGTCAAATGGACATGGAAAAACAAAACTCCACAGATAAATCATGACATTAATAATTTTTCACCACTTTGTCATTGTTAAAATTGCGAGTGTTTTTAAAAGTTAAACTCCACTTGAGTGTTTGTTCACCATTGCCGTTTATTGAGCTTTGTGCACTCAATTTCCATTGGCTGCTCACCATATAAGTTGTGGAGCATAATACACTACAAGATTTCCTCTGTAGTTGTGGATAGTCAGCTCAAACATTTTTCATATCCTGAGACTAGATGGAATCATAGTCTGAGGGTACAAAATCAGAGCCTGCACCTATCATATATTACGTGATTTTGTCAAACTTGACTGGAGCCATCAAGTGTCAACTAGTGCCGACGAACACATACTCAGCCCAACTGAAAATCCGGGCTAAAATCTGTGTTAAAGTTAGGTAGTGTAATCCATCCTGTCCATTAGTTATATTTGGGGTCTCATGATTAAATACAGTGAATTTCCATATGATTTTATAATTGGTGCACACACTGTAGCAGTTCAGTCCTATCAGCTACCATTTGTTTTCTTGTATTTTTCTACATTTTATCTTTTGCAGGAGTCAAACTTACCCAAAAAAGAAGTATTGCATAACTCACATTTCTGAAATGTCTAGGTCTTTGTTCTGATAAATAAAAGAAAAATAATTGAACCTTAAAGCTTCAATATTGGCTGACAATTTGTAATAAACTCAGGCTTGGTGGTGGGCTTGAATCCATTTGCAGAAGTTTAATGAATCCAAATCAACATGATGGTCAAAAATACAGGTAAAGGTCAAGGATCAAAAATAGACAGTCCAACTTGGCAAACAAGAAAGAAACATGAATCCCAAAAACGTGAAGTCCATTAAACAGGCAAAATGTCATAACATGAAGCAGTCACAATGGCAATGCAGAAAATGCTCATTAAGGCAGGTAAGACTGGTAATACTTCAAAGTAACAATGGAAAGACATGGCTTTTTATATATTGCAAACAGGAAGTAAATGTAGAAGAAAATAGAGTGTGATCAGTATTGAGGTGATTGGAGGAAACAGATGTTATATAACCCCCCCCCCCCCCCGGGTGTCCCCTTGGTCTGGGTGGTCAGGGTGTGTTCAGTGGAAATTGTGGATAATGGTAGGATCCAGAATGTCCCTGGCAGTTAGCCAAGATCTCTCCTCTGGTCCGTAGCCCTCCCAGTCCACCAAATATTGCTCCTGGCCCCCTATTCTTCTTGAATCCATGATTTCCTTTATCAAGTATGCTGGGGCTCAACCAATCTCCAAGGGTGGTGGAGATTCAGGTTCTGTGGTTTCGCGGCCAGATGCAGGGTGGACTGGTTTCATCAATGATACATGAAATGAAGGAGGAATCTGGTAATTAGCAGGAAGCTCTAGTCTAAAGGTCACAGGATTTATTTGTCTGATGATATGAAATGGACCTACCTACCTGGGACTGAGCGTCCTGCTGGGTAGCCATAGATGCAGGTCTCTTGTGGAAAGCTAGACCCTCTGGCCTTGTTGTTAGTTGGGATGGGGGCATCTTCGGTGGTCTGCCTTGATCCTTTGAGCACAAATGGAACGTTGGAGCCTCATATGAGAGCTGTCCCACACCTGTTCACTCCTAATCCAGTCATCTACTGCCGGTACCACAGATAATTCACCAGACGAAGGGAACATGGGAGGTTGATAACACAGCACACATTGAAAGGGGGTTGGTGTGGATGAATAAGTTAATTAATTTTGGGCATATACTCCCCATGGAAGGATTTCACTCCACTTCTGTTGTTCACAACTACAGTATGACCTGAGGTAACTTCCAATCTCTGGGTTCAATCTCTCCACTTGCCCATTAGCCGGTGGGTGGTAGCCTGAGGTTAAACTGACATTTATGTCTAACTGTTATGCCGACTGCCTTCTATTGCCACAGATTTGCAAAAAAATTAAGGAGGTAGCCTACATCAAGCTTTGTGTAGGTACAGCTCATTGACTGACAAAGCCACTCATTACCATTTAGCTGCTAAATCTGGGCTCAGTCTTATAATTTAAATATACCAACAACAGCACAAATCTCGTATTAACCTCAGCCACAGCCACTCAAAGACACACAGGATTGCCAGAATTCACACAAAGTATGGTGAGCGATAATGACTGATGTAGGACTAAGTTTGTGCACATTCAAGACATGTTATGTGCATGCCATGCAGTAAATGTGTGTGATAATTGGCATATCTGCAGATTGATATGCTTGAAGTATAGGTACCTGTGTTTACCCTGCAAGGCAAGGTGAGGTGTTAATTGTCTGTGCTTGTTCCTTTGACTGAACGCCTTTGAGGTGCAAAAACGTTTTTGACACAGCATTTGACATTCCCATTTGTACAACACTTGTGCAGACAGGAAATGTGTTCGGGAGGGAATGATAGTATCTGTGTTGAACAGTTATTTTCTGGTTCCACTTGTCCTGCCCATGCTGTGTTATTGTAGAAGGCTATGTTTTTGTTGTCCACCAGAATCTCTCCCTGTTGCTGTAATCATTGGAGTGGCAGTTGGTGCTTTCGTCGCTTTCATCATCCTCATGGGAACCATAGGAGCGTTCTGCTGCACGCGCTCTCAGAGAAGTATGATCTTTCAGCCAATTGTTTGCCTGCACGTCCATCACTGGAATATGCTAAGTGCTCCTTAGTCAGAGACAGATCAGGGTGTTATTCATGTCACTTCACAGAAACCAAGCCTTTTTTTCTATTTCTTTCTTTTTTGTTGAGTGTCTGTGTTTCTTAAACCGAGCGCACAATATAATACTGAAGCTTGTTGACCTTTCATGTTTTAGGTAGCGATAGAGCAATATTTTTGGCAATTTTGAGATTATCAACATGGACCGTTGATGATATCCATTTAGCCCATTTCCAGAAATATTTTATATATATGTACATTTTTTAAATGTTTTATATGGTATGTACATATCACAGCATTTTTCTAGTGAAATGATCACCAGAGGTGCTACAAAACTATTACTTTTATTTCCTTTCACACAAATCAATGTGTGATGCGAAAGGGCAGATAATAAGTACATAAACAATTTTTACCCTGTTCAATATATTTTAACATTTGCATGAAATAACTAACAAAATTATAAAGCTTAGATCAAATTGCGAAGTAGCTGATAACTGGTGGAGTAACTGATAAGAGTGTTGCACTTATGAGGCAAAGGACTGTAGTATGAGTCCTGAAGAGCACATGAGACGAAAGTGTCAAAGAAGCACCATAAAATGACATGATTGCTTCAGCAATTGCGATATTTGTCACATTTGCTCTTTATTACACTATTGGTTAGGTTTAGGCTCAAGGTTTTGAGTAGGGAGATATGCTTTGTTGATTTCAAACTCGATATATCATTAATCTTAAAAATGTCATCTATTTGAGAGAAAATATAGCTTGCTTTTTAGCTACTCAGAGAACATTTCACCTCAGAACGGATGTGATACATGTAAGGAGCCAAGCAATATAATTTTGCAAAAATGTTTCCATGGTCACATAATTTTTATGAGGTCTGATTATAGACCATTTCAAGGACGTAAAAAATAACAAAGGAATTACAATGATACAGCGCATGTCTGATCCTAAACATTTCCAGTAGCGGCATCTTTATAACCTAAAACTGTAAAAAACAAAATGACTAGAACAATGACGAACAGCCAAAGAAATAGCAAAAGAGCACGTAAACGAGGCAGTAGGAATCAGGAGCCAAAAAAATTTAATAATAAAATAAAAAGTAAAACGGCTCCGCAACCAAATGAATGATGTGATCTTTAAGCTGTCTTGTGCAAATCATTGCAAAAAAAAAAAAATGCAAACTATTCTCGACAATCACAACCCACATTGTCTACGAATTTGAATGAGAACAATTTTTGAGATATTAGCTACAGTTTGGAAAAATAAAAACATCTTTTGATTTGCTTACACCCTTCAGTCTTGTAAGACGTGCTTGGCTTCGTTCGTTTTCATTTTACATCAACCATCCATTCTGATTATCAACAGAGAAAACATTGCATCCATGTACAGATTTAGAATAACGTTAAGCAGCTAAATTGAGCTTGCAGTACAATTGTTGGTGGCATTACTAGTGTTGAGCATGTTGTTGTTGTATGCCACAGAAGACACTCACCTGGTTATGCCTACACTGCCTACCTCCATCTGTGCTCAGCAGAGAGAACATGCAAGCAAAATTAAGACAGAAAGTAAGACCTGTTACCTGACCGTCACAAATTGTTTAAATACATTGTTCTTCAATGCGTCAAGATGTCTCTATGGTTCCTCTTATCTTAGCTCTTTGGCAATAGATTTAAGGTACTCTTACATGTATTTAAGTTGCTGTAAGTGATTTCAGCCATTGTGCTAAACTTGCTTATTTGCTAACCACACACTGCTAACTGCTCTGTCCAAAACCTTGCCTTCCGAAGAAGCAACATTTTTTGTTGTTGCTGTTTTAGCTATTAACAGAGCCTAGGGCTGTCATAGAGACTTGTCAGAACATCTAATTCAGTAATGTATGTTAGGTGTAAGGAACATTTATGAGTGAAATTTCCACTTTTAAAGGAGCTTACAGCACCTTTAAGGCAATGTGAAGTGACATGGTATAGAAATTACAGTTATTGACAAGACTAGAGTAACATATGCTTTCCTCTCAGATCTCAAAGGTGTGGTATCAGCCAAGAATGACATTCGTGTGGAAATTGTGCACAAAGATCACAATGCAGCACGAGAAAACGAGGAGCACTCTGCTATGAAACAGCTTATGGTGAGTCACTATCTGTACAAAAAGTAATGTTTAAACACCCCCTCTATATTACCCCATCAGCACCCCCAAATCAACCAGCTAGCTTATTATGCTAGTCCCTGTCACATCCGTAGCTAATGAATGCTAATCATCCCCACCCCAACACTAATAGTGCCTATCTACCTTGCCACTGCTAACATCAAACTCATGAATAATGTAAGATATGTGTGAGAACCCAGCTGGCCTGGAGGCCTATATTCAGCCTGCATTTCCTGGGAGGACATTGGCATAGCTACATGAAGCCATGGAAATGCCAGTGATCAAGTGGTCCTTATCTCCTGCAGCCCCTCTCTGAAAACACACACTGCCACCATCTTTAGGAATTTCACTCACAGCCATGCATGTCTCCGAGGCCCAGAATCACAGTTCTGTTTGAGGCTCTGGATGTAAAACATAACACAATACAAGATATAGAAGTTAGAATGTGAGGCTACCTCATAAAAATGCTGTTTACTGGCAAATTTTTGCTAATGACATGAAACATATTAATAGAATTATAATTTTTTTTTTCTTCATATCATTTAGCATTTTGGAGTATCAAAATGCAATTTGAGGGGAAGGGAGAGAGTAATATAAAGGTGAAAATGTGTATGGGTCTTTTTGTATTTCACAGATTGAACATGGAGAGTTTCAACAGGAGTCTGCTTTGAAGCAGCTTGAGGTACTCCAGGAAGAGGAGACAGAGTATCAGCACATCAAGGTATGCATCAATGGAATCTGAGGGAAAAGATTTAAGAAAATGTAAGAGAGGTTGATAAGTCCCACAAAACACATCCCATTAAAACGTTTTAAATGTAGAGTATAGTTTGAAACCTCTGCATTAATGTGACCTGGAATTAGCTGGCTTGTTACAATAATGTGGAGTGGTGGTGGCGTAGTGGCTAAAGAATAGGGCTGTTAATCAGAAGGTCACTGGTTCTAACCCCATGGCCACCACCATTGTGTCCTTGAGCAAGGCACTTAACTCCAGGTTGTTCCGGGGGGATTGTCTCTGTAATAATTGCACTGTAAGTCGCTTTGGATAAAAGTGTCTGCCAAATGCATAAATGTAAATGTAAATTAGTAAATGTAATAATGTATATATGTATTTGTCTTAGGATATATATATATATATATATATATATATATATATATATATATATATATATATATATATATATATATATATATATATATATATAAATTAACACAATTAATCGCACCATAATAAGGAAGATTCCTGAGAATGCTTGCAGGAATCTGTTTACTCCAGATGGCAGTAAGTCACATTTCAGCTGTATGTGCAACGCACAGTTTATACAGTGAAGAAAACACTTCAGTAGGCAGAACAACGCAAACTTCTTTGCACTACATTCTTGTGTTCAAAACACTTGTAGGAGCGCAAATGCGAACTAAGGAATCTCAAGATGTGTTTAAAGATTGAGTATTAAACTATATTTAACTTGAAATGGAGAACTAAACAGTTTATGTTTATGACACAACACACCCGAGACGCTACACAAGCATGTCTGACTCAGGTGTAAATTGACAGGCTCTTAAAGAAGCCCTCATAATAAATCTCCAACTGATTGACAAATTCACTTGTGAAATGGATTGCTGTGAACTGTATGTCAATGATTGACTTATGATCAATAATATGGTAGTAAACAATACATTGTATTCTATTGTCTTATCAACGATTAACTCTTCTGCTACAAGAATGTAATGCATTTTAATTATCTGAATATATTTGATTATTTAAAAATATTTAAAGAGTTGAGTTATTGTTATATGAGAGGCTTTCTCAGCAAATATTTGTATATGCGATTAATCACGATTAATTAATCGGAACACAATGTAATTAATTAGATTACAATTTTGAATCAATTGAAAGCACTAATATATGTATGTGTGTACATATATATGACAGAATGAAAGTGTTAATGCATGCGATTAATTAAAGTTTAACGTGTTGATATTTTTTTTTAAAGCAATAAAGCATTTACCATTAATACAGCATAAACACCGGAGTCATTAAACTGATGCACGTGCCACAGCGCCAGAGCCCTTCTACAGAGTGTGCCTACAAGCTAAGCATAAAATAGTATAACGAGTCGGCGCCGTAGACATTCTATGAGCAGTAGTTTCAAAACACGCTAGTTGACTGTTAAGCTGTCTCCTATGATAGAGCCGCGGAGGTTGTTATCTTAATAAGTAAAATAATTATGACAGCATGACAGCGCTTCCCTGTAAAATGTTGGAGAAAGGACTTATTAACAGCCGCGGCCCATGCATTTTAAGTCTAGGCCTTCAGTGCGATTCATGCCATTAAGAAAACACATATTCACAATGAATAAGACACCGTATGTATTGCGTGGCAGTCAACTAATAATACCAATTGACATTTAAAAAAATGCCCATGTACGAAAGCCAGAACCAAAGAGGTCTAATACCATAAAAAGCTCTCTAATAATATTTGCGATTTAAATTTTGCTTGCAATACATTTAGTTTCGTAAGGTTACATGATTTCTTTTCAAAACTCGATCTGACTCTGAATGCTAAAGCAGCCTAATTTACACTTAGAAAACTCCTGATGTTGCTATAACAATGCAAAAAGCACTTATCAATTAGCTTGAAGTGAAAATCAGTCCTTCTTTCCTGTTTAATTAATCAATCTCGAGATCATGCAGAACATCTTATTTTTTAAATCCATAAGGATCTCTTTCTCAACGGCAATAACAGCAGTGATGGCAGTCGACTATCTGACTTTAGATGCCTATTCACTTGCACTGTTGAGGGATTCTGTGGAAATTCTGAAGGTCTGACAGGGTGGAGTCCAGACCCACGCCTGCTTCGGTTAAGGAGCATGGCTTCGGGCATGTCATCTGTGAATTAGATGTCACAATTTGCTTGTTTTTTGTTATTAATTTGTAGATTAATTAGGAGTGGAAAGCGATTGGAAATACATAAGAAAAAAGGTCAAAGAGAATGAAAGGATGAAAAAATATTTATTTATTAGACGTTACGCCAGCAGAGAAGGCTTTGCTGGCCCTGACAAATCGCCACTGCCTATTAACATTATTTGATATACAAAACATGCACAGATGGGACTTGTGATAGACATCAAGTATTGTTCAGCCTATGTAAGGCACATTTAAATTACCACTGAAGCACACCAAATCTTAACTATCACCAAAACGCAGAATGAGACGTCTTTGTTTGCGAGTGCTTTTCATGGTGAGTTTAAAGGAGCACAGGTCACTGGCGTTGCTGTTTTGATGCGAATCATGAACGCAGCTTCATGATTGTTGCAGGAAAGTGGACAGCCACAGTCTACCGGCAGAATATTGTGCAGGGACACACATTCAACATGGCCTTAACATTGCTTATCAGTAAAATAGGGTAGGCTATGTGCAAGTTTAAAATACTCAAGACATGTTTTCCACATATATATCACATTACAACTTTTTTATGTACCAATATATAAATAAATACAACTCAGACCAATATATGATTTTGCTAATAATGTGTTGAAAGGCAATCGTTTATAAAATTGGTAGCCTATATTTTAGTCTAACCTTCCTGTGATGGGGAGGGCTTGACTTCACTGCTTCAAGCTGCTCATTCAAACAGATAAGGAAAATAAAATGTGCACTCCTACAATAATCTACAACGTATTACAATATAAACAATTAACAGTAAACAATGTCATATTTCATCAACACTATATCATCATCTTTAGCTGCTCATTAGAGATCGCTTGTCATACATTTTCAATTTGGCTTAATGATTGCGAAATGCTCTGAAACAACTGGAAAAACTTACAAGCCCCTGTGCGCTTAGAGAAAATACAGCAGTGCTGCATTTGTTTAATTAAATCATATTATTTTGAAGTTTGAAGTTATTGTATCATTTAAGATATTTTTTTGACCTATAATTTTGGAAAACTGAATATGACATTTTAAGACTTTAAGGATCTGCTGGAATCCTGATAAATATGCAAGCTATGTGGGGACTAGTTCTTTAGATTAGTCAAACCCCCACTTAGACTTTGGAAAATGTTTAATGTTACTTGAATTGGAGATATTTTAGTGCATTGACTTTATACTGTGGAAGGCTTTGTTTGGAAATGTTACTAAAGCTATATATTGCTATTTATTGTTTTGTTTTCTTTCCTAAGATGGAAATAAATGAATTCTGACAATAAAATAAATATATATATATATATATATATATATATATATATATATATATATATATATAGTGTCAAATTTCAGCACTTTTAAAATCTGCAATTAATCATGATTAACTATAAATGTGATTAAAAATATTAATCAATTGATGACATTTTATATATATATATATATATAAAATGTGTGTGTATATACACTCACCTAAAGGATTATTAGGAACACCTGTTCAATTTCTCATTAATGCAATTATCTAATCAACCAATCACATGGCACATTGCGTCAATGCATTTAGGGGTGTGGTCCTGGTCAAGACAATCTCCTGAACTCCAAACTGAATGTCAGAATGGGAAAGAAAGGTGATTTAAGCAATTTTGAGCGTGGCATGGTTGTTGGTGCCAGGCGGGCCGGTCTGAGTATTTCACAATCTGCTCAGTTACTGGGATTTTCACGCACAACCATTTCTAGGGTTTACAAAGAATGGTGTGAAAAGGGAAAAACATCCAGTACGCGGCAGTCCTGTGGGCGAAAATGCCTTGTTGATGCTAGAGGTCAGAGGAGAATGGGCCGACTGATTCAAGCTGATAGAAGAGCAACTTTGCCTGAAATAACCACTCGTTACAACCGAGGTATGCAGCAAAGCATTGGTGAAGCCACAACACGCACAACCTTGAGGCGGATGGGCTACAACAGCAGAAGACCCCACCGGGTACCACTCATCTCCACTACAAATAGGAAAAAGAGGCTACAATTTGCAAGAGCTCACCAAAATTGGACAGTTGAAGACTGGAAAAATGTTGCCTGGTCTGATGAGTCTTGATTTCTGTTGAGATATTCAGATGGTAGAGTCAGAATTTGGTGTAAACAGAATGAGAACATGGATCCATCATGCCTTGTTACCACTGTGCAGGCTGGTGGTGGTGGTGTAATGGTGTGGGGGATGTTTTCTTGGCACACTTTAGGCCCCTTAGTACCAATTGGGCATCGTTTAAATGCCACGGCCTACCTGAGCATTGTTTCTGACCATGTCCATCCCTTTATGGCCACCATGTGCCCATCCTCAGATGGCTACTTCCAGCAGGATAATGCACCATGTCACAAAGCTCGAATCATTTCAAATTGGTTTCTTGAAAATGACAATGAGTTCACTATACTAAAATGGCCCCCACAGTCACCAGATCTCAACCCAATAGAGCATCTTTCGGATGTGGTGGAACGGGAGCGTCGTGCCCTGGATGTGCATCCCACAAATCTCCATCAACTGCAAGATGCTATCCTATCAATATGGGCCAACATTTCTAAAGAATGCTTTCAGCACCTCGTTGAATCAGTGCCACGTAGAATTAAGGCAGTTCTGAAGGCGAAAGGGGGTCAAACACAGTATTAGTATGGTGTTCCTAATAATCCTTTAGGTGAGTGTATATATATATATATATATATATATACACATACACACACACACACACACACACACATGCATACAGTACTTTATATATGCGTCTTTGTGTGTCTCAAATGAGCTATTTTCCACTTTAAATGTATCAACTGTATTAGCAAACTAAAAAAAAAAAATTGTTCAAGAAGTATGTTTCACTGCCACCTCTATCTGCTCCCTATGTGTAGATGAGTGTGTAAAATCAGCAGTGTGAGCAGGAAAAGCAGCGCACAGATACAGAGTGCACACAATTCCTGCCGCCTGATAAAAACAAACCTGACAACGCCTTTCTCGAGTTGTCACAGAGAAGTCGCCTAACGGTGATTATCGTCTCTCCCCCGCAAGATCCTTCCTGTACATCCACTTAAAATGGTATCCACGCCATGGCACCTGTTCTGCTTCTTAGCAACTGTGCCCAGATAGCACCACGACAACGATAGAAGCCATGGCATCAAGTTGCCTCACTTTGATTATTTCTTTCCATGCAGGATTTTAAAGACCAGAATTCTGAAGTCCAATTAAAGCTGAAAAGAAGACTGAGAGCTGTTGCAGTAACACCAGATTGTGTATTATGATAATTTAACTTAATTAGCCTGGAATAATATTTTAAGATTCCTACTAAATATGGCCATATTACTTCAGATCTTATCTTTCTGTTTGCTTATTTCTTGCCTTCCTATAGTACCATCATTTTTGTTTCAGAGCATTTATAATGAAACAGAATAGATGCTAAATCTCCAGTGGTCGCCAAGTCTGTGCTTTTACTGGTGGGCATTCCTTCTTGACCACTGTATCTTTAACTGTTTTATGCGGCGGATCACTGTCTGCAATCCCATTGGCAGCTCTGCTCAACATTGCCACATCACCAACGTTCAAAATGTCACTATGTCACCATGTCAGCTCTTATGAAAAAGCAACACCTTCAGGTCACTTTGTAGCTAAAATACGCCGTCAATGTGAATTCTCTTTTAAAACCATTATTTTTCATTTGATTATTTGTTGATTATAGTGATTTTACTGTAATCTTTTGAGGTAAAGGATACGTCTTTACACTTGTTGACATGATCTGTATGTTATTTTTCCTCAAAGGATCCCACTAATGGATACTACAGTGTGAACACATTTCAGGAGCATCATGGAACACCAACCATCACAATGGCAGGAAACCAAGCCACGGAGATTCGCCGAGATCCTGGCACGGCCACCACCGGCAAGCAGCGGGTACCAACAGGAATGTCTTTCACCAACATCTACTCTACCTTGGGTGCTGGGCCCAACCGCCTGCATGACTACAGCCAGCGGTTTGTGCTGGGCATGGGCAGCAGTTCCATCGAGCTGTGTGAGCGAGAATTCCAGCGGGGATCGATGAGCGACTCCAGCTCTTTCCTGGACACACAATGCGACAGCAGTGTCAGCAGTTACAGCAAGCAGGATGGCTACATACAGTTCGACAAGGACAGCAAGGCCTCAGCCTCCTCCTCATCCCATTACTCTCAATCATCGTCCCAGAACTCAGATCTTACACGGCCCCTGCAGAAACGTATGCAGACCCATGTCTGACCAGGACTGGCTATAGGTGGACATAAGACAGAGCAACCCAGCTCTGGGTTTGGCCAAAGGGGTTTGAAACCCCCCCAGACAAGAATCAGGAACCAATTCAAGCACATCTAGCACACCAGTTTCATTTTATCCTCTACTTACTTTGCTTGTATTTCTTCCTCATATTTGTCAAACTCTTATTTACAGCTTATTTAAAGCCTTTCCATTTTCAGAGACTTGCTTGAGCCCATGGACTACCTTTCCCAATGCCCTAAATGTCTGGGCCAAAAACTTCCTCAAACAACCATGTGCCACAGTGATGTTTCTTGCCAATGTAGAAATATACAAGGACCTGAGAACTGAACCAGTGTTCTTACTTAAGTTCCCTTGACAGCTTTGAATGAGTGAACTTATCAGAGGGAACACATAGCAACGGGGCTTGTAAAAAAGCATTAGTATTTTAAGAGAGCTGATGAAGGCTACTCTCCTAACCTCTGTAGTCAATACACTCCATTCCATTATTTGAAGACAATGCTCTGTTGATCCTGTACAGTTACGCATAAGTTGTATGTACGATGTCTAAATGCCTCTCCTTTAGCACAGCTAGCTAAACAAAAGGATAAAAAGAAAAGTAAAAAAGGACATGTAGGAGCTTAATTAATAAATAATGTCAGTCAGAATCTTTGGATTCCAGTCCAAGGTTGTTGAAAATGTCAGATTGAAAATTGTTCTGAGCTGTCAGTTTTCCATTCAGATATAATATATATTTGTGTACTTTATTGTTCTTTCTTTCTTACTGAACATTCTTTATTTTCAAAGTTTTGTGTTTTTCAAACATCATGGATTATAATTACTGGCTATTGGACTTGACACTGGGAACTGAGATGATTATTTAATCTATTCTACTTTGCCTTAAGGTGTGCCGACATTCCAGTCAAATATGTGGCAATAAGAGGATTTTTTTTAATAGTAATATTTCTGCAGGGGTTTGGTTTGGTGTGGATGATGCACTGATGATTGGAACAATAATGTTGCTTGGATTTTAAAAAGAAAATATGCACTATGTATTATGTCCTGTTATGTGAAGTCAAATTATAATGCTTAAAATCATCCTTCCAATTCATAACATGTCATCATAGCTTGTTACACAGTGCTAGATACATTTTTCAAATTGCTTTTTTATTGCATTTAAAACAAAAAATTAGTTCACAGTAAATTAAGTTATAGATGACACAAATGTACATTTTGCTCTGCTTTAAAACTTCTGTCTACTGTGGTTGGCATTGGACTACATTGATACTCTCACTGTTATAAGTGAGCAAATTGTGTACATTTTTGGAATGGGGTGTGGGTGGTGGGCATTAATGCTTATTGTAAGTGTATGTTCTTTTCTTTTTTTGACATTGCAACCTATGGAACTATTAATAACAAGCACTTCTACACTTGTATGATAAAATCGCTCATAGTCTCCAATCAGTGTACTGAAGAGTTATTTAAAATAACAAAGATCAAGCTAGCACTGCAAATTACATGTGATGTGCAGAGAGACACAATCAGATATTTAAAACCATAATCTGCAACCATGTGATATCAGACATTTGGCAGATTACACTGCTTGATAAAGCACATTTTCATGGCAGGAGTTGAAGCTCCAAAACAGGAAACCAGTTCTATCTTTTTGCTAACTGCACATCCATATACATATTTTTGTCTGTAATTAAATGTTTTGCATCATTTGCAAAGTACGAATATGCTTGGGGTCTTCACAAATGTTTGCAATTCTATGACTTTTGCCACAAATCCAATTATTTTGGTCCATCTACTTTGCGAAATGACGCATCAGATTTGGATGCATACAATTGATTAGATTATTTGCTCTAATTCTTGAGGCATTCAATGGTTTAGGTATTTGTATCCGGAAATATTCAGACAAAAATAAACAAATAATAAAAAATGTGGCAGCATGTCTCCAGTACTAGAGAAAGGAGTACAGCCATTATCTATGTGGTGTTATATTAAGTGGCATAATTGGATGAAATTGCCATTGACCCCTTAAAACAAGGTTCAGACTTGTACTAGAATGTGCAGCAATTGTGCTTAAACCAAATGATACCAAAACGTCTCTCACTACCAATGTTTTCTTAGGTTATAGAGCTCTGAATCCACATTTAGGTGATTAACCCCTCTGGTCTGACTCTGTACTACCTCACAACTGCACAAACACAGATTGGGTATGAAAGCTCTCAGAGTGTTTGCATATAAAAGCTTCCAACTCTCCACTCTTTTATCTCCTCTTCAAGTTATCTCCCAGTCTCCCCCACTCATAAAGACAAATATGACCAGAGGCGATTCCCTCATAAAAAAAACTAGAAGCAACTTTGTGAATCTCTCACTTGAACTGTGAAGATCTTGAGGTTTTAACCCAGAGGAAGAGTTTTGATTTGCACCAACCTGACAATCCCTCCCTGCCATCCGAGTACAAGAAACACTGCAGGCGTGACACAACTGAGTCAGTCAGTGCTGTAAGCACTTTATGTATGATTATATTTGTGGAATTTCAATGGGTTTCATACATGAGTGCTGTTGGATCAGTACAAATGATTGGTGCCCATTGTGAGGCTTAACCACAACACTTGCTACACTGTACTGTATATAAATCCCTCATGCTCTCTGTTTGTAATTTTGTAGTTATTTTGCTTTGTTCCTCAGTCAATTTGAGAAGTAAAGGGCAGAAAACAAATTGTGCCATCGATACTGCACAAACGATCACTCTTTATTTGATTTCTCTCCACTGACGCCATTTCCAGTGAAGCTTACTTTAGCTGAGCAGTTTAAAATTGAGTGTTCACATGTGACTTACCCTGGGCTATCTCTCAAGGAATAAACAATTTCCTGAAAGGTATGAAGTAGATCTAAAATGTACCAAAACAATTTTCACTTCATTAACACTGTTATCAATTTTAGATGTGGACTTAAATAGTTACGGAGGCATATCATTCAGAGCTTTTTTCATATATGTTAAATTAATAAATTCTAAAATAATTTGTCTAAAATGTTTGTTTGGCCTATATGGTGTGCATTATGGTTAAGTGATGGAATACTTTAATGATATTCTATTATATTTATTTAATTATGGATTATGTTCAATAAACACATTTATAATTTTTTTTACATTTTTTTTATTGGTGAATAATTTTGGATAATGCTGCCATATTGCAATCATTATTTTTTTTCCTTAAAAAGTAGCAATTTCTCTTCTAATTACATTCATGTTTCTTTTATGAATTTACATATTTATTCGATTACAAATTATCAATCAATCTCATTGATGCTATGATTCACAATGTTTTTCAGTTGAGGGTGCTATTGTGCCACTGTTGAATTTGACAGCCACAGAAACATACAACACTGCTTTTTTACTCTGTTTTGGTCTCAAAATTATCTTTCGAAGGCGGGGTTTGAATGAGGAGGTGTGGCTAATTCAACTAATCAGTCACGTGAAAGCTCCAGAATGCTAAAATCACTTACAAGTACCTTTAAGTTATTATTGCCCTCAAAAGCCTTTTTTCTGAATAGCGAGAAAGTGTTAGAAAACGATATAATGATGTGATGGCCACATTAGGATAATGCAATACATAGTGCTGGACAATGAAGAAAAAGCAGTTACCCCTTAAACATGGCACTCTACTTGAATTAAGGGCCACTGTGTTAATTTCCACATTGCAATGCTAATAAATCCATATGTATATTAATTATTTGGCATGAACATATGAGATGGCAAATAATGCCATATGGAATGGTTTACGCAAGTTGTTACAATCTTAAAAGATGGCACACTCCCCAAAATGAGTTCAAGTGTTCTTCTGTCACCATTTATGCAAAGAAGCTCCTAGTATGTGATGGAATCAGAGTGGTGGCAGCACTCAGTGCTGTTCGTTTACCAAGTAGTACACCTCTTATCATTCAGCCTGGTGAGTTTCAATGCCTTCTCCCACTGGACCACAACTCTTACCTACCGCAAACAGTGAACTGCCATACGCTTATAACCAAACCAAACAGATGAACAAATACCACTCCAGATGATAGGGCAGGGTCTTTGTCAGGCGGACTACTGGCTGTTGAAACGTTATGAATTCCCCTCTTTTGACAATACTATATAGTTTTGACAAGCCTCTTATAATAATATAAGAGGCTTCTCCGTTATGGTGATCCCAGAGTTCAAGTTTTGTTTGAGGACGGTAATAATCGAGACTGCATAGGCAGATTAATTAGTAATCATTTATGTACCCTGCGGACACATTGCACTGATTTGTGCTGTTGAAATGTTTAAATTAGATTTTGAATTCCAGATTTGTAATGTGTACTCAGACAATTGAATGGCACTGGTGATGGGCAGCTCTCTCTAAAATGGTTTGTGACACAAATGTGTTATCTTTTTTTCATGTCACAAGCACCTTTAACATAAGATTTGTTTCAGTGACATGATAAAGCCATAACAAAGATGGTGTGTACACAGAGGTCTGGAATAACAATTTAGCAGTGCAAGCACTGTTTTCTTGCAGTAACTCTCTCTATCAGTGAAAGCATTCAAAATATGTATTATACCTGTAATGGTCATTGATCTTATAATGATTTGGCTCTGTATATTTCTGAAAGTAAACAATAATTATGAAAAGAGTTGTGTCTAATGTCTTTATTTAAACCTGTGTGTGTGTACAGGTTTGGGTGGTATACGAGGAAATGTTTTGTATACTGATCTTTTTATATAAATGTAGACTTTTATTTACACTGAGGGCCAAAAAATTTGAATAATGTACAGATTTTGCTGTTTCGGAAGGAAATATGTACTTTTTTCCCACCAAAGTGGCATTCAACTGATCACAAAGTATAGTCAGTACATTACTGATGTAAAAAAAACAGAACCATCATAATTTTTTATCAAATCTAGACAGGCTCAATTTCCAGCAGTCATAACTCCAACACCTTACCCTTGAGTAATCATGCTAATGTTGGGTGCTAAGTTCAGAAGTGGGATTGGTTATTAGCAATAATGAATAATTATCTAAGATAATCATTAATTCTTAAAATCAATAGAACATCAATTAGAATCAATGTTAGATATTTAATCCTTTAAATAAACAATCATCAAAGATAAACATCAATTATCAAATTCAATAGAATATAAATTATTATCAAATATAATTATTAATTATTAAAATCAATAGAACATTGATTAGAATTAACACTAGCTTGCTGATCCTTCAAATCAACAATAATCAAATATAATGATCAATTATCAAAATCAACAGAATATTAATAAGGATTAATATCACCGGGGTCACCACTCTGGAATCAGGGACTACTAAACAGACAGTATAGCAGTCTCAATACAGGGTTGTTCTCTTAGGAAAGTCAACGTCCAGAGAACATCTATATTCAAAAGGAAAACAATGAAGGCTTGATTTCGAGCACCGACATCCCCTGTCAGCCCTTGACACAGGTGTACACAAAGAAATACAAAAACACAGAGATATCCCTGAGGCTTTTCTACTCCTGATGACATCATGGATGAGGGGCACGTTCTGTCGTGCACCTCATCCAATAGGACTTGATAGTTCGATCCTTCAGAATTTCAAACATAGATGTAAAGTGAGCAAGGCTTCATGGGATCTGTAGTCTGTTTTGGACTCCCTTTATTTGATTTTGCCGGGGTCATTATCAGGGTGTGTAGGCCTCAGTCAGGCTTTATGATTATATATAGGCCTGCTTTTGTCTAATATCTGAGTATCTGAGGCCCAACACTAAATTGCTAATTTGGTACTAGAAAATCACTTGCTATTATATCAAACACAGTTGAAAGCTATTTGTTTCATTAAAGGAAGCTTAACATTGTCTTTGTGTTTGTTTATGAGTTACCAAAGTATGCAATAGACTGGCATATCCTAAGGTCAAAAATGGCAAAAAAGAAACAGTATTCTCTAGAAACTTGTCAGTCAATCATTGTTTTGAGGAATGAAGGCTATTCAATGCTTGAAATTGCCAAAAAAAACTGAAGATTTCATACAAAGGTGTACACTACAGTCTTCAAAGACAAAGGACAACTGGTTCAAGGACAAGAGGATAAGTACATTAGAAATAGACTTCTCACATGTCCTCAGCTGACAGCTTTATTGAATTCTACCTGCTCAACACCAGTTTCACATACAACAGTAAAGAGAAGACTCAGTGGTAGAGGCCTTATGTGAAGAATTGCAAATAAAAAGCCACTTTTGAAACAGAAAATCTAAAAGAAAAGGTTAGAGTGGCCAACGAATCACAGACACTGGATAACAGATAATTGGAAAAAAGTGTTATGGATCTTAAACCCATTTAACTTTTGTGGGATCAGCTAGACTGTAAGGTGTGAGAGAAGTGCCCAACAAGTCAGCCACATCTATGGCAATTGCTACAGGAAACAGTTCATTTTGGTTTTACAATCTGATTGGATGGAGATGTCCCATGAGGACTGATGGTTTCATGTAATCAACACTCGGACACATCACTGCGTGTATCATTCTGCTTGTGTTCCTGCCATTCTAAACTAAAGTGTAAGAGCAGTGCAGATGTGTTAAGAGTTAACTGTCTCTACATTTAATTTTGTGACATTACATATTTTAACCAGCAGGTGGAGGCAAAAGAACATTTATGTGTGCAATATGAATCAGTTGGTGACGTGAAGTGAGTCAGCATCAGTCAGTGTTTACATTCATCAGCACTACATGATCGCTCGTATAATTGCTACATTACTAAAGCTAGGAAATAGCTTTAAGCTGCTTTAAACTAACAACTTCAGCAATGAGTCTCATCACAGCTGAGAGACACAACAGACTGATTATTTACACAATATCAATTTACTGGATTTTGCACATTGGAGAGGACAAAAATGGCGATTGCGTTTTTTATTGTGAAAGACTCTTGCGCACCAGCTACCATGAAATAGGAAGGAATACCCTCGCTTGGACTGCGATTTTTCCACTGAGAAAATAGGATGAATTTCACCAAAATTACATTATCTTCAAAAAGCTGACTATTGGGGCTTTTCCACTGCACGGTACAACTCAACTCAACTCTGCTTGCTTTTTGGGGGTTTTCCACTGTGGATGGTACCTGGTACTTTTGTAGTAGCACCTCGGTCGAGGTTCCAAGCGAGCCAAGGTCCGGCAGATCACTTGATTGGTCAGAGAGAATTGTCACTACCAGCATCACTGGATTTTCGACAAGGGACATCAACCTAATAGATTTAAAGTTAGCTACAGCGATAGCAGTATAAATTTTTCACGCAACTTTCAAATTGTAAAAACAAATGGCTGTGCGCAAAACCCTGCCATGGTCAATAAACGAGGTGCAGACATTCCTCTCTTTAGCGATGAGCGAAACAAAAAAGTATTTCAGGAAGTGTCTCAGCTGTTGGCCGCACACGGCTACCAATGGACATACCAACAGTGTAAGGAAAAGAAACTAAAAACTTAAAAGTGACTATATATATATATTAAAGAATTTGGATTTTGAGTTTTTTTTTCATAAACAATACAAATATGGACTGGAGTGCTGTGTGCTTTCCACAATCTCCCTGCCTCACTGTCAATATTGGCATCCAAATTTTGGTAATTCATTTATGTGTAGCATGACTAGTATTTGGACAGATGGACAAATAAATCTGATGCAGTTTTACTCTCCACTGATCTTGTGGACTGGGGTGATGGATAACAAAGGCTTGTCTCTGTTATGTATCCATGGGTTATGGGTCGTATTTTGTGGGTTCAAAAGAAAGCGTGTTAACATAATACCAATTTACAGAGCAAATACAGTAATTTGATATAAAATGGTTTTGATTCAGATTCGATTCCAATTATTATACCTGTTAAATACATCTGTGGTGGCAAAAAATTGTTATGCATTACACCTGAAATTCCTTTAATCAAATTAGTTTTTACATGTATATTTAAATCATACATTATGTTCATACATCCATCTATTCCCTTTAACAAGCCAACAGTACACAATTGCAGTGTAAACACATTCACTGACAATTCCCTTGTTGTATTTGTATGAATTCCAACAATCTATTGTTTTCAAGACCATTGCTTGCTTGCAGTGTAGACATCACTGTAAGCTTGATAAGTAATTTATGAAAACATGAGGAGACCTAAGTTTGCATCTCAGGAATAAACACATCTGCACAAGGAAATAAACCACACAAGCAAAAATGTACATACAAACATGTACAGAGAAGAGTCTACAATGATTGGGATCAACTGTTTTTAGAAGTGAAATGCATTCAATTTATTTTGAATATGTTTCTGTCTTTTAGAAGAACACAAACAGGAATACAAAGCTCCACAAAAATCACATGACATGTTGTTCTGGGTACATTGGCAAATACACTGTTGTCGGATTACTACTAGACAACAAAACAGCCTCAGCATTAAGGCTTATTGCAGCTGAAAGACACAACAAATGAAGATATCACACATGCTCAAGGTGCTTACCTACAGGAATTTTCGCATTGGCAGTAGAATTCAGGTTTAAACAACATTCAACATGGCGGAGGAGAGAAACAATCCAGCTACCATGAAATACTCAGTGAAGACACCACTCGGACAGCTATTTTTATGTAGAGAAAATGATCATCAGCAAGCTAATTAACACTAAAGATGAGGAATTGAGTTAAACAGCTATAGCTTTATTGTTCATCTCTGCTAGGGAGGCATGACAGAAGCAGGTAATCAATCAATCACTCTCTCTATCTCTCCCTTTCGCTCTCTCTCTCTCACACACACACACACACACACGTCTCTAATAACTTGTTAGAAACCGCCCAAGCTGTTACTAGTTCTAAAGTGACATTTTCAAATTAGTAACAGAGGATTGTGCGCATCTTTTCATCTAGCAACAGCAGATCCTGATCGGTTGTGTAAAAAAGTAGTTCCATGCACAAATGTGTTTTTTTGTGACGGTCCTTAGTTTTTCCTCATTGTTTTATTTACTTGTTCGTTGAACTGTTGTATATAAGCAATGTCGCAATCGCTATCATGCTGTATTGCCCTAAATCAGCATGGTTGTGATTACCTACGGCACTCAGCCGTGAATCACAGCAGTGCTGATGTAGGGACATTCAGCACTGCTTAACAAACCACATTAAGCTGGGACAGGAGAAAGTATTTTAACATTGAAAAAATAACACGCATCATCTTTCATGATGCTTCACTAAGATCACGTTGCTGAGACAAAAAGCCATAAAACTGCCTAATTATTTGTCATTTATTTAACACAGCTGTTTCAGCAAAAGTTTGTTGTGGATGCCAAACATCTGTCTTGATAAAACAGTATATGAATTTAAGATTAGACCTCCTTGTGGCAAAACTGCACACAAAAGGGGTTATTTGGTTCCTGTGTCTTCAGTAGCCTGGAAGAGAATCAGCACTGTTCCCGCCATTTAGAAGTGCAACTGCTGTTTTCCATCTCAACTCAATCTGAGTCACGTCAGTTTGCAGTCATAACAGCCAACTTCATGGTATGAAATAGAACAGAAATTCTAAATAACTTTTCCCCAAAATGGATCTTGGTTTTAAGGGGAACTGAAAATCGAATGTCTTAGTCACTAGTGTCCTCAGGATTGAAGATTAAATGTTAGGCAAAGATAAATCCCTCCCTCTTGATTGCTGGCTGTTGGCCGTCGGAATCCAACAGAGCATCTTAAATGGATTATTGATCTGATGACCTTTTCTTAGTTTAAGGTTTTCTCTTGTTTGCTTTAGTAATGTTGACTTAACTCACACTATAGACAGTGTGATTCATCAAACACTAGCTTCCAACATTAGACTATTAATAACCTGCCCGTGTTTGTCTAATTTAGACAGGTGATGCAGGAAAGGGAGGGATGCAAACTCTCCTTAATTCCTCCTGCTATATTCCTTCACATGCCGTGGAACAACAGACATCATGGTGTTATTAAACATTGCAGTAATAATAGTTTTTATTTGCCATTTGGAGAGGACTGTATTAAACAGATCCCATTCTGCCAGTGATTCATTGGAAAATTGATTTACGAGACATTTTCAAGAACATAATAGCCCCTTGTCCTTTACATTTGAAATTAGACCACAAAATTAAATCCATACTTTTGTAGAGGTAAAAAAGAAATACATAAACAAATAGAGAGTATATATATATATATATATATATATATATATATATATATATATATATATATATATATATTTTTTTTTTTTTTGTTACTTAATTTTATTTTTTATAATGTGTGTTTTACAAGGTATGCAGAAATGTTCAGTTTTGGTTGCCCTGATTTCAAAATGAATTACTCAATAGCACTGTCCGGTTAATCGACTGTGACCATTTACGTAACAAAACAGCTCTTCAACTGGATTTGCTTGTAATTTACTGTCTGTGAATGTATTGACATTTTGTAAATACTGGTGGGTTTGGGAGGACGCATTGCAATTTCCAGGAGGAAGGGTTCCAACTCAGAGCCTCAGATTGCAAAGGAAACTGCTGCATACCATTATAATTTGCTAATTGAAGTTGCATTTGCACTTCAACTAAGAAAGCTTTTTTCAAAAGGTTGGCTTCTCTAAATTGCTTTTTCACTTGAAGAGCGAAATGGAATTTCAGGGGCTGTAGATTCTTTCATGAATGATTTGTGATTTGTCTGAGTGCTCAGTTTAGAAGTAACTAGCATCAGGAATGTTTGTGCTCAATGCTCGTGACAAACAACAAACAAAACGTTGATTATAAGATGAGAGAGATGGAATTGTCACATCAGAAGTCATCAAAACAGGCTTCAGATTCTATCAACTTCAACACCGAAGTGTGATTCAACAAGTTGAATATGAAATAAAGACAAAATAACTATGATTGGCTGCCGTCAAAAGAACAAGATCTTCTAAACACATGAGGCAAAGACATCACTCTTCAATTACCCCTCTGCACTTCCTTTTTAGCAGATTTATCAGAATCAGCTTTATTGGCAAGTATGCTTACACAAACAAGGAATTTGTCTTGGTGACAGGAGCTTCCAGTGCTCAACAATACAATATAGCAACAAGACAGAGATAATAATAAAAAATAAATAAAGATAAACATTTAATAGAAATAATATATATATATGGTGTGACAGCATCATCACTCAGATTATTCACTGTGTGTGTATCACTCCGTATTCATGCTGTTCTAAACTAAAGTGTTCTGTTAGGAGTTTCTGGCTTTATTTTTGAAATTACATATGTTATCCAGCAGGTGGTGGCAAAATATATTTTTGTGTGTAATATGAGCCAGTTGGTGACTTAAAGTGAATCTGTTAGTCATTGTTTACATAGAACTGCGCTCTGTGATCGCTGTATTTCTTATACATTACCAACGCTAGGGAATATATTTAAACAGACAACTTCAGGATTAAGGCTCATGCTGAGAGACACAACAGACTGATTTATTACAGAACTTAAGTGCTTTGCAGGTGATTGCACATGCTCCATCTCTCTCTGTCTCTCTCTCTCTCTCTCTCTCTCACACACACACACACACACATCCAGCCGTCTATCCTTGTATATCCAATAACTTGTTAGAAACAGCACAAGCCATGATACTATTTCTGAAGTGAACTTTTTGAATTAATAACGGAGGCTTGGACGCATCATTTACCAGCAATGGCAGATTCTGATTCGTAAGAAAGTAGTTCCATGCACAAATGTGTTTTTATGACCGTACTCGGTTTTTCCTAATTTGTTTAAATGTACTTGTTCATTGAACTGTTGTATATAAGCAATATCACACTTGCAATCATCAGAACTACTGTAATTAACTACGGAACTCGGCCTGCGGCCGAATCACAGCAGTGCTGAAGTAGGGCCATATCACACTCTTGCTTGTGTGATATATATATGTATATATATACATACATACACACACACACACACACACACACACACATATATATATATATATATATAAAAATACAGTTTTGACTGCACCAGACGGCCAGCTTTCAAACTTCCCTTCTGTATGCAGACTCATCATTATCCAGGATGAAGCCGATGACAGTAGTGTCATCTGCAAACTTTAGGAGCTTGACAGAGGGGGTCCTTGGAGGTGCAATCGTTTGTATACAGGGAGAAGAGCAGTGGGGAGAGCACACATCCCTGGAAGGCACCTGTGCTGATTGTACATGTGCTGGAAGTGAATTCCCCCTGACTCACAAGCTGCTGCCTGTCCATCAGAAAGCTGGTAATCCAATGACAGATAGACATGGAAACAGAGAGTTGGTATATTTTAGTCTGGAAAAGAGATGATGGTGTTAAAAGCCAAACTGAAGTCCATAAAGAGGATCCTTGCATATGTCCCTGGTCTGTCCAGATGTTGCAGGGTATGACGCAATCCCATGTTGACTGCATCATCCACAGATCTGTTTGATCGATGAGCATATTGAAGGGGATCTAGAAAGGGTCCAGTAATGTACTGCAGGTGGGCCATAGATTTCATGACAATAGACGTCAGGACGACGGGTCTGTAGTCATTAAGTCCTGTGAATTTAGGCTTCTTTGGGACAGGAATGATGATTGAGCGTTTGAAGCAGCATGGGAGTTTACACTGCTCCAGTGATCTATTGAAGATCAGTATGAAGATGGTGGCCAGCGGGTTATCTGGAAAGCTGGTTGTGCTTTCTTTGTCTTTTGTTTTTGGAAGACACGACACACCTCTTCTTCACAGATCTTAAGTTCAGATTGAGTAACAGGAGGGGGGAGGAGGGGTGTTGCAGGAGGTGTTGGTGTTTGTGTGAAGTGAATGTCAGAGAGGAGTAGCAATTTAAGTAATACAGCTAACATATATGGTATGTTATTCATGCTTTAACATAATTTTTGAGTCCTAGTATGTTTAGAACAAAAGTGAAGCAAAACATAGGCTAGAGTTAACAATGATTTATTTGTATTTTTTTAAGTCAATTTTATGTTTTATTTTAGTCAATTATGGACAACTGACAAGCATGATCCTGGTGAAACAGGAAGTGCTATTTATTAATTCTCAAAGTTTGGGTACGTTACTTCAAATAGTAATGTAGTTTAAATCATTACTGTGTATGGAAAGAAGCAAGTAAGATACTTTAGCTTATTTTTGCATTTTACAGTGCCTTTCTTCATTCACTCTCTCACGCACAGCACGCAGAAATAAGTGAAGCCATGTAAAAAAATATTATTTTTTATTTTTTTGCCATGAAAATTGGTCTACGCATGCAATTTTCTGTCAATCTTTGGAAAAATCTGTGAACCTAACCCCAGCACGGAAAGATTCTGTTTAACAAAACCCCTTAGCTCCATGTATCTGTGACCCTCTCTAACACTGCACTTCTCCTCTTGCCAGGCTGAACCAGGCTGTGCCCGTCGGATGTAAATGCACCAGGGTAAGTGAGAAAGGATCTGTGGATCTGACAGATGTGGAGGGGTAATCATGTGGTCAGACAGACCTCATCTTCCACCACTGAGGGGTGAAAACGTGACCTTGTGTGCCACAGTGACAAGACACTGTGTGTGTGTGCGTGTGCGTGTAGTGTGTGTGTGTGTGTGTGTGTGTGTGTGTGTGTGTAAAGACCCTTGTGTGCTCTTTATATCTGTAAAGAGCATTTAGCCAATCGGTCACTGCTGATCATGTCAAAGGGCTTCTGGGTGCATTGAACTGTGAATGTCTGGGCTCATATTGTCATATTTTTGGTTATGATGAGTTTAATAATCTTAAATATCACTGCACTCGCTTCTATGAGGGGATGCATACTAGACATGTGGTGTAATTAGCTGTCTTATTTGGACTGTCATTAATAGAATTTGCCCTCTCTATGTAGCCTGTGTTGGGGTAGCTACTTTGAAACTATAGATTGCCAAGCTGCTACTTACTACATTACACTGTAACTAAAGTCAAGCTACTCTTTTAAAGTAATTTGCTACAATCCAAGTTGCTAACAAAATATTCCAATGCAATATATAAATACCTTATTCACAGTCAGCCATGAATAATTTATTCCAGTTTTGAAAAAAGTTAATAGTATTTGGCATAAGATCTTAAAGGGCACCTATTATGGAATTTTGAAAATTACCTTTCATGTAGTGTGTAACATACAGGTGAAACTCGAAAAATTAGAATATCGTGCAAAAGTTCATTAATTTCAGTAATTCAACTTAAAAGGTGAAACTAATATATTATATAGACTCATTACAAGCAAAGTAAGATATTTCAAGCCTTTATTTGATATAATTTTGATGATTATGGCTTACAGCTTATGAAAACCCCAAATTCAGAATCTCAGAAAATTAGAATATTACATGAAATCAATAAAAAAAAAGGATTTTAAATACAGAAATGTCGGCCCTCTGAAAAGTATAATCATGCATATGTACTCAGTACTTGGTTTGGGCCCCTTTTGCATTAATTACTGCCTCAATGCGGCATGGCATGGATGCTATCAGCCTGTGGCACTGCTGAGGTGTTATGGAAGACCAAGATGCTTCAATAGAAGCCTTCAGCTCTTCTGCATTGTTTGGTCTCATGTCTCTCATCTTTCTCTTGGCAATGCCCCACAGATTCTCTATGGGGTTCAGGTCAGGCGAGTTTGCTGGCCAATCAAGCACAGTAATACCATGGTCATTGAACCAGGTTTTGGTACTTTTGGCAGTGTGGGCATGTGCCAAGTCCTGCTGGAAAATGAAGTCAGCATCTCCATAAAGCTTGTCTGCTGAAGGAAGCATGAAGTGCTCTAAAATGTCCTGGTAGACGGCTGCGTTGACTCTGGACTTAATAAAGCACAGTGGACCAACACCAGCCGATGACATGGCTCCCCAAACCAACACAGACTGTGGAAACTTCACACTGGACTTCAAGCATCTTGGATTGTGTGCCTCTCCATACTTCCTCCAGACTCTGGGACCTTGGTTTCCAAATGAGATGCAAAATTTGATCTCATCAGAAAAGAGGACTTTGGACCACTGAGCAACAGACCAGTTATTTTTTTCTTTAGCCCAGGTAAGACGTTTGACATTTGAAGCCCATGTCCAGGACCCGTCTGTGTGTGGTGGCTCTTGATGCAGTAACTCCAGCCTCAGTGCTTGTACACCTTTTTCTTCCACACTTTTCCCTTCCACTTAACTTTCTATTAATGTGCTTTGATACAGCACTTTGAGAACATCCAACTTCGTTTGCAATTACCTTTTGAGGCTTTCCCTCCTTGTGGAGGGTGTCAATGATGGTTTTCTGCACAACTGTCAGGTCAGCAGTCTTCCCCATGATTGTGAATTCAACTGAACCAGACTGAGAGACCATTTAAAGGCTCAGGAACCCTTTGCAGGTGTTTAGCTGATTAGATTGTGACACTTTGAGCCTACAATACTGAACCTTTTCACAATATTCTAATTTTCTGAGATTCTGAATTTGGGGTTTTCATAAGCTGTAAGCCATAATCATCAAAATTATATCAAATAAAGGCTTGAAATATCTTACTTTGCTTGTAATGAGTCTATATAAAATATTAGTTTCAACTTTTAAGTTGAATTACTGAAATTAATGAAGTTTTGCACGATATTCTAATTTTTCGAGTTTCACCTGTAGATTTAAGTGAACAAAAACATCTTGCAAAGTTTTATATATGAAAGTTCACCGTAAAAAAAGTTATTGTCTCTCAAAAGTAGGAGTCAACTCTTGAGTCAATATAATGAATCGATTTTCCAATGAGTCATTTTCCTTTTCGTTGTGACGTCAAGACGAATAGTTATCAAATTGGCCGCGCCCACTCATTGCGCGCGCAGACACCAGGGAAAACTTTAAAACATCATGTCGACAACAAGACGCTGTGTTCTGAAGTGCATATCAAAACCTTTTTTTCACTGCCCAGGGACGAGCATGTGAAGAATCAGTGGCTAGAGTTTATATTTACAACTATACCACACAAGTATAGCCCGAAACTTGAACTGTGTTCGCGTCATTTTAATGACGATTTACGAACATGAACGCTTTCAAGTGTGGATTCGCGAGCCGGTTGATACTGAAGGAAGGTTCAGTACCAAGTTTATTTGGATCAGCTTCCTCCTCCGAAATCACAACCTGTAAGTATTATTAATTATTGTTGCTTTTATGTGTTTTTTAGCATGCTTAATAAGTATTTGTGTGTGTTGTGTAAGTTATGCTCAGCGCAGCTTCTAGGTCTCCAATGTCAGTTTTTTTGAAATATGTGAAATGTTTGTCGATATTATTGGAGTTGTCATAAAGAATAGAGCAATAACTTGTAGTAATGCAGTGCTTTACCAATATGTTTATGCGTTGGGCTAACGCAAACAATAACTGATTGGGTGTTTACCACCGAACTTTGGGCTATGATCGGTAACATAAATCAACTCAAATTCCTTCTCTGATTTTGATTTTTTTACTACAAAACGGTGATGGGCGTTCCGTTTCCGACAATCTCTGCACAGAGTATACCAATCACAACTGACTGGGTCATCTGACCAATCACCGCAGATTAGCGTCACGCAAAGGAGGTGTTTGGAAAAATGAGTCGTTGAACGAATCATTTGGGAGTCGGTGAGCAAATCAGGTAAACATAAATGCATATTATAAGACAACAAAAGGGTTTTTTGTCATTGCATGCATGTAAAACTGTTGTTGGGGACTCCCAAAACAATATTAGGAACATTTAAATGCCATAATAGGTGCCCTTTAATATGTTGACGTTATCTGTTCCATGCAAAATTTAAAAGTGGTCTTTTAGGTCACTGATATGGCAGCTCATGTAAGTGTACATAATTTTAAACATTTTAAAAAAGTACTAATAAATGTTTATTTCTAAAATGTATAACATACTAAGTATGGAAAAAATACTGAGTGAAAAATAAAATCCTGGGTTATCCTGTTTCATGTTTCACGCTGTTCATACTATACCCTGTGTTAAAGGAATAGTTCACCCAAAATTAAAATCCTCTCATTATTTACTCACCCTCATGCCATCCCTGATGTGTATGACTTTCTTTCTTCAGCAAAACACAAACAAAGATTATTCAGAAGAATATCTCAGCTCTGTAGGTACTTATAATGCAAGTGAATAGTGATCTGACATTTGTAGCTCCAAACATCACATAAAGGAAACGTAAACTTAATCCAAATGACTCCAGTGGTCAAATCCATATCTTTAAATGCAATGTGATAGGTGTGGGTGAGAAGCATTTTAAAATGTTAATACTTTTTTTTAAACTCTAAATCTCCACTTTCACTTTCAGATATGAAAGTATGTAATATTGAGTGGAGAATTAGATTAAAAAATATGACTTACATTTTTATCTATTTCTCACCCACACATATCATATAGCTTCTGAAGATACAGATTTAACCACTGGGGTCATATGGGTTACTTTTAATGCATAAATTATGCAAGAATTTTCATATTTGGGTGAACTATCCCTTTTACAACTGATCCTGAGTATTCATGTTCCAATGTTTTACACTGTATATTTGTAAACCCAGTTTAATGTTATTATTTGTGGTGTCAATAACAACAATTGGACAAATACAGCTCGTGGCAGACAAGCAACCTGTCAGTTGAGCTCCTCTTCTATGGAAATGTCGCCAAGCAAATCTTTTGTTTGTCTTTAGTCTTCTGAAATATGCCACAAAATAGTGTCTTTATCACGGCAGTTATCGTGTTTGCCATCACAGTTCGACACTTGATGGTTTCCCTCAGACGGAGAATGTAAAGTACAAAGTGCATGAATATGAATGAGGTAAGCACGGAGGCATTACCTGATTGGATGTGTGCTGATAAAGAACTTTCTGAATTATTCTAACATTGTATCATTTCACATTGTATATCTAAAGCAGGGTTTTCCCTGCAAATGCATAGCTAATCCTACTCCAGAGCAGGGTTTCATAATCCAGGGTAAAAAAAGCTGTTATAGTGCCCTTTCGAAATGACATGTGTATAATGTTGCTTTACCCGGGTTAAAAGCAGGGTTTATAAGACACGAACCAGGGTTAAAGACCTATAGAGTTAGATGCTTTTTGCACACCGTTGCAAATAGTGGCAGATGCTATTTGGACCCCAAATTATATACTAACATACAGTACATCACTGCAGCATGTGTATTGTGTTTATTCAGAGTCCCACAGACACCCTACACCAACCCCTAAACCTAAACCTAACCCTAACCTTACCTTACAAAAAATGGTTTTAATACAGTAACCATTGTATAACCATGGTATTTTGTAGTAAAACAACAATAACAACAAACATTAACATGGTTACTATATTAACACAATATTACTGTAGTAACACAATTTTTAATGAATTTTAATTTCATTAAAACTATGGCTTCCACCCAAAAACATGGTTACTAGAATATTACAATGGTAAACTCATGATTAATTTACCCAGATCAAACCTTTCTCTCAACTGCCTAACATCCCCTTTCACCATATCACTGCGAGGAAATCAAACTTTATATTAATTTTTATGTATTATTATGAGTAGTATTAAATAAAATATTAAGAGCCAAAAAAAGGAAACAGGATGGAAAAAAAGTGTGACAAAAGGCAGATTTGAACCCTGGTCATCCACATGAAAAAAAAAGCACATCCACACTGTCATTACACTCCACACCACTGCAGCAACACTAGGGGCACAGTTTGTCATCACAAGACATGTTTCCACAAGACTATTGGAATGTAAATAGCCATGATGTGTGTCAGGTGCTATTTACACCTAGTGCAAATAGTAATCTGTTTATAATTTAATCAGAGGCTTACTTTTTTCAGTAAACTTGAACATATAAAATACAAATACATAATACAATACCAATAAATAAAATATGTGGTTACTCAGTCCATATTTATTTATGCAATACAAATTATGCATGTCAATAAAGTGTAATACACTTCCTTCATCTCATTCAAAATCAGAATGAGCTTTATTGCCAAGTATGCTTACACATACAAGGAAATTGTCTTGGTGACAGAAGCAAACAATACAACAAGACAGATATAATAAAAATATAGAATACAAATAAAAAGTAAATAATATAAGTATATATAGAAATACACAATAAGACAATACTGTATATATCATGACCACAGACATCAGAGCGAAGGGTCTGTAGTAATTAAGTCCTATGATTTTGGGTTTCAGCACAGGATTTTAGACAAGTGGATGAAACACCACCTGGGCCCTGTGCTTTCCTTGTCTTTGTTTCCAGAAGACCCGACACACATCCTCTTCACAGATCTTAAGTGTAGGTTGAGTGGCAGGAGTGGGG
Organism: Xyrauchen texanus; assembly: GCF_025860055.1. Lineage (NCBI taxonomy): Eukaryota > Metazoa > Chordata > Actinopteri > Cypriniformes > Catostomidae > Xyrauchen > Xyrauchen texanus. Next base: position 10,081,318 of record NC_068296.1, on the reverse strand, counting down.
TGGTTGCAGGAGGTGTTGCTGTTTGTGTGAAGTGAAGGTCAAAGCGGGTGTGGGGTGTGAGACTGGGCTTTTCAAAAAATGGTGTCTTGTAGTTAGTAATGTCTTTCAGGCCTCTCCACACTGATGCAGGGTCATTAGCTGGAATCTTGTTTTTCAGCTTCTCAGAGTAGCTTATTTTAGCCACTCTTAATCTCTTTTGTCAGTGTGTTTCCTATAACATTTTATCCCCACTTCTGTAAGCATCCTTTTGGCCTGACGAAGCTGCCTGAATTTTGCTGTAAACCATGGTTTGTCATTGTTGAACATTAAATAAGTCCTAGTAGGAATGTACATATCTTCACAGAAACGGATCTATCATGTCAAAGTATCTGTGAGCTCGTCCAGGTTGGTGTCTGCAGCTTCAAAAACACTCCAATCAGTGCAATCAAAGCATGCTCTGGTTCAAACCCAATGTTTTCTTCTGTGGTATACAACAACGATTTTCCTATTAAAATCATGTTTAAGTTTAGGGTTCGAATAAGGGGTTAAACTTTATGGTTAGGTTTAGGTTTGGGGTTAATCAAAATCGTAATAACATTGTTCATTGGTTCGTTTATTTTTCTTTACTGGAGAAAGAGTCATACTTTTTTGTACAATCCAACAAAATTTCACCATCTCACATTATCATTACGAATTGTCATGAGACCAGGTTGTTCACCACTCCAATTTTGTGGCAAAAACTGCATAAGACATATTTTCTTGTTTCAAAAAGCAAGGAAGTTGCTTGCAAATTGGTTCTTTTACATGTTTTTACAACTTTACACCTGTGGAAATCGGGTGGAAATTCTAAGTGAGAACCTTTCCTGAACACACAAGTAGTCAAGTCAAGTCATTTTTGTTTGTATAACGCCTTTCACAACACACATAGTTTCAAAGCAGCTTTACAGAAGATCAGGCATTAACAGAAGATACAACTGCAAAATCTATAAAGTCTTAAGAGTCAATATTGTGTAGTTTGATAAAATACAATTGTGAATTGTGTTTAAAAATAAGTAATTAAATAATAATTGTATTTATAACCCCAGTGAGCAAGCCGAAGGCAACTGTGGCAAGGAACACAAAACTCCATAAGATGTTGGTTAATGGAGAAAAATATCCTTGGGAGAAACCAGACTCAAAGTGGGGGGCCAGTTCCCCTCTGGCTAACATCATGAATATAATGCCAATATTACTTATGTATAGTGTAAGTCATGGTTTAAAATTATTAAACTAAGTAAGTGTTAAGTGTCAGTGTTTAAAACAAAGACTTTGTTTGAACTGTAAGATTAATTTGAAGTCCATCCTGGATTAACTGCAGAAGTTCACATAGATGCAGTTGTCTTTGTTAGTTGTCTGATGAAGTGTTTTGTTGGCAATTAATTGATAGTCTATGTATTCCACTTCAAGAGTGTATTCCATCATTAGACCGAGGTGATGCAGACAGAGATCAGTTAGGTGTATTGTAGTTCAATCTGGCTGGTAATTTCATTGAGGTCTATCCTAAATTCAAGGTTCAGGCAATGGCATATGAAGTATCCCATGTCTTATAGTTGGAGTTGGCATAAGTTCATCCTCTGAAGTCCATTGTAATAGACTGAAGTGATGTTTGGCTGGCTATCAGTCATCATCACACAGCGACACGTAGCAGTGGAGTCCAACACGAAGCAGGAATAGAGCTGCATCCACCTGGTTCTGGTGACCTCACGATAGGAGTCCCGAGGTTGAGACAGGGAAACAAATAATATAATATTAGCATAGATGCCATTGAATTTATTGTAGATTTATAGATCACGATCAATGTTTCTGGTTCCGGCAGACCTAACTAAAGCAGCATGCTGAAGAATAAATTAGTGTGAGTTGAAGAATAAATTAGATGTATGCTTGGTTAAATAAATTAGTCTTTAATCTAGACTAAAACTGAGCGAGTGTGTCTGCATCTCGAACAGTGTTAGGGAGACTATTCCATAGTTTAGGAGCCAAATATGAAAAGGATCTACCTCCTTTTGTGGATTTTGATATTCTAGGAACTATTAACAGGCCAGAATTTTGTGATGGATCATGACGGAATATAGCATGGTAGAAGGTCACTTAAGTACAGCGCAGTTGTACAAACACTTAAGTACACAACTTGTGTGCAATTATTCTAATGAGACCCACTGAGTGCACCTTAACTCTTAGCTAAACTTGCATCATTCTTCTTTATTTTTTGTGCATTTGAAAATGATTGTTGGACAATGGAGTTCAATACATCAGCAGTCAGTAACAGTCCTGAAGTTGGTGGCATTCGTGCACAGTTCAGAATAGTCATTATGTAACAGTGGATGCTGCTTACCTCTGTGACTCTTCAGATATCATTGTCTCTTTTTCTCTGCAGTGTGCTTTAGTCCTGCTGGTTTGAAGGTTCAGTGACAGTAGGAGTTTTAAATTTGACTGATGTGTGGAGCAGCCTTTCACAGCAGTGCTAGAACTCCTGTTAGAGAGGTTAGTGATGAACAGAGTGAGACACTCTTAAATCTCCATGTGTTTACACAAACATGTAAAAAAAAAAAGTATGCTATCTTCCAATCAGCTTTTTTCAGCCTTGAGGTTAAAGCTTTGTATGAGTCATCATTGCCCTCCTGTGGCCTGAGCTGTTATGAAATCCACTCATATACAAATCTACCAATATGCAAAAGTATTCAGACCTTTAAAAGGTTTGTGAAGAAACAAAACAAAACAATATATAATAATTTACTCACTCTCATGTCATTCAAAACCTGGATGGCTTTTTCTATTCCATGGGACACAAAATGTGATTTCTTTTTAATTGTTTTAAGAATATCCATTTAATATAAGTGAACGGGTACTGAGCAGGTAAATCACCAAAATAAAGTAAAAAAAATAAAAGATTAAACAAGATTTAAACAAGAATTTGAATGTAGTGCACAAGTTACAAGGACCACTTTTATTATACTTTTATGGTACTTTATTATTATTTCCGAGCTTGACAGAATAAGTGGAAAAAGAGGCCAGGATATTTTTTGCATAAATGGACCCTTTGTGTTTCACAGAAGAGAGATAAGGACACTAGGGCAAACTATTGCTTAAAGCAATTCTAACATTTTACAGAATATTCAACAAATGCTAATTTGAAGTTCTGAGAAGTTTTATGTTGAAAACAAACAAACAAACAAACAAACAAACAAATTAATTGAATCATCATAAAAGTATGCTTTGCTGCAAGAGTGTACACTGATGAAAAACAACTCCACTAATTAGAACACAGTTGCTTTATAACTGTACTCTAACAATGAATCATTAAAGGGGACATTTAATTTGTGTCCAAGTGTTTGGATTTATCAGTAGGTACTGTTAGTTATCAAGAAGTTGAAGCTACAACAAAACACCCAGGCTGCCTAGTCAAGGTCATTCCTCAAAACTCTCTGTGCGAACAAGAAGGAGTCTTGTAAGAGAAGCCACAAGGGAGGGTAACACAAATGAGGCCATTACTCAAAAAGAACTATTGAAAAATGTCTGGAGTTTCCAAAAAGCACAACAGCAACACAATTGCGATGCAGAAGAGGATTTATGTGGTCAGATGAGATCAAGAGCTTTTTCAGTTAAATTTCAAGGTGATATTTGTGGCAATGACTTAACATCATATCTATAATGATATATAATTGTAGAGAGATATGGGGTGGCAGTGAAGCACCATGCTGTGTGCTTTCTTTTCATCAGCAAGGAATGTCCATGCTCTTAAAATAAAAGCAAGCACACAAGATAATGAAATATGAAAATAGCCTGCTGTAAAAGAACATTTATAGTCTGCCAATAATGTTAAGATCATTTAATCTGCATATTGTATTGCATGTTGCAGAACAAGTAATGATGGACTTGAGTGCTGGGTGATATAACACAATATCTCATTCCTTTCATCTGAAGCAAAACTTTTCATTTATATGCCATCAAACACTCACATCATCAGCAACACTTTCTAAAAATACCTTTATTTGCTTCATAGAGGAAGTTACCCTACCAGACTCAACTCAAGGTCTGCATTTGATTTCTGTGAATAAAACTCTGCTTTCCATCTGCGCTACCCATGCCTGAACTATATTTGCCATTTCGACCTTTGGTGAAATGGATTTGTCAGCCCGACCTGAAATCTCATCAATATCGTTGCACTGGCTGGAGCGGGGGCCGCTCTCCTTCTATTTTAGCACACATTTTCCCATTTACAGAGTACAAAGGTAAAATGGTAAAATTTAAACTGGTGTTCAGTCAATACACAGAAATATCCATCTCTAGGTACTCCTCAGCCTGTAAATTGTATTGTATGAGATCAAGATAGTATTAATGTAAAATATCTCAGCTCTACAAACAATTCAGAATTGTCTGTAAACAACTGCCTGTACAGAATACAAATAATCATCCGTAACCATGAAGGCATTTAAAAGACTTTAGCATTATTTTGGCTATCAATAGTGGCTACATTACTTTAACAAACCCAGGAATGCAAGCACAAAATCTAATGTCTTGTCGGCCTGTACGCTTTAAAATGCTCAGACAGAATGTTAACAGTAATTTGTCTTTTTAATATATCCTGTAAACCTTTTAGTCTGACTTATATCGTGCCGGTCCATTTTTTGAGAAGTCGGACTAACAGACTTTGATAATGCAATTGTAACTTGGCTTCGTCCATCATTTATACACATTAATCGGTCCACAACTGGCCTTGTCTTGTTTGCATGTTCGGAAAGAGGTGTATTTAATTCGGAAGTTGAACAAGATGGCTCAGATGCAATAGCCCACCAGATTTTGACCGTTCAAAATATTCCCAAAAAGTGCAAAAATAGTCGGAAAATTGTGTAAAATATATACAAGGTGCAAGATTTTTTTTTTTTTAGAAAAAATGTAATTACAATATACAGTACAGAGCAATTGACTGAGCTCCTTCCACAACAAGGTTCAGAACAAAGTCTTCTTAAGCTTTCTGAAGTCTATGCAGACACTGAGGGACCTGTCCTTAATTGGGACCAGGGCTATTGGACTACTCCACTCGCTCGTCAATGGCTCTATCACACAGAGGTTCCTCATGGTGGGAATCTCTGCCTTTATTGATGCTACAAGGCTCTCTGGTACCCGATATGGCCGCTGCTGAATAGGAGTAGGGTATTTCAAATTTATGTTGTGCAGACTAGTCGAAGACTTAAAACATCTAACGGTGACATGTTTCAATCTTGTAGTGTGCGCTTGGATTTACTCTATATCATAAACACACACATACTGTGAGAAATGCACAAAGAAAATCTAAAGTTGATCACATTTTATTGTACTTTTGTTCAATTGTGTTTTCTTGGAAGAAAATCCAATATCTCACAAGAAACACTATCAAAGTCTCACCTGGTGGCTCATTCAGTCCGGAAAGGACTGAGGCCAATACTGAAAGGTGAGTAGAAAGCTCCAAAGATTCAATACAGAAAAAGGACAATCTGGTCTCCTAGGAGAATGTGAAAGATAAGAAAGCAAACAAGAACAAGAGAGGCAGAGGTTCACATTTAGAGAAGCTCCGGTGGTGTTAGATGTGAAAGATGAAAGAAGAGGATATACAAGGATCAAGGTTCCTCGTCTCTGTGTAAGAGTGCCTGTGTGCATTTTGTTGAGGGTAAGTGTATATCTGAGAGTAACCATTTGTTGGCACTTCCCTCAAATTTTCATGCTCAAAAGTGTGTTCTTTGCTTTAAAAAAAAAAAAAACTTAATTAATTTGGCTTTTGATGGGACATGAGATAAATATACCCATCCCCTTAAGCAAAAGCCATGTCATTTGCCTGCACAGACCTTCAGGTTTTCACCACCATATGTTAATCACTCTTTCACACTGAAATCTTGAGGCTTATTGCACATGTTCCGACACATTCAAGGAATGGGACACTTTACACATGAGCTTTGATATGCAGTTAATTAAGTTCTTGCCCATGAAAAGCATCTCAATCTGTCACATCATCAGATCTCTCAGTTTCATTTAAGTTAGGATGTTGTTAATGTAGACAGCTGTCCATAAATGCACTAGAGCAGAGCAGGGGTTTTCAAACTTTTTAATGCCAAGGACTCCAAATATGAGTATTCCCCTGTGAGGAACCCCATTCCTAGAATGTAAAGCCTGCAATACAGTGTTAATCTCGTCAACAAAATGACTGCCAAAAATGGTAATTGACAAAGGGTTTTTCTTATTTTGTAGAGATGAAAAAGATGCATCATGATGATAACTCAACAATATTAATTAAAACATTCTGTTGACGAAAATATGATGAGAAAAAAATTATATTGCAAGATATTAATAAACAGAAGAAGAAACATACTGAGAAACATTAGTTTTAAGAGAAAAATAACATCTAGAAAGAATTGATTAATCTAAACCAAATCCCCAACTATTAACATGGGGATTCCCCCGCTTGAACTGTCGAACACTGGCAAAATAAACCACTTTACAAACATGTCAATTAACCATGAAACATTAACCATGATTTTATAAAGATATCATGTTGTTTCCAAAATTAATTAATGGCTTTTATATTGTCACTGTACTAAAACCAAAGCAAAACATTATCTGGAAAATGTACTCTGTATTGACTTGACTGCTGAAAGTTGTTTTCCAATTAATGGTTGGCAAACCCCATAAAACATTACCAATTCAATTCAAATTTATTTGTATTGCGCTTCCACAATAAACATTGCTCCAAAACAGCTTTACTGAAAATATTGCCTTACAAACCCTGTTATCAAGCTAAAGGTGACAGTTGAGAGATTAAACTCTCTAGAAAATTACAACATAAATGCAAACTATTCTTGAATACATATGCATTCATCTGATAGGATGGAGAAATAAACATTTAGAATGTCCTTTTTTTTTTTTCACAAAAAATATATACAAATTTGAGTAATTCTTACTATTAAAAACTAGGATTGTCAAAAGAATAAAAAAAAAAAAACAATTAAAAAAACTCATTATTTCTTTAGAAATCAGAAAGAAAATTCCACATTTCCATCTATATTCATTTATGCAATACAAATGACTAACATATGTAACCTGTAACAAGCTTCCCTCACCGTGTTCCAAACTCTTTTCTTCCATTCTCCACTACAGTTTTTTTCCCTATTAAAATCATGGTTAGTTTTAGGGGTTGGATAAGGGGTTACAGTTTATGGTTAGGTTTAGTTTTGGTTTGGGCACACTTCATGGTAACATCGTTTGTTGTTTTTTGTACGAGACAACCCCTACAATTTTTAAACTTCTCATGAGACCAGGTTGAAAACCGGGTTGTTAAACATATTCAATATTTTAGGATATCACATTAACTTTGACAGTACTTAACCCTAACAATACTTTTTGTAAAACGTATTTTACGAATTGTATCTAATTTTCCGTGAACCGTCTAAAACCTCCTTGTGGCTCAAACTGTGAAAGTTTAAGGGCTTTCACAGTTTGAAAGCCTTAAACTCTCTCTCTCTGTCTCTCTGTCTCTCTCTCTCCCAGTCTCACACTCTCTATTCCTCACCCATGCAATGAAGCAAAACAAATTAAAAAAAAGTTTTCTCTCTCTGTAGAATCAGGTTTGTGTGTTCTCCGAGGTCAGGGGAGGGTAATCAATACCTAAGAAGAAGAGTTGAGCAGCCTCACTCTCGTACAAGGACATACTGACCATCCTTGAGTTAAACTTCACACTTACAGAAGCCTCTACACTCTACATTCACATACATCTTCAGACTGGGCCTGACGTTATGGACTCTGGAAATGAAAAACCAAATCTAATATAAATAGATTTAGGAATGTTAGCATATGAACGCTCTAATAAGTGATTTGCCACAATGTATAACCAATGAAAGTGTTATTTATAAATATAAAGGTTATTTATTATTACTTTGAATGATTCTGAGTAGAATTAAGGTCACCGCATACTGGAGGTATTTTACTGCAAGCAGTGAAAAGATCATGCCTGTCTTTCTGTGGAACCCTTAATTAAAGGTAGACTGGTCATTGTATAATTCAGGATGTATAAGAGCTGACAGACAGCTATGCTGTCATGGCAATACCATTCATGAGCATCAATGCTAATTACCAGAGTCTCTAATGTCTCACATACTAGCAAAGGGGAAACTCTATTTAAAGTGATACCTGAACAAACACATTTATTACCATATAGGTTTCTACAAACACACTTATGTAGCAGGGTATTTGTAAATTATTATTATTATCATTATTGTTTTTTTTTTTTAAAACACTGGATTTCTGAAGGCTAAAGTGAGGTCGCAGTAAAAATGTTTTCTCATTCTGCAATTTTTGTATTTATGAGGGGTGTCTGACAGTAGCCTTGAGCTGTTACTTTGTACAGCTACAATAGGAAGAAAAGAAATGTCATGACCGTGGAATTGTCTATGAATTTGTATGCATGCATATTTCTGGGTGAAAAACTGGTATAATGTGGTATTCATAATGTGTTTTTATAAATGAGTGAAATCAGCACAGCCTGCTATGTTTTGAAATCCCCTTAGCAATGCAATGAAAAACTAAGCAGTTTTTTTAAAGTTCAAATATAATTCAATATTTATCTATGTATTAATTTGTATTCATTTATGTACTTAATTGTTATGCCTGCTAAGGTTTTACCTAACACATTCATTTCAATTAACAATTGCCGCACTTTTGAGTATAGTATTTCAGAGCAAAAAGCCTGCATTTTATTCACTAACTGTCTGCAATCCAGAATCAGCACTCACCTTGAGTATTTAAATTAAGTAATTGTCATTCTTTTCATCACAAACAAGCCTCTTTTCCAAGTCATCTAGGTTTATAGATTGGACCTTGTTCACAAAACTCAGCACTATTTGACAAGCGTAATTAATGTTGCAATAACACCATTCACAGAAAGCAGGCAGTCAATAAAATTTTATTAAAAAGAGTAAAAGTTCTGTTGATCCTAGCAGAAGTAGTTCTTCAAATAATGATCACGGAGAAGAGCATTTTAACTGGACATACTTTATATCCATGTGTTGTATATTTGAGCACAATTTCAGCATTTTACATAACCGAGCACTCAGAACCGACCCGCAAGATCGGAAATTGTGCCATAAATAGAGTGAAACACAATTCTTTTCCAAAGTGTTTGCAACATTAACTGATTTGCATATTTAATATTCTAGTGAATACGGTGCAAAAACAACACAGAGAGTGCATGCAAATAAACCATGGCTTTAGAAGCCTGTGACAGGGCGGAGGGCGGGGCCGGGTAGTGATTCTCCACACGCGGTCCCTTATCAGGCTAATCAAGCCTCCGAGAGGGATAAAGGCCGAATGCAGAAAAGAGAGATCGTTTACGTGACCCTTTCCGCATTCGGCCTTTTTCCCTTTCGGAGGCTTGATTAGCCTGATAAGGGACCAGGTGTGTAGAATCACCAGCCGGCCCCGCCCTCTGCCCTGTCACAAAGCCATTCACAGTGAATTCTACCAATGAGTTCTGATTGAGTTAACATAATGCTGTGGTCAGATCCAGCCTTGATGCTGTGCTAGTGCTTGCTTTTCCATCTTGCCCGAGACAGGCAGGATTACACAGCGAGTTAGCCCACGTCTCAACCTAGAGTTCGACCTTATCCCTCCACAGCACAGCACATCTTTTCATTGCTCTGTGACCAGCTTCACCTTTTTCAATTTCAGCCACAAAACAAAAAATAAAACAAACAAACAAACAAAACAACAACAAAAAAAAAAAAAACGCAAAAGAGAGAAAAAGCAATTAAAGACTTAAAAAGAAGAGAAAGGTATTGGCTGCTCACTCAGGATCCTCGAAGGACATTTTATTGTGACACTTTCAAACTACCCAGTCTTCCTCAGCTTTGCCACAAAAGTTTGTGATTAATAAATGGTAGAAACAGCAGTACAGTTTGAGAAAAAAAAACAACAATCTATTTGGGATTGACATCTTGACTTGGCACTGCCTACATCCTTTGTATTCATGACTATGAAGAGGCACTTTGACCTGTTGTGGCAAATCAGGCTTACATCCCTAACTATTTGCCCCAGGAGGTTGATTGGAATAATTGGTATGTTGATGAGCATCCTACCGGTAAGTACTCTCCAAATAAGACTGCACAAAAATACACTTGCACACCAACACACTCATTAATGAACTCATACAAAAGCAGAGCCCTTCCACAGCCAAAATTACATATATATTTAGAACCAACAGTGGTGCTCAAATGGTTTTGCTTATGATTTTATACTTTTTATTGTGTTGGCAACACAGTACCAAAATTGTTAATCATACAAAATTTTAAATAAAATGTTCTTAAAATCAAATGGAAAATGTTTTAATATTTCCACAAACTGCATAGGCACAACACTTCTCAAAATTATCTACATGGCATATCTTTCAATGATGTCATGATCTTGGCAGCCAATAAATACCACAAAAAATATATTGTTGAGATCCCAAACCAGGTCTACTTCTTCTTGTCTAACCCCCCACAAGGGGCACAGTTACAATTTTTAAAGCAACTGTTCAACAGGTAGAGGTAGGGTTGTACAGTATAAAATCATATCTATGGAGAGTCCTTGTAATGAATGTGCGTGTGTGTGTGTGTGCGTGTGTGTGCGTGTGCGTGTGTGTGTGCGTGCTTGTCTGCTTTCAAAACTACAAAACTTCACTTGCTTGTATTTTGGATCTCAGTTCAAGTTTATTTTTATAATATTATAATGAATTATAATTTTGAGGATTTGTTTTATACATTAGTAATATATTTCTGTCATATTTACTTCAACTTCAACAATAAAAGTGCATTGTCAGCCTGTATTTGACAGTTTACCATGTTCCTCATTACAAAATCTGTTCAAATGTTTCTGTGATATTGTCACGAATTTTAGATTTCTATTATAACTTTAAGCTGCTTCAAATGTTTGTAATAGGTAAACCTGCAGCACTTTGCCTTCACAATGCATGTGAATTACTCTGAGACCACTGAAAACAGTTAAGACCGCCACTGCCCACCTCTGAAAAGTAGAATTCAGAGTTGGCATTATATTCCTAGTGAATACTTCACAAGTCAAATACATTTATTATGCTGACCAGAAGCAGACTGCAATCACCATTCTATATTGACTTGAGCTAGAGATGAAATATGAACGTTGGCCAAATACTCTCTCAGGCCACTGGTATGTCTTGTAAGCAGTCGGTCAAACTGGAATCCCCTGTGCCACTTGAAAGACTTTTCACTCACTCTACATCACCCTGTGCGCTTGTCACCACTCTGTAAGATTTACTGACCACAGATCCTATGATATCCAGTGACCCAAAACAGCATCACACAAGCCTGTGTAAAATTCATCCAGCTCTGTCAATCCACATGCTCTTTGGCACTCCCCACTGGGCTCCAGAGCCAACGACTGAAATTTCTCCATATCTTGTAGTGTGTGGTTGGAGTGCCATTGTCCCATTGTTTAACTTTATTGGCACATATGTTGACCTCAGGCCTAATCAACTCTATAAAGGTTCTGTAAGGTACCATGTATTTTGTATTCCTTGCACCGAGTTCTTAGACTGTGTGCACTGATCTAAAAAGGTCAGAATTGCACATACTGTAATACATATCTCCCAGTAACATAGAGTACGTAACACTTGCTTTTATGTAGTGTTATAACATAACTTATAATTAAAAAAATCAATGTTAAAAAATAAAGTTCTGTACAATGTACAAGACACAGAAAAACATATATGTTTAGACAAGAAGTATTAGAGCTTTATCCAATATTTTATATGGATTACTTTTTGTTTATTATTATTAGTAGTATATATATATTTTTTTGTCTTCTCAACTGAAGTTATGTCTTTTGCCAGCTAGTGTGAATACGGCAATAGTAGGTTGAAAGTTCTGCTGCTGAAATCCAAACCACTGCTCAAAGTTGCTGAAGCTGGAAGTGTTGTTGAACATATGGGCACGTGAGCTCCATATTCTAGGTAAAATGTGCAGAGTGGTCACAAAAGAGAGTTGTATTTTTAGTTATAAATGATGTAGTGCATTCCAGTGTTTCCCAACCTTTTTTGCCTTAAGTACCCCCATGCACCATCAGTCAGTCTGAAGTACTCCTTCATTAACACAAAACCAAGATGTGACCTAAAGACTAAATATAATTAAAAATCATTATTAACATTGATTATTATTGATCAATCACTATAGGTTTGATCTGTTTACATCCCTTTATTCATTCGATAACCCATAAGATTCGGATTCAAGTCCAATAAATGTGGGTACATTTCTGATATAATGGCTTTTTTGCTTACATATGAAAGAAATGTTCCCTCAGCTTATGCAATTAATCATACAGGGACCTTCTAACTTGGTAACTTGTGAATTATACATTTTGCAAGTTTTGATAATTCTGGCCACAACGCTTTTTTTTGCATGTTCCATGGCCTCCATCAATAAATATGATGTCTTGAAAATGCATATTTATAATGCATGCATATGTTGTATTACATTTTATTGTTTACATGCATATTTTGTACTATTTACAAGTATTTATACTGATATGTGAAACAAGAGCTAAAACAGTACTGTCTTTTTGAGACTATCGGCAGTTCATCTGTAGTTCAACAACGAGATAGGACATGCATGTTTCTTTAGTGCATTAGTGCTATCTGTGATTACAATTAATGTGTATTGCACAGATTAGGGTTGTGTCGGTATAATTAATTATCGATATATCGTTGTACTTTTTCTCATGATATTATATCAAATTTACATCCAAATATCACTATTTATATTAAACTATTTGGGTATTCATATCATGTAAACACACAACAAACGTGGCAAACTTTTACCTCCAAATCAAGTTAATGAGCTCGTATGAGCAAAAACGTGATGTTTTGAGCTACATGCGCTTCATCAGACATCAGTATATAACTGAAATATACCCCATTTAATTGGAATTGGAATTGATTAGTAATCTAATCAAATTATGATATTGTGATGTATTGCAATATATTGAATCATTATATTGAGGTGCCAAGTGACCCCCAGTTAGTTTCAACATAGCAAAATACAATTCTTTTCACGAATCCCCCTGGAATCTGCATATTTTATTAACTTCCAATATTCTTTTTTTTTTTTTTCAACCCTAAACCTAACCATCAGTGGAGTAAAAATTTAATTTTCCCAACCTCCGAATCACCTTCATTATTTATGTTAACGTGACTACTCCCTCTACTCTTTAGGTTAGGGATTAGGTTTAGTTAAATATGAATTGATGATGTAAAATTCACGAGTATTATCTTCTTCTCAAAGCAAAAGCCAGAACAGCGCCGGGTGAAGTGGCCTGCCGCTAACAAGAAGGAGTGGCACCAGTTCGATGAGGACCTCGATAAGATCTTGGAGTCGACATGCAAGGGGAATGTTGAACAGAAACTCCATACCATGTGCACCCTCACAATGGGTATAGGCGCAGAGCGGTTTGGTGTTACAGAAAAGTGTGGTACATCTACTCCATCACAACCAAACCGGCGAGAGGTAAAGATCAGCCAGCTCAGACAAGATCTACGATCCCTGAAACGTCAGTACAAGGTAGCAAAGGAGGAGGAGAAAATGGCCCTGGCAGAGCTCAGAGCGATTGTAAGGAAGAAGCTCACCACACTCAGGCGGGCCGAGTGGCACAGAAAAAAGGGAAAGGAGCAAGCCCGCAAGCGTAAGGCATTCATCTCAAATCCCTTTGGCTTCACTAAGAGACTCCTGGGACAGAAGAAAACCGGCAACCTCACGTGCTCGGCAGAGGAAATGAACCACCACCTCAGTATCACATTCAGTGACTCTGCTAGGGAGCAAGACCTCGGCCCCTGTGAGAAGCTCATCGAACCTCCAGAACCAGCGGCCCAGTTCAACATCTCCGGGCCCATCTTGAAAGAAGTGAAGGATGCGGTAATGGCAGCAAGATCAAACTCCACTCCTGGTCCCAGCGGAATACCTTACAAGGTCTATAAACAGTGCCCAAGGCTCCTTTTACGACTCTGGAAAATCCTGAAGGTGTTCTGGCAGAGAGGGAAGGTGGTTTCCCAATGGAGATCAGCAGAGGGGATCTGGATACCCAAAGAAGAGAATGCAAGTACCATCGAGCAGTTTCACATAATCTCGCTGCTCTGTGTCGAAGGTAAAATCTTCTTCAAGATCGTGTCACAACGGCTAATGGAGTTCCTCTTGAAGAACGGGTATATAGACACCTCAGTGCAAAAGGGGGGAGTCCCGGGAGTACCTGGATGCTTAGAGCACACAGGAGTGGTGAGCTAGTTGATCCGGGAGGCAAAGGAGAACAGAGGAGACCTTGCCGTACTCTGGCTGGATCTTACCAATGCCTACGGGTCTATTCCCCACAAGCTGGTCAAAGAAGCACTGACAAGACATCATGTGCCAGAGACGATCCGCAACCTTATTCTGGACTACTACAACAGTTTCAGATTGAGAGTTTCATCAGGGACGGTAACATCTGCCTGGCAACGGCTAGAGAAGGGTATTATCACCGGCTGTACAATCTCCGTACCACTCTTCGCTCTAGCCATGAACATGATCGTCAAATCAGCAGAGGTGGAATGTAGAGGTCCCATGTCTAGATCTGGTACTCGGCAGCCACCCATAAGAGCCTTCATGGATGACATTACTGTGACAGCAGCTTCAGTTCCCGGGTGTAGATGGCTTCTTCAGGGGCTCCAACGCCTCATCCTATGGGCAAGGATGAGTTTTAAGCCAGCCAAGTCCAGGTCCCTGGTTTTAAAGAAAGGCAAAGTGGCCGATAGGTTCCGCTTCAACTTGGAGGGGACACAAATTCCTTCAGTAACAGAAAGACCAGTCAAGAGCTTGGGGAAGATCTTTGACAGCGCCCTGAAGGACACAACCGCGCTCCAACAAACCAGAAGCGACATGACAAACTGGCTCACGGCAGTCGACAAGTCGGGGCTTCCAGGAAAGTAAAAAACCTGGATGTACCAACATGGAATCCTACCAAGGCTTCTCTGGCCCCTTCTTATATACGAGGTACCCATGACAACGGTAGAAGCACTGGAGAGAACCATCAGTCAGTTCCTCAGGAGGTGGTTAGGACTCCCACGGTCCCTGAGTAACATCGCCCTCTATGGCCATTCCACCAAGTTGCAACTTCCCATCAGCAGCTTGTCCGAGGAATTCAAGGTCACACGTGCCCGGGAGCTCATCATGTACCAAGATTCCTCCGATGCAAAGTCTCCTCAGCTGGAATCTGTGTTAAGACGGGAAGGAAGTGGAAGGCACAGGAAGCGGTGGACAGAGCGGAGGCTCGGCTGAGGCATGGTGTCTTGGTTGGCAACGTGGCAGTGGGACGTGCAGGCCTGGGCAGTTTCCCTAAGCCACGCTATGACAAATCAAGAGGGATGGAGAAGCGTCAGTTGGTGCTGGACGAGGTGCGGGCAGAGGTGGAGGAGGACCGCATGACCAAGATGGTCGGTATGAAACAGCAAGGTGCCTGGACTAGGTGGGAGAACGCCGAGCAGCGCAAGATCACCTGGGCAGAGCTGTGGAGCTCTGAACCACAGCGCATCAAGTTCCAGATCCGTTCGGTGTATGATCTTCTACCTAGCCCATCCAACCTACACCGCTGGGGCCTGGTAGACTTACCAACATGCCAACTGTGCCAAAAAAGTGGCACACTGGAGCACATCCTCAGCTGCTGTCCAAAGGCTTTGGGGGATTGGCGGTATCACTGGCGACATGACCAGGTCCTCAGGGCTCTTGCGAATATTATCACCACAGCAATTCAGAGCAGTAAGAGTCAGCAGCCCTCCAAGCAAACCATATCCTTTGTCAGAGCTGGAGAGAAGGCACATCAGCAGCCACGCTCCCCAGGCGGGCTCCTGGCCAATGCAAGAGACTGGCACCTTCAAGTGGACCTTGGAAGGCAGCTCAAGTTCCCGAATCACATCACGGCCACTTCACTCCGCCCAGACGTGGTGATTACATCGGAGCCGACCAGGCACGTGGTCATAGTGGAGCTTACTGTCCCCTGGGAAGACAGATTGGAGGAGGCAAATGAGCGTAAGAGAGCCAAATATGCAGAGCTGGTGGAGGAGTGCAGGAGCAGCGGCTGGAAAACACGCAATGAGCCAGTGGAGGTCGGTTGCCGGGGCTTTGCAGGACAGTCGTTACCCCGAACACTCAAACTCCTTGGAGTTAAAGGACAACTGTGCAGGCGAGCCATAAAGAACATCTCTGAGGCTGCCAAAAAAGCCTCACGATGGTTGTGGATCAGGAGGGGGGAACCGTGGAGTAGCACGCCACTTGGACACAGGCCGGGGACTGATCACCCCCGGCTGGGTCGCCCGGGCGAGGGTGTCTGTTGATTAAAGACCCGAAACACCTTTTGACCCCGGGTTCATCACTGATGACGTGTCCAAGTAGCACCAGAAGGTGTATGTTAGAACAAAAATTAGTGTCACCATTCTACTTCTTTCTTCTCGAGACTGACAGTTGAGAATTTACTATGGAAAGACTGACAAAAATGTATTAACATCAATGTAATTTCCATATTGTATAATTAAAGGCAAAAAATATCATTACATTTTTAAATATATATAATGACATTGTAATGCAAATGTATAGCAGAAATAGTTATTGATAATAAGCTATGAGTTGCTTGTGATGTTAAATTAATGAACTGCAATCAAAGAAGTTAGACTAAAAAATGTATCTTGTTTCCATATTTACTGTAATACACTTCTGATTTTTGTTTTATGGTGATTTATAAGATGGGAGACATATTGATCAAGCACACCCAAGTTAAGTTTTTACTGAGAAAGCAATAATTAATGCACGTTCCCTCTGGAGCACACTTTAATAAGATGCCTACTGGCTCTCTAACATTTGTGTGGGAGTGTGTTCTTAAGATGAATGTTGGCCATCATAAATAGAAACCAGAGATATGTGCTTATGTAGGGAGGACAAAAACTGTGTTTGAGAGAGAGATAGTGAGAAAGAAAGAAATAAGGAGATAGAGCATCTCTTTAGACCTCTGCCTGAGGAGGTTTATGTATTTCACATTCATTATTTTAATACAAATATTTGAGCTATAATACAAAAATGATCAAAGACCATATGTTTGACATTAAGTGTGGATTGGGAAAATGCTGATTTTCTTCAGATATCAAATGCTTTAAATCATTTTCTTATGTGGGTCTGAACAGAAGGGAAAACTTAATTATTTAAATTACTGTCTTACATTTATAGTTTGCTGTATGCACAGCATCATATGTGGATTCTAATTAGAACTCCTTGAAGTGTTTTGTTCTTATGAAAAATTTTTAGTCTTTATATTCTCTTAATAAAATAAGTTGTCAAAAGAAGAAACTGCATCTCATACAAAGAAAAGACTTATAAGTCCATGTCCAGTTCTTTGCATACAAGTTTTTCAACATTGTTCTTGAGCATCTAAGTTCTATCAAAGTTGAAAGATGCTAGTTATCAATTCAGGCCAAGAGGCTGCAGTAAGATGTGAATAATATATATATATATATATATATATATATATATATATATATATATATATATATATATATATTCTTCACTTATTTCCCTGCTTAGCTCTGCTAACTTCATAAAGTATACAACCCCAATAACAAAAATGTTGAGACAGTATAAAAATGCTATTAAAAACAGGAGTGATTTGTAAACTATATTCACCTTTTTGCAATATTGTAAGCACTACAACTACACAATATATGACATTTTACCTTGTGAATTTCATTTTTTTTATGTACAGTCATTTCAAATCAGATGATTGCAACAAGCTCCAAAAAAGTTGAGACTGTGGCAATTTAAGACTAATAACAATTTGACGAACTGAAATAACAAGGCGATGTGAAATGTGAGATGTTAAACAGGTGAGGCAATTGTGTCATAATTCTGTATAAGGAGCCTCCAAAAACAGTCTAGAACTTCAAGAGCAAGGATCGGTCGACACTTGTCAATTTACCAACAGATACTTCAGCAAATAATCCAGCACTTTAATAACAATGTTCCCTAAAGACAAATTGGAAGCATTTCCCCCTCTACAGTGCACAATTCAGTTAAAAGATTCAAGGAATCTGTTCAAATCTCAGTGCATAAAGGGCAAAACAAAAACCACTTCTGAATGCGCATGATCTCCAATCCCTCAAACGTCACTGTCATAAAAAAACATAATTCATTTGTATACAAGATAAGACTTTACTACGCAAAGCAGAAGCCCTACATCAACACTGAAGCACTACCTACTTCTCTGGTCTCGGTCTCATCTTAGATGAGAGTAGAACAATGGAACCGTGTTTTTTGGTCTGACATGTTCACATTTCAAATATGTATTTTAAAAACACATCCGCCATGTTCTAGAGCCAAAGAGGAAATGGACCATCCAAGCTGTTATCAGCGTCAGGTCCAAAAGTCAGTACCTGTATGGGCCAGGGGTGTGTCAGTGCCCATGGCATGGGTAACTCAAACATCTGTGAGGGCACCATTAATGCAGATATGTACAAATTTCGGAGTGACATATAATGTCATTCAGCACCATCTTTCCCAGAGATGTCCGTACATTTTCCATCAGGACAACTTCAAACCACATACTGCCAGGATTAGAAGTGCATGGCTGTGCCAGCAGAGAATGTGGGTGCTAGACTGGCCTGCATGCAGTCCTCACCTGTCTCCAACTGAGAATGTGTGGCGCATTATGAAGCGTGCAATACGGCAATGAAACCCTGTATAATTGTGCAGCCGAAGACCTGAATAATGAATGAATGGGGATTCCACTTTCTAAACTTAACAAACTTGTGTCTAGAGTGCCCAAATTCTTAGTAAGTGTAATAGAAATGGTGATGTTTCACAGTGGGAAAACACTTGACTGTCACACATTTTTTGGAGCGAGTTGAAAATACAGATTTGAAATGACTGTACATTTTCATAAAAAAAAAAAACATACAATGTAATTCACAAGGTAAAACACCATATAATGTGTAGTTGTTGTGCTTTCAATAGAGCAAACGGTGAATATATAAATTATTAATTTTTGTTTTTATTAGCATTTTTCATATTGTTCCAACTTTTTCAGAATTGGGGTATCATCGCTATCGCAAAAGTATTTTCTAAAGTATTCTCTTTATATGTATATGTATATAGGGCTAGTCAATGTTTTCCTTATGCTGCACACAGTTGTCTCTAATTCCATAAACTGTTTTGGTTTTTACACTGCGTATATCTCTTGGTTAATGTATTTTTAAACCCCAGGACAAGAGCACATGTAGGGAATAAAGTGACGTTTCATGCTTGTAATTTTGTAAGGGGGTAAGAACTGCTTTTAACTCTAGGATTTAAATCCTACTAACATTACAGTGCCAAAGATATATAGTGTGAAACAATGGGGTGCTAAAATGTTTAAATCAAATCAATCAATCTAAACCTGCATTATAATGCTTATCTTATTAAATTTTCATGCACATATCCATGTGCTTTGTCATAACAACATTTACACAGGGCTCCAGACTGAAACTAAATGATTGCATTTTGCAACAATTTTTATTGGTTGCACTGGTGCCTAACATTTTCAGGGCAAATTTATATCTAATATTTCAAGTTTATTGCCATGATGACGTAACACTGTAAACCCTAATACGACCATTAAGAGGACGATTTAAACAAATGCACAGCTCACATAATACACAAGTTTCAACAGAATAATTAATTTAAGTGCTTTTATAATATTAAAGCTTCACATTTCTGCCTTTAAACCCTCCAAAAACTGGACCAATTTACTTTTATTCAAGTGCTTCACAGTAACATTTATTTTTGCTTCTTTTGTGGTAATCATTATGCTACAGATTCTGTTGATTGAGCTTAACTTGTATTGAAACTGAAATATTCCTTTAAGCCATATTTAAACATGTATGAATATGTTTGACTTGTATAATCAAATACCAAGTGACACTTATTTTAAAGAAATATAGCACAAATGTGCTTTAAGCAAAACATCTATGCATAAAAAAAAAGGTTGTTAGGCTTTAAATTATAAAATATATTATAAAACATTGAAGAAAAAAAATGGGGGACCCACTTTATATTAGGTGGCCTTTACTACTATGTACTTAACCATTTGATATAATGTACTTATTATGTACATGCATGTTGTTGCATTGTAATTACATTTAAAGTACTTGCATTTAATTACATTTGTAGTTACACTGTTAACTTTACCTCTAACCCTAACATAACACTTACCCCAATACCTAACTCTAACCCCTAATCCTAACCTGAACGCTTACTCCTAAACCTACCCAAACCTCAACCTTAGTAGCAGCAAATGTGGGAATTTTGCAGAACAACATTTAGTTAAACAGTAAAAACATAGTGGTGTATGTATTTAATGTTAGTACATAGTAGTTAAGGCCACCTTACATAATGTGTGATCAAGTTTTGTGACACTGTTTTCGAACATTAGTGGAACATGTCCATAGCTAAACTTTTGCAATGACATTCATACATTTTTACGAGTGTCCAAAAGTGTCAAAATACATTCTTGTATTTTTCATCAGCATCCACAAAATTGGATTTTCTGTAGTATCTCCATTTTAAGACAGTGCAGATAAGCAAAAAGTTTCATGCTTTGCAATCCAATATTAAAATGACCTCAATGAACTCACTGTTTCTTTCATAGGTCATGGTGTGAATAAGATTGTGTGACATCCCACACGTTAAAAACCCTCATCATGCAGATCACACCACTGAGAGAACACAGGCCTCATTTCCTGGGACTGATGCAACATGGGATATGCTGTTTGGAGTGACATGTTGCATCTAAAAGACATAGGCTGTGGTTTTCAGCCTGCGTTAGAAACAACATAGACATCTAAGCTCTATGACTGAGTCAGGTGTTACATATGTTAATGTAAGGGGTAGCTGAAGACTCATCAGAAAATGAGAGTATAGATTTCATCACAATTATGATCAGTCATCACCAGCCCATGTGCTGTTCTACAGAGTGCCCTTTGCGAGGTGAGAGAACAAGTCAGTGTATCAGATTTGAAAGTGTCTGGTTGGTTGTAAATACAAGCTTTGGTTTTTGTGCTCACACAATTTTATTTTGGTCATACACTCCACAGTGACTACACCAGTCAATGCAGTTGAGTTGAGACCAGTCAAGATAGGGTTTAAGAAGAGGAAATTTAACAGTATCTTCAAAAACAATTCTGAACACAAAAGGCATTGACACAATTATGGAATACTGAATTTGATTAAAAAAAAAAGAGAAGAAAAAATAAGAAAAATCTGCAAGATTTGCAAAGTATTGTAGGAAAGACCGGGAACATCCAAACCTTTTTTTAATAACTCTCAAACTACTACCAATCCTCCTGACATCTTTTAGTATAACAAACATATTTATTTGCAGATAGTATTATTTATCCTCTTATCCTTCACTTTAAAGAGTGTGCGCATCGCACCAATGCAGTACCATTTCCATGAGTGAGTGAGAGAAAGAGAGATAGAGCAATCAATCCCTCTGTGTCCAATGGTAATGCCTGAGACTTGATGGCACCAGTGAAGGCTGGCCATAACAAAACCTCTACTGAATTTACATTGACTATGGTGAATCTTGTAAACAAATGCTGAATCATTTCCCAGAACAAAGACTTTATTTTAAGAGAAGAGAGAGTGAACTTTACAGCTGCCTATAAATACTCTGTCACCTCATACTGTATGGCTCATTTTGAGCAGCGAGTAATGACAAAACCTGAGGTAGGGCATTTGCCATTTTCTGTTGGCTGACCATTGTATGGTTTTGACTTTTGGTAAATGGTCTGCACTTATATAGCACTTTTTTAACCTTACAGGTTACCAAAGTGCTTTAGACTGTGTCCTGATCACCCATTCACACACACATTAACACTCATACACCAATGACAGCAGAGCTTCCATGCAAGGCACTAGCCTGCCATTGGGAGGAACTTGGGGTTCAGTGTCTTTTTCAATGGTTCACTTGTGGAGTCGTGTGGGCCCGGAATCGAACCACCAACCCTGCAATTGGCAGCCGACCGCTCTACTACCTGAGCCACAGCTGGCCCTTTTAACATCATTAGCTCTGTAGCTTATGTCAGAGCAGCTTCTCTTAAGCTAGATTTACTCTTGTTTGATTGATCCCATCCATTTAGTTGGCCGAACGGTGAGAAAAGTTGAAAATTATTGGATTTTATGCAAATCAATATGAAATTATATTGTACTGACTTACCTCCTATCGCTATTGTAGTCAACCCAGCATCTTTGGATGAGCTATGCTAGCTCTCATGATCTGAATTCAGTTTCAAGTCTTCAAATGTCTTGTAAAATTTAAATATATTTAATTTCAGCAAATCTTTTCTAAAACCAGCAAGTGTTTGATATTTCTGCTTGAAAAAATTACTGAAACTATTAATCAAAACAGTTGCTTATTTCCTTTTTTTAATCAGCTAATCATTGCAGCTCTAAATATGTAATGTAAAAATAAACAATTGTAAGCCTTTGTCACATGGTTATATGGTATTGTGTTGTTTGCGATTTCGGGTAGCACTCTCTTTTTTCACCATACATGTGATTTTTTGCATCCCTGAAAAAACATGTTAAAAAATCATCCTGGTTACTTTTGTAACCTCCGTTCCCTAATGGAGGGAATGAGACATTGTGTCGATGTAGTGACACTACAACCTCCTTCGCAGATTCAACCACCTCGTGCCTCTAAGGAACATGATGATCAAGTCTTGCTTCCCTAAATACTTACCGTCTACTGCATTGTGGTGTGCCGATATACCTACACCATATTTCTCCTGGGGTCTTTGCGTCAGCAAGAACACTACTTAGCGAACAGATGCCATTTCAAGGCTTACAGGCGCCTGGTAGAGGGAGCCCTAGCCTGAGTGATCATGTCTACAACCGTGGGTGGTAGGCCACATATGTTTTCCACATCCCGTCCAAGGGCCAGACGTGGAGATTTCAGAGGTCTAGTCGCGGGTGCCAGATGGTGCCCCATCCATTAGAAAGAAGGTCCTTCCTCAGCGGAATTCACCAGGGGGGCTGTCATGAGGAGAGTGAGGTCCGAGAACCTAGTCTGAGTGAGCCAGTAGGGTGCTTCTAGGATGACCTGCTCCTTGTCCTCCCTGACCTTGCACAACGTCTGTGCAAGTAGGCTCACTGAGGGGAACTCATGCATGTGTAGATGGGGTGTGGGAACTTGAGCCACGCCGGGGCAGGATGTGTTGGAAGGCATCTGTCTCCTTCTTAACCATCGAGAACTGCTGGGCAAAGTCCTTGAAGGTGTTGCCAAATTAGTCAAAATGGGAGATGGGGCGTCAAGGAATCGTATCTTGTCAGCCTCCTTCGTCTCAACCAGGTTGAGCCATAGGTGGTGCTCCTGGACCACCAGGGTGGACATCGCCTACCAGAGAGACTTCATCGTGATCTTAGTTGCTCGGAGGGCGAGATCGGTCACTGAGTGCAACTCCTGCATCAATCCCGGGTCAGGACTACCCTTGTGCAGTTCTTTCAGCGCCTTGGCTCATGCACTTGCACTCTGGGCCCAGGAACCAATTGTTGAGCCGCAAGGGTTCAGGGGGGAGTGGAGGGTTCCACGCTCACGGCTGTCTGGTCAAGCCTGGACACCAGCTCTGCGTCAGCCTGCGACTAGGCGACCGCACCTGAGGGTGGGAGCCCAGCCGAGTCCTCGCCGTCAGACTAGACGAGCTCGCTCTCCAATGCTGCGATCCCCCTTCACAAGCTCCGAATGAGATTCCATGTACCCCCTGGCTGCCCCACCGTCAAGTGCAGAGAGAGCGGAGGAACTCGGAAGCCAGGTCCGGGTAGTAAAAGGTGCCTGCCACGACTTTGTGAGTTCCTAATGCACCTCTGGGGAGAATGGAACTGGAGTGGTGCACAGCTGTGAGTAGTGACATATCCCAGGTCAGACATGATACAGGCACCAGGCACCCCTGGAGCAGATAGGGTTAAGGGCCTTGCTCAAGTGCCCAACAGTGGCATCTTGGTGGTGCTGGGGCTTGAACCTCCAACCTTCTGATCAGTAACCCTGAGCCTCAACCACTGAGCCACCACTGCCCCTACTCCTAGTTTGTACAGTATAAAAATCATTATGTCTATGGATAGCCCCACTAACGTGTATGTGCGTGTGTGTGTGCGTGTGTGTGTGCGCGTGCGTGCGTGCGTGCGTGTGTGTCTGTTTATTTTAGTTTTATTTTATTTATTTTTATAGCTATGGCTCAAATTATGGTAGATCTAATCATGTTCTTATAAACTGGCATTTTCCTTCTCTACAAGCATTTGAATCTAGTGGCCAATGATGGCACTCCCTGTTTCTTTCTCATGTCAGGCAATCAGTTTCAGTACATTTCTCTATCTGCCATATCTATCCCCCTACCTCCCATCATATTTATGACCTCTTCTTATCTCTTATTTTGTGGATGGTGGATGGCCTCTATATGAGTCACCAGTGCCCTCTCTTGGACCACAATAATAATAGGTCTGTAAAAGGAAGACAGGAGTAGTAGCAGTTGTGGCTGATGTTAATGCTAATTGCCCTGCATGCCTCATTAGACTGCAGCACTTAAACAAAAAACAAGTGCAATGAAGAGTGCAAAGGTGAAGCAGGGATTGGCAGAGTGCAAAGAGAAATACTTTATTTCCCATTCTCTTGCTTCTTGGAGATTGTTTTTGAACCAGCTAATCAGGCTTTCTGCTTTTATACTAAAATAATATTCTGGAGTAAATAATCTTCGACATAGCATCCTGTCCAGTAACACAGAAAATACCTATCAGCCACAACATTAAAACCACCTGCCTAATTTCGTGTAGGCTCCCCTCGTGCTGCCAAAACAGCTCTAACCCATCAAGGCATGGACTCCACAAGACATCTGAAGGTGTCCTGTGGTATCTGGCACCAAGATGATAGCAGCAGATCCTTTAAGTCCTGTAAGTTGTGAGGTGGGACCACCATGTATCTGACATGTCTCAATCGGATTGAGATCTGAGGAATATGGAGTCCAAGTCAACACCTTGAACTCTTTGCCATGTTCCTCAAACCATTCCTGAACAATGTTTGCAGTGTGGCAGGGCGCATTATCCTGCTGAAAGAGGGGCAAGTAAAGGCACATAAAGGCAGCATAAAATATATCCACAAAAAAAAAAAAACTCCAGTGTTTAGTCCATGTCTTCTGAAGTGATCCAATAAGCTTTGAGTGAGAAAAGACCAAAATATAACTAACTTTCAAGTCAAGTCATGTAATTTTTTTTGTATAGCACTTTTCACAACACACATCTTTTCAAAGCACCTTCACAGACGATCATGCATTAACAGAAAATGAAACTGATCATTGTTTAATTTGATGAAATTGTGAATTGTGTTTAAAAATAAGATATTAAATAATAATTGTATTTATAACCCCAGTGAGCAAGCCGAAGGAAACTGTGGCAAGGAACACAAAACTCCATAAGATGTTGGCTAATGGAGAAAAATAACCAAGGGAGAAATCAGGCTCACTGTGGGGGCCAGTTCCCCTCTGGCTAACATAATAAAAACTGTATATGTTGCCATTGCAGTCACTAGGCAATGATATTTAGATTGCTTACACTTCCTAGAGCTTGAAGCAAGCACAGAGTGCTAGATGGCCCTCAGAATTGTAATCGAGTTTGAAATTATAATCGCCAAGAAGACTACAGATGTCAAGATTCATTGTGAAAATGTGTTACATTTTGATCTGTTTTCACCCAAACCAGATTGGATTTCTTCAGAAGACATGGATTAAACCTATGGACCCACATAGCTTTAGATATTCTTCTAAACATCTCTGTTCACATTCACATCTGGGATGGCATAAGGATGAGTAACTGATAAAATAATTTACATTTTTAGGTGAACTATTCCTTCAAGAATAGTGGTCTTGATTAGACCCGAGCACAGGAAACAGTAGTAAATCAGTGCGTGTTGGTGAAAAAATGTATTCTTAAGCTTTAAATGTACTTCTTACAGAAGGACAGAGACTCTGTATCAAACTCTTCTATGCAAGGAGCTAGGATTGTTAAAAGTACAAATACTTTGGTTCCAAGTCGATACTAAAATAACCATTACCACTGTTAATGCAGTACCGGTAGAACAGAGCACCAAACTCAATTTGTTTTTGAATGTTCATACACAAATTTGACATATTTGGAAGAAAATGAAGACACAATTAATCTTATTAAAATTGTAATACTGAGGAATAGTGTGAGTATAATACTGCAAAATTATGCAATTTAAACAAATATACAGTCTGCATGTGCTGCTTGCTTTACAGTAAATGTGTGATGCCGCTCCTATGTTAAAATCACCACTTTAAAAGTATTAAAGAAACAACGCGCTGGGCGTGTTGTAATAATTGGATCATTTTTATTAGTAATAAAGTTAAAGCTTGTAGTGCCTCCTGAAAATGTTATGACTATCATTAAATTGTTGCATTTTGCACTTTAATAAATCACTCTGACGTTTTGTGTTATTTAATTGCTACACTTATGTAAAAGTTGGTAGATTGTAAGATTAGTCTGTATTGACAAGTATTTTCTTCATAATTTGCCTTGTTGTTTTATGTTGGCAGAATATGATTCAATAAAAAAAATAAAATTAAAATAAATAATTAAAAATAAAAATATCACACTAAGACTGTTTATCCAGAGGTGTGAAACTACCTTTGTCAAAATAAAACCTTGATTAAAATTGCAACCAAAATATGTATGTGTGTGTATGTATGTATATATATGTATATGTAAGTGTATATATATGTGTAGTGTACATATATATATATATATATATATGTACACTACAGTCAAAACATTTGAAAAACTTGACTGGAATGTTTCTCATGATCTTAAAAATCTTTTGATCTGAAGGCGTATGCTTAAATGTTCAAAATTAGTTTTGTAGACAAAAATATAATTGTGACACCATATTAATTTATTTCATTATGAAATTAAAATTTAATAATAATAAAAAAAGTTTTTTGTAATTGATCACTTGGACCAAATAATAAAGAAAAGGAGCCAATTAGTGCCCAACATAGATGGGAACTCCTTCAATACTGTTTTACAAAGCATTCCAGGGTGACACCTCAAGAAGATGGTTGAGAAAATGTCAAGTGTACATTTCTGCAAATTCTAGGCAAATGGTGACTACTTTGAAGATGCTAAAGTATAACACTATAATTTCTTTTGGATTTTGTTTAGTCACAACATATTTCCCATAGTTCAATTTTTGTTATTCCATAGTTGATGACTTTACTATTATTCAAATATGTGAAGAAAAAAAAATTATAATAATACAAAATAAGCGATTCATCTCAAGGAGACAGTAGTACGAAAAGTGCTGCATTAAAAAGTTTCAATTGTATCAGAAAAACACTATCCAAGGCAGATTAGAGTATATATATATATATATATATATATATATATATATATATATATATATATAATAAAGAATGAGTAAGGGTTTCAAAACGTTTGACCTGTAATGGTTGAGCAGTCTCCCATCCACCAGAGGGAGCCTTCACCGGTTCAATTCTGAACAATGTGACTTCCTGTTTCCTGCCATATCACTTCCTGTTGGTCATGTATATAAGCAGTGCATTCAATTCTGTTCAATTCTGAACAATGTGACTTCCTGTTTCCTGCCATATCACTTCCTGTTGGTCATGTATATAAGCAGTGCATTCAGACACCCATATTGCGAATTATTGCCAGTTCATCTGCCTTACCATGTGGTTTCCATTGCCTATTGTTTGTATCTCATGTTATGACCTTTTTGCCTGTTTAACTGGATTACGTCTTTTGGATCATTGTTTTGCTTTGTTGCCTGTTTGCACTGCCTGCCTGCCTGCCTGCCTGCTATTGAATTATGCCTGATATCGAATCCCTGTTATTTTGACTTTGTCTGTCTGCTCAATACCTTGTATTGTTTGACTGTTTATTGTCTTTGACAATAAAGAACCTGAGTAATGTACATATTTTGCTGTTTCGGAAGGAAATTGGTACTTTAATTCACCAAAGTGGCATTCAACTGATCAAAGTATACAAAGTATAGTCAGGACATAACTGATGTAATGTAACAGCACCATCACTATTTGAAAAAGGATTTTTTTTTTTTTTATCAAATCTAGACAGGCCCTATTTCCAGCAGCCATCACTCCAACAACTTATCATTTAGTAATCATGCTAAATTGCTAATTTGGTACTAGAAAATCACTTGCCATTATATTAAACACAGCTGAAAGCTATTTGGTCTGTTAAATGAAGATTAACATTGTCGTTGTGTTTGTTTTTGAGTTGCCACAGTAAGCAATAGACTGGCATGTCTTAAGTTCAATATTAGGTCAGAAATGGCTTTCTCTGGAAACTTATCAGTCAATGAGGAATGAAGGCTATACTGTGCTTGAAATTGCCAAAAACTGAAGATTTCATACAAAGGTGTATACTACAGTCTTCAAAGACAAAGCACAACTGGCTCTAACAAGGACAGAAATAGATATGGAAGGCCCAGATATAACTAAACAAGAGGATAAAGATAAGGACATCAGAGTCTCTAGTTTGAGAAACACATGTCGCCTCACATATCCTCAGCTGACAGCATCATTGAATTCTACCCACTCAACATCAGTTTCATGTACAACAGTAAAGAGAAGACTAAGCATGCCTTATGGGAAGAATTGCAAAGAAAAAACACTTTTGAAACAGGAAAACAAAAGAAAAGTTTAGAGTGGGCACAGAATTTGGACAACAGATAATTGGAAAAGAGTGTTATGGATCTTAACCTCATTGAGCTTTTGTGTGATCAGCGAGACTGTAAGGTGCGTGAGAAGTGCTGACAATACAGCCACATCTATAGCAAGTGCTACAGGAAGTGTAGGGTGAAATGCCACCTGAGTATCTGGACAAACTGACAGCTAGAATGCCAAGGATCTGCAAAGTTGTCATTGCTGCACGTGGAATTTTTTTGTTGTTGTTGTTGTTGTTGTTGAGAACTCTTCGAAGTAGTTTAAAAAGTTCAGATTTTTTGTTTTCAACTTGTAATGGTAATTTTTCATGTTATTAAAGTCTTGACAAAACATTGTGATCAGTTGAATGCAACTTTGGTGAATAAAAGTACCAATTTCTTTCCATAAGAGCAAAATCTGTACATTATTCATATTCATAGTATTCTTGCACTCTAATCTGTCTTGGATAGTATTTTTCTGATACAATTGAAACTATTTAATGCAGCACTTTTTGTACTACTGTCTCCTTAAGATTATTTTCTTAATTTTTATTCATTCAAGATGTATTATTCCTCTTTTGTAAGTCACTTTGGATAAAAGTGTCTGCCAAATGAATAAATGTAAATGTCTGCCAAATGAATAAATGTTATCGAGAAATTTGACTAGTATTTGTACCGACTTCTGAAAGTTTGGTATCGTGAAAAAGCTACAAGGTGCCATGTTTGGCCTTTAGCTGAGCCAACACAATCCACTCAATGAGGGACAACTCATCCTCTTCATCTTCAGCAACAGAGAGTTTTAAAATAACCTCCCTCTGGCCTCTATTGTGAGCCCTCCACTCCTAGTTCACCCTTATTGCTTAATGTCACAGTTATACCACTGGCTACTCCTTTCATGGATTGCTAAATGGTCTTTCACTCATAGACCATATTCCAAAGTTTATCTCCCCTCACATTATTGTGCTGTCTCAGGCAGGCTTCAGCCTGGCTCAAAGCAGATGGCAGATTGTCATAATTAAATCTTGGAGTCCGAAGCTCAGCTGAGTGGAGTAGTCTGGAGTTTTTCACTGAACGACCCCTCCGAGCGGCATAAGACAACTACAGCTGCTCATATACTCTCCACAACCCCTGATTTAAAGGCTTATGGAGGCACCTTTGACTTTTGAAGGACTGTGGTAGAAATTGAAATCTATAAATGTTGCATTAAAAGGCCCACGTACGATCCTCAAATCATATGGCTCAAATCCAGAGTCTGAGAGCAAAGGTGTGGAATGTGTATCACTTCACTGGAGAGCTTTAAATTACAGAGCACTGGACTAGGAAAGCATCTGCAGAATACCCTGTATTGCTAAATGCATCTTGAGGAACTGGCACATATAGCAGGAAATTAAGCTACTGTAAATTAAGGAAATTAAGCTACACCTCAAAAATGGTTCTGACATACACAGTCCGTATACACGCGAAGTTTGTTATTTCATAATTGCAATAAATTAATATTTAATGTAAGTATGTTGCATGTCAAGTATACATTGGATATACATGTTATTTTCGATCATCTATGTATCTAGAACATTTTGAATTTGAAATGTTTTGTTTTACTTCAAGATGCAATGGGAAATCAAACTAAACTGACATGATTTACTGTAATTAACACCTTATAGAAATATGGGATAGTTCTATTCTGTTCATGAATAGAACACCTTACTGAGGTGATTTTAGTGGAAATGTTTGTTCCTACTCCTTAAAAATTTATTATTTTTATTAGGCTCTTAATGATTGAAGGCATCTCTATGGAGTATATGAATATCTAAAGGCAAACATGTCCGGTTTGTTTCCTAATATTAAACATCATTCGAACAGACCATATATTAGAGGGGAAGACAAATTTGCTCATAATTTGTCCTAACTTTAAATCCCATTATTCTACTTGCCTTTATGTTTTCCATAGTTCTTCTATTGTGGCATTTGTAATGTAATAATGACAGGTAAGACCATATATTCTCCCTGATATTTGAATGTTATCACTCTATGGCCATGTGCTACAAGAACGGGTTTCATGCCCCACCCCATGCATTAATGTGGCCCTAGTCACATGCCATTTACAGCTCTGCCAATTTGGCCAAAAATTGGCTAAAGAGTTTCCATGAAAAAGTTTTCTGAAGTGGGTTAAACTGGAAATGGAGTCCTACTAGATGGCAAATAAAGTAACATGTTGCCAATTGTGAGGAGTTGCCATGGAGAGGGAACAGCAAGACTCTTGCATACGTAATCACACATTCTGTGAAAATGGCAGTTTGCCGTCAGTGATATTGGTTAGGAGAATAATTTCTTTATTACCTACATGCACCACTGTCAGCTAAGCCTTGCTTTATTGTAATGATAGATGCTTATTTATAGTTTGGAAAATTACCTGTTCCTCTATTGAATCAAGAACATTCCCATCAGCATTAATATCACAATACAGTTATGTTAAATACCACACAAGATTCCATTTTAGGCAAAAATATGTATGCTATTCACCTTATGCGTCAGAGAAACTAGCGCACAGCCATTTCAAACATTTTGTCTTTGAACTTCCGGTCTGGAAGTTGCTTTATAGAAATCTATGGTGTAGGGCTCACAGTTTATGAGCAGGTTTGGTTATTAGCAAAAATGAATCATTAATATTCAAATCAATGTTAGCTTTAAATTCAATAGAATATTAATTATTATCAAAGATAATCATTGATTATTAAAAATAATGGAACATTGATTTGACTTAACACTAGCTTATTGATCCTTCAAATTCAACAATCATCAAAGATAATTGTCAATTATCAAAATCAATAGAATATTAATATGGATTAATGTTGAAGGGGCACCACCCTGGAATCAGGGTCCAATAACCAGACAGTATAACAGTCTCAATATTAGGTTGTTCTCTTAGGAACATTGATCTCCGTAGAGTTTCAATATTCAAAATGAAATAACGAGGGCTTGAATTCGAGCACTGCCATCCCCTGCACATGTGTATGCAAAACAAACCAAAACACTTCTCTTTTAAATATAACAAAGTTTATTGATAATATAATATCAATTAATAATCAATACAATGCAGTCAATAAACTTCCGACTTTCAACTACAAACTAAACAGTGACGTGATTAGATATGGTAACAAAAATAAGTGTGTGTGTGTGTGAGAGAGAAAGAGAGAGAGAGAGGTTGGGAGGAGGACAATATCGTCAATGTGCATAGCCCTTGGGAAACCGCTAAGAACACCGTTTGGTTTCGTAGCCGTAGTTTAGTGGCTGTATCATGGCGGTCGAATGACAAGGACATCGGTGGCTGATGTGTTAATGTGCCAGCGATTGCCTGCTCGCTCTACTCTAGTCTACCATTTGTCTTTGACAGACATGCTACCTTGACACCTTTTTCAGGGGATTTGGCTATTAGGTCGCAGAGGTAGTTTGTCACCTCTCTAACAAAGGGGTTGCTTTGACAAACCCAATGAATGTCCTTTGGCTAGGTACACGTTTAGGTTAGGGATAAGGTAGAGCAAGGGGTTCTCCTCGCTGTAGGCGAGTGTTGAAGGTGTTTTGAGGTGAACGTGTGTTACCTCTCTGAAAACAAACATTCAATAAAGACTTTAGTCGGTATATATTCTGCCTAGTTATGATGGTAGATTAAGTATAAATCCTATTTCGAGGTTCTGAGGATTTACATGGATGATGGCGACTTGTCCATCTGAGGCTGGCGAACTGTTTTCTGGACCAGGTCGCCCAAGAAGGTCAGAAAAGGAAGGTGTGGTGTATTAAGAGTGACTGTTTTGGGAAGCAACTTGGGCTCCCCTGTTCCCCTCTCCCCAACCTACAGTAAACTTTGGCGTTAGTGGGAGGTGGAACATGTAATACTCACGTGGAGGCTCATGCCTCTTCTGTGTTATGGTGAAAGCAGCTATGGTAGCGGAGGCTTTGTCGATATACAGTGAACACTCTTCACGTAGGGCTTTACACATAGCAGTCTAGAGGTCTCGGGTACCAGTCGGTAGTGTTAGCATGAACACATGGACACTCCTTACCGTGGTCTTCCATATAAGCTTGAGTTTTTCAAGCGACAAAGCATAAGGCAAGTCAACCAGACAGAGCTCAACTTCTCTGAGATATTCGTCGATGTTTGAATCTCGATTACTCGGGTCAAAGCATTCTATGTCCCTTGCGAGGGACTCGAGTTGTCGAATGCGCAAGCCTTGGTGTCGGTATGACCGTGTGTCGTCAGAGTCATCCGAAGCATTATAGTCACTCAGATCGCTATAGCGATGAGGACGACTTCCTCGCTTTCATGGTGGGGAAGGAGTCCAGTCGACGCGTGGGGGTGGATTCCAGGTTGTGTACAGCTCCCATGCTAATGGGATCTTGGAGCTGTTTACACAACTCTGGGCTCTGAAGTAATTTTCCCCCCTCTGTGCTGTGGAATAAGTCGGTTTGAAACGCAAGGTGGCATGACTGAAACCTGACTGTAGGGGGCGACTGTAAGGAGGGGCACCTGTGTCCAACCAGCGGGATGCTGGAGGAGCTTGAAAGGCATTTAGGAGGATGAAGTCAGAGACTGTACCACTAGGGGCAGCTCAGCTCCTAGCATGTGTTGTGCTAAAGAGGTGGCCCTCTTCGATGTCAGATGTTGTGCTGTGCGTTTCAGCTGCACTTACTTGATCTGACTCTGCTCTTAGCTGGGTGCGCCTAATTGCTTGGCATAGGCTGATATTTTCCCTCTGCACCGCTTGGTAGCTGTTCTGCAGCTGGGCAAGCAGGGCCTGGTGCTCTGCGGTTTGCAGTTGGGTTCTGTGGTGATGGAGGAACATTTGACCCACGATGTCCAGAATTGAGCGTTTTGGCTTACCGACCGGGTTGTTGACATAATCAACTAGTTCCTGCAATGCTTCATCACAACGACTAATATCGTAGCCGTTAAGGTTATCTATCTCCTCTACGGAGAGGCGGAGGACAGCAGCGACCACACCTTGCAGTGCTGGGTCGTCTGACCTCTGAGGAGCTTCAGCTCCGGCCACGTGAGGTGATTGGTGACTCATTATACTGGGCAGTACAAATGCTAACAACACAGTGGCTCTGATCGCTTGTTGAGTTACAGTTGCTGTACACACTCAGGTGAGAGACCTTGACCTGTGGCTTATGAGTTACTGTTATGTAATGTTTCACTGTTATGCAATTTCACTGCGTTCTCTCCTTGGTGGATGTCACTAAAGTGACCTCACCCCACACTGTAACATCTAGGTGAAATCGTTAGAAGTTAAATAACAACAACAGCAGGCATTGAGCAGACTATCGTAAATTTACCAACTCCTAATTCACTCAAAGAGCACTTTCACACCACACTGGCTTATGTTTGGCAAGTCGTGAGAAGTCAAACAGAACCAAACTTTGAAGTAATGATTCAAGTTATTACTTTGGATTCCCATGCATACACACTGTGACAAACTGGCACATAAGAGGTCTCACACAGGGCACCATTTTATGTAGGGCTCACAATTTAGGAGCGGGTTTGGTTATTAGCAATAATTCATTAATTATCATAAATAATTATCAATTATTAAAATCAATAGAACACTGATTAGAATCAATGTTATTTTTAATCCTTTAAATCGACAATCATCAAATTCAATAGAATATTAATTATTATCAAAGATCATCATTAATTATAAAAATTTATGGAACATTGATTAGAATTAACACTAGCTTATTGATCCTTCAAATTCAACAATCATCAAAGATAATTGTCAATTATCAAAATCAATAGAATATTACTTAGTATTAATGTCGATGGGGCACCACCCACCCTAGAATCAGGGACTAATAACCAGACAGTATAACAGTCTCAATATTAGATTGTTCTCTTAGGAAAATTGATGTCTGTAGATAACATCAAACAACAATGTTTGGAAACAACAAAGGTTTGAATTTGAGCACTGGCATCCCCTGCCAGCCTTTGACACATGTGTATGCAAAAAAAAAAAAAAACACTTCTCTTTGAAATATAACAAAGTTTATTGATGCAGTAACATAAATTAATAATTAATAAAATGCAGTCAATAAATTTCCGACCTACAACTACAAACTAAACAGTGACGTGATTAGATATGGTAACCAAAATAAGCCTATAACACATGAGAGGATGGTATGTGTGTAAGGAGTGACGCGACGTAATGTATAATGGCTGACGTGACTCTCGTGGAGAGTACATCACGTGAGATTTCTAGCCAAATGTTTGTGAGGGGTTGCGCATGTGTTTGTGTGTGTGTGTGGTTAGTACGACAGAGAAAGAGGAAGTGGCGGCGCCGAAGCCGGTTTCGTGATCGTGGGAGAGAAGGCAACTGTTAGTTTATCACTCAGAGATGCGGTGAACGGCTTGCGGTGAACGGCTTGCGGTGAACGCGTAACCCGTCCCGCGGCCTTTGATCCTTTAATGGATAAACACAGTGTGCCGGTCTCATCCGCGATGGTGTAAATACACAACAGTCCAATGTGGTTGGATTACAACACAGCAAACTCTCTTTTGTGATAACAGTTTGAGGCTGTCCATAAACTGTACAAACAATTAACCTGATCCACAAGAATAACACACCTAAATATTATATCACTGCCCAGATGTTAACCTCTTACTTGGATCGCATGAGGACGCATGTAGAACGTGTGTTCATCCATCGTTTGTCTCGGACTCGGTTCCTTGAGGATCGGGTGATGAAGGGAGGACTTTCCTCGATCTGTCGGCGGACAGTACGGCTGCTGATTCTCAGCGGGCTGGCAGAGAAATCAGCGACGTCAACTTGATTGAAGAGGGAAGAGGATTCTTCTTTCTTCACTTCTGCAGGCAAACGGATGAAGATTGCTCGGCGGTCTCATTCGGATCTGTTACAGTGTTTGGTGGAACACAGAGTAATCTCAACTTGTCCAGTGAGATTACTTTACTTCCTTGTACAACGAGGCAACACCTGAGAGCAGCGATGAACTGCATCTATGCATGGCGAGCAAAGTCACTGGAAGCAAGGTAAGGAAAGATTTTGAGGTATTTCTACTCCTGATGACATCATAGTTGAGGTGCGTTCTGTTGAGTGCCTCATCCAGTAGGAGTTGAGAGTTCGATCCTTTGGAATTTAACACATTTGTAAAGTGAGCAAGGCTTCTTGGGATTTGTAGTCGGTTTTTGATTTTTGTTTGATTTTGGTGTGGTTTTCATCAGCAAGATTTATGACTTTGTTTTTGTGGGCCTCAATCAGGCTTTACGACTGTGTTAGGCCTGCCTTTGTCTTGTATCTGAATACATGAGGCCCAACAATGGTGTTGATGTCAAACTGTAATTAGCTAGCAAGGTGGATTTAAAGGATATAAATTTGCCAAAAGTCGTCAATTGGAAGCAGAACGGGAGGTTTTAAAACAACAATACTTCATTTATAAATCCACAAGATCCAACCTTCACGATGTGGATGTACTGTTATGCCTCTTTGCTCACGAAACTCCATAAAACAACACAAAAACATTGAAAATATCTCTGCATGACACCTCTGACCATCTTCTCATATCAATCATCCAGCATATTATAGTTTAGGTGAGCAGATTTTTTGAGTGTTAAACCAGGATGGTGGAAGGGGTGCTAATATATTTATACACACACACACACACACACACACACACACACACACACACACACACACACACACACACACACACATATACATGTGGAAATGTATATATTCCGTTTACAACCATTTTAAACACATTTAAGCTGTTTAAACATGTGGGTTGACAAATTAAAACATTTCAATGTAACTTACTTTAATGTTATGAACTTGCATGTGTAATAATACGAGCTGTCATTGTTTGAAATCTCATGTCAACTACATTTTTACACAAATTAAGCTGAATCCTAATCAATTAAGCAGAATAACACACATAACAATAAAACCCTTGTATCATGAAAAAGTGAATTGTGTCATAACTGTCTGAATGTGAACTGCCGTGTGTCGGAAAAACAAACATTTACAGTGACAGAAAAAACAACTTTTTCAAAACAGCATTATCACGTATAAGGGGTGGTGTAGACTTACACATCAACTCTTGGTGAAAAATACTTTCTGTGCTCCCACACATAATCCATTTTGATTGACTGTTCTCGGTAGCTTCAATGCAAAATGAAGGTTAAGAGACAAAACACGGAAGCGTGGAGCGCTGAAAAGGGTCTGGGCTGTATAAGGTGAAAAGCATCACAGATAACCTATTGATCTCGAAACACTTTTGCAAAACATAACTTATGTTTCGACATGTACACATTGCTACAGTTTCAGATGAAATTAGCATTATTGGTCAGAAAACTTTTACTCTCATTCAGACAAATAAAGATTTGCGGTGAAAGCTATGGGTGAAGTAAGATCTTGAATGCATCCTAAGTGGCTTAAATGCATCAGAAACTATTGTGTCAAAATCATATTTAAATGATAGGTAGGGGTAGGTATTACATAACATGCATTTCTGTTGGTTGTGTTGATTGACGTAAAACTACTATATTTTCCTAAAAAAAATAAAAAGTTGCACCTGAACACGTCACACCTGGTCAAAACTACACTTTTGAGAGACAGGGTCGAAATAAACTCTTGGGTTAGGGTTCATTTTCTATTTGGCTGGTAAATTTCACAGTGTCACATTGAATTTCTTTCAATGCCTTTGTCAAATTATGAAATTAATTTAACTCATTCTTGTTTTGTCCTCAGGAAGGCGACGTAGGCCTTCAGTCAAGGTCACGGGTGTTTGCCGTTATTACTGGTGAATTTTTAACCCTCATGTTGTGTACCGGTCATTCTGACCCAAAGAGAATTTGTGGATAATTTTGGCAATATTAATAAAATGTGAAAACATAATGTACTATTTATCACACTAGTGTGCTTTAATGATTAACCAGAAGGTTTGTTTTGAAATGCTTTTATTTTGTACAAAATGGCACAAAGTCACACTTGTGGTGTTCCCGGTCAAACATGACCATTGAAAATGAATGGGGAGATCAAAAATAAGAGATAAATTAAGTGTTCAGGAGCATGTTCATCATGTTTATGTGAACCTGCACACACACACACACACACACACACACACACACACACACACACGTGCACTAACACACACACACATGCACACACAAAATACATAATCTCACGAACATGCACAAACTCTTTTGAGTATTTCATGCTTTCATTTTCACAGAGATGAACTCTATCCTACCCTGAACTGCATCCAACATCCATTCATCCATCCAACACACATGCACGCACACACACACACACACACACACACACACACACACACACACACACACACACACACACACACACACACACACACACACACACACACACACACACACACACACACCAGAACTGTCTATGCCCCACAGTGACCCCTCTCCAATAGAATAAATAGAGTTGTGGTGGTCCTGGTCAAAATGACCTGCGATTGAAATTGAAAGGAAAAGGGCACATTTTTTGGAAACAGGGCACAAAGTAACAATTGTGGTGTTCCCTCTCAAATCTGACCATTGTGACAAAGAAAACTGGCTTAAGCTTATTTACACTGTCATATAAAGGAAATTTCATGGAACAAAAATATATTTTCTAATCAACAACAAACCAAATTAACAAACACCTGGTGTTTTTGTGTCCTCGTGCACATGACGGACAATAGCTTTTTGCATGTGTCTTGCAAATGTGTGCTCTGCATTTGAAACATACAATGCTTAATGAAAGAAATATCATCAACAAAAGATTATATTGGAGAGGGGTCATTGTAGGGCAAAGACCAGGGCCGAGTCTAGGCATAGGTAAACTAGGCACCCTAGAGTGCCACCTGCTGCTGCTGCAATGCAGAATAGATGCATTTCTATGCCCAGCCTTATGTTTGAACAGGAGTACTAAATCTAGAGCCCTGGTATAGGCAAAATACATCTGAATACTGCAATTAAAAAATGTTACCGTCTCTATGAATGATGATTTTATCTGTTTGTAAGCATGTGTGTTTTGGTGTACAGTGTGTTTGTCATCAATTATGTCATACATTAGTGTAAAAAGTCACTTTGGACTTCGATGGACCTTTTGGATGAAAAACAAAAAAACTTGACTTATAGGCAGGAAAATTATTTGGATATATTTTCGCCTTTCTAACCTCATTATTGTACTTCAGTACAATGAATACATGTATGCAGTCA